>NC_092802.1:16655951-16976173 GCF_918797505.1 Bemisia tabaci | reverse complement strand
TCGGAGGGAGAACAGAATGTCACGTAGGTATTTTCTAAGGGAGCGTAGACGAATGCATAACGGTTAGATAGTAGGAGAGTCAGAAAATCCGATTTTCATTGTTACGTATTTTAGGAACGGCCCCTAACATGGTTCGTTTGACTAGTATACTTGCACAACAGATCGTTAAACGAGAATTCGTCGACCGGCGCGACAAGCCCACCAAAACGCACAAAGGCTATTTGTCATACAATAAATTAAGGTAAATTTAAAAAATGAGAGAGTGAAAAAAAAAGAGACAAAAACCACACAACCCGCCTTAAAATGTTCGATCGGCAAGGTGTAGAGATGAAAAACTTGCGAGTGAGCTTTGAAATGCGTAAAAGCGTGGATGAGCCGGAGCACTCTTACAAAATGCACTCAATGCCTCTACCAGCAATGACATTGTGCCTCATTATGCCCTCCTTCCTCCTTTTTTTCCTTTTATATTTTCTTTCACTCTAAAAACTGTCAGGTGGTTGCTTTTAATTATGATGGTTTTTCCGTCTGTATCGACACAAATCGTGCTACTTTTTTCATTGCCATGTTGGCAGTTACCAATAGAAATTCAAAATAGTCTACAATGCGCTGATGTGTGCAGAGAAAATATTTATGATCCCTAGCACCCAGACCCTATAACCCGTTCCAACTTAGCAACCTTTTCGCACAAGCCACTGATGTAACGCCTCAGCTCTGTTTCCACGATTAAAATGGAGCAAGCGAAGCGAGACTCCGATGCGATCGCTGATTGTTGCCCATCAAAAAAAGGCTCCTCTCTTTTTAGATCAACATAGGTATCTCACGAAACGAGTATCGAATATGTCCTTTGATACTCCATTCATGATTCATCCCGATCCAAAATGAGAGGCACCTCTAAATTTTGACGGGAAACACCCAACAGACGCATACATGTCCCATTTTGTACCTGGAAACATAGGCTTTTAAATTGAACATTTTCTTCTTACTGACAGTTGAGTCCCCCTATACTGAGATTAAAGACAAAACGACTCCATTTCTGATTGGTTCTCGTATTTTAGGAATTCAGAGTGTCACAAACGGGATTAAAGATTACATTTTCACCGATTGCAAAGATTATAATGTAGAATGGACCGGGGAATAACGGGTTCGACAAGGAACAAACGGAATGAGCGAAGGAACGGAGAAAGGAATTTGAGAATGGGCCGATCAAAGATTACGAAAAACTGCTAATTTATGTAATCTTTATTCCCGTTTGTGACACCATGAGGGGGGGTTGTCTTGACTCTCAGTATACAGGGACTCTAGTTTCCAGTGGAGTCCCTTCATAGAGAGAGTTGAGACAACTCGGCTTATGGATGTCACAAACGGAAATAAAGATTACACAAATCGGACGTTTTTTGTAATCTTTGATCAACCCATTCCCGAATTCCTATCTCCGTTCCCTCTCTCATTCCATTTGCTCCTTGCCGCACCCCGACTCTCTGGTCTACTCCAGTTTATAATCTTTGCAATCGGTGAAAATGTAATCTTTATTCCCGTTTGTGACACTGTGGAGGCCTAAAATAGGGAACCAATCAGGAATGGATTCACATTGTCTTGACTCTCAGTATAAAGGGACCCTACTGGAAACTAGACGTAGTAAATATGAGGCGCGCGGTGTCACCACTCGTGACGCGAACAAGTGTTCTCCGCGGCCCGGCTTACGCGACTAGTCCGCTCTGAATGGAGCTTTACGCGAGGAGTCGCCCGCCCCCCGCCCCCGCCCCGGCGCCCGCCCGCCCGCCGACATATAAAACTCGTCGGAAGTCGGTACTCGGATGTGTACGCTGCATAATTTTGAGATGGAGGTCCCGAAGGCGCGAGTCTTGGGAGAGCGGGACGCGCCCGGGCCCGGGATGAATGAGCGTGTAGAAGTAGTGACGGCGGATTGGCCGACGACGCCGCGCAACAGGTGATGCGCCGCGCGGGCGGGGGAGGGGGGCGGGCGGGCGGGCTGGAAAAGTTAGTAATTTGAGCCAATGATAACATACTTGTTGCATTCTTCCACATCCATCCACCTATGTAAAGGAGGGCATGCCGTGCGCCGCGGATTTATCTATTATCGCGTGCCCGGTCAGCCTCCCTGCCCGTCGCGTCGCGCGCCTTCCACATGGTCCTCCGGCCCGGAGCCGCTTTTTATTCGCCGATCGCTCCCACGTACGCGTCACCCTCGGTCGCCGCCCGATTAATGTGTTCGGTGATCGTTGGTTTCTGCGTCACGTGGTTGCGTGCCTCTCCAACAGGAACGTAACCTCACTTTTCCACGTGTTCGGGTCGATTTTAATTGGGAAGTCGAGTGGATTTGAATGACTGTTATTCCTGGTTTGGGTCTTTGTTTTGTCCAGTGGTCTCATTCCGTGACCGTCAAAAGTTTCGGGATTTGGAACTTTTTTGTCCCGATATCTCGCACACCATGACCGTCAAAAATTCGGGGATTCCTTATAAATTTTTCAAATGTTCCGAGAAAGTTCCGGAAAATGCGAAAAATCCGGAACAATTCGGGAATTTAAAAGTACGGGGGAAATCAAGGAAAATCTCAAAAGTTCCGGAATTCCGAACTAGTTCCGGGAACTGTGACATTGCACTAATAGCGTCTATTAAACCGCAGCATTACACAGTACACTTAGGGCGTAGGGTTGCATCCTGTGATACCTTGCCAAAATTCCAATACAACAAGACATAGGCTCAACAATCGGACTTCTGTACACGTTTCATTTCCACTCCCTTCTTATTCTGTATCATCACCATTTAGCTGCCTAACTAACCTCCTACCATGCAAGTTGACTTGTATGACTCTCGAATGGGGGCATAGCATAATCAATCGGGTTTCTTTTTCATTTGATTAGAACGCCTCCGTATCCTTGGTCTGAGTTCTTTTAGTCTTTGCTCGTTTTATTTTCTATTGGGCAAAAACGCGCTCATTTTCGGTTTTCAATCGTTGGTGAGTTCCGCGTTGAATAGCATCCAGTTTGTCGAACCATCTCTGGCTTAAAATGGAGGAGCCACAGCGTTTCTCATCAGCCTTTATCCAATGAAGAATAATGTTCTCATCTCAAGAAAAATTCTCATTCAGGAGGAAGCCATGGTATCAATGGCGCAGACATCAGGCTAATACTACCGAACTTTTCGCCACAGTGGCTCGAGGCGCCTTCAAGTTATGAGTTATGCAACCGCAACCACTCGCGTGCGTACAGAGGAATCCACCGCGTTGTATAAGCGCGAGTTCACCGCGCTCCCCAATTGCGAAACCGTGTGTGATCGTCAGTCGATCCATCGCAACTTCCACTCTTTTCAATGTAATGCGTAGTACTTCGACCTATCGGAATCTCGACCTATCGAATTTTCGAGCCATTCCTGCGGAAAGGCTGTTCTACGGCGGCAGAGAATTCGACGGTGGAGCCCAGAATGAAGTCAGGAATGGTGGCGCGGCGGCGGTTTCGATTCAATTTTTTTTTTTTTCCGCAATTATCTCTCAGTCTTCTGTCTGAAGGTCGAGTTACGTGGATTTCGCAGTCGTCAGTCGGTTCGTCGGCTTCCCGAACCCTCAAGTTTGCGAGCTTTATTTTTAGAGTTGCTTATGATTCAGTTTTTCGTTTCCCTTTCTCTCTCGTTCCGTCGCCTTCCCATCCAATCCGTCGGTATCGTGACATTAAGATGGTTTTTTTTTTTTTTTTTACCCCCCTAAGTTTTTCCGTTTTAATGGATCCCTGAGTATTCAATATTGAAATTGGTATGGTAAAATTGTATCACTTGTTCGTGTTACGATTTCTGATAGAGGACGAAATAAATATCCTCAAACTAGCGGTCAACTATCTCATTTTACTCTCATAAGTGCGAAAAATTCCAATAAAAAGCAAGGAATTTTTTGGTCTTGTAGAGCTTTGAACAGTTGGAACCTTGAGAAATCAATGCGGACTCGGAGAGATTTTTCGGTTTCTATTCGGTTCGAGTTTTTAACAGTACTAAGTAGATAAGTTTTAGCACTCCTTAGTACGGGGAAACACGTTTTTCGAGATCCCTTTTGATTTTGCGTAGAAAATTTTACAATTTTTTTAATGCCTCTTTTTTTGTGAGTTTAATTCTAAAATTGAGAGATAGTTACGGTATAAGTTTTCAGTCACGAAATTCGAAGATTTCCAATTCACAAGACTTTACCTAATGATTAAATGTTCTGTGCACCACTCTGAGTTTTTCTGAGGAAAAACAGAAACCCATAATTTCTCTGAAGGTAAAGAAAAAATCAGACTGCGATGTTCAAGAAACTAGCTGAAAAATGACCGAAAATTTAAAAAACTAAGGGTCCCCAAACCAAAACAAAAACAAAACTAGTTTCATTTTGAGGATGACGCATTAAAAGAATTTCAGTTCTAGGTATCCACAGTGTGTTAGGGAAACGTGAAAAAAAGACGGCGGAAAAAAACAAATGCATTAAGCCGCTATCAAGCATAGGCATTTTGAGGATAAGCCACAAAAAAATGTTAGGTGGAAATGTTGGCTTGTAATGAATACCTCACCGATGCCTAAAGTAAAAAAAATGAAAAAATTATGCAATATATTACCATCAAAAATATGCGCTTTAAGGGTATGCACGTACTAAAAAAATTAAGCTCTGAAAATCAGTCTGTAAGAAAGATGTTACTAATGGAAAAAAATAAAAAAATTGCAAATTTTTGCCAGATGTGTTCTCGTCGAAGCGAACTCCGCACCGCTCAGCTCTGTAAGCACTGAACAACTCTAGCTCTGAGCTTATTCGTTCTTTGAATACTTCCTTTCCCAAGATGGCGACCTAGGAGGCATTACAAATTGCTCATCTTTAAAATTGTAGAGGTCAAATTTTGCAAGCCTCCAGTGAAAGTCAACAGAAGAACTTTGCGAATAAAGCTTTGCGAGTGATCACAATAATTTTACACTCCAGCAATTCCAAACATCGCATAAAAACTCCTATGATTTAGTCGAGGTTTAAGGCAGAAACAGACCCTCTTTAAACCTTTCGAATTTTGTAATATTTTCGCCGTTGTATCCAACACGTTTTGTCGTAGCAAGCCATCGTACTCAGTCGCGTGGACCTATTCTCGAAGTCATAGTATTGAATTTGATTCGTGGCTCGTAAAATTTTCATTTCATGTTAAAAGTTAAAAGCCTCCATAATCTCTGTGTTAACCCTAGGGCATACCTTCGATAAGGAGCTGATGAAGGAAGGAGCATGAATTCGGCCGTAAGCCAACAGTTATTGCCCAACGGTACAGCTCGGCGAAACGAAGCGAGGGACGAGCGTGTTGCCTACCTCTGTGAGTTGCAGGCGCTGCGCTGCGCGCAGCGAATTAGACGAGGGCCCAGAGTCGAGCTCCGGTTGGCGTATCGATCCAACTCCAACTCCTCGCCGAGTGGTGTTTTTCCCGCCTCTGTTTTGCCGGTACCCTACGTTTCCTGCCCTCCCTCTCCCCCCCCCCCCTCACTCTCCCTCCGAGCCATCCCTCGGCCCCCTTTCGGGAAAATTGCTCCCCGCTTGCCAGCTTGCTCTGCGATAGGTTGTTTTTCTCCAGCGATGGTCTTTTTCGTCCATGGGTCGTGATGTTGTTCTCTAGTCATACTCTATGAAGGATATTAATTCGTTTCATTTATCCCATTGAAATTCTTGTTAGGATTTTGGGTGGAAAATAAATATGTATTGGAGTGTCAAGAACTCTACATGAAATCGCAGTAGTTTTAACACAAAAAAATATCTATTCCAGCATGTCATAGAGAGTAAAAGGTGTTTGCATCTCGGGCATCTTGGATTTTTTTGATGACGTAGGTCGGTACGGAGAGTTTTATCATCGATTGTGTTGGAAATGGTGTAGTTTATGGAAGATAGTCATTGTATATAAAATGTTTAAAATTATATCACGAGTTGATTTAACCAAAAAAAATCGGACGTTATGGTGGGTTTTTCATACTTCGAATTCCGGATTTTGCTGGCCAGGTTGTACCGACCTACGTTACAGGGTAAACAATCCTCAAGATGCAAACACCTGTTTTTTCGAATTCCACTTTGGTTCCTTTGTATTGATTTAGCTTCATATGCGTGCAGGGGACAGGAACCAAATACTAAAAATTGAAAATAAATAATTATAATTTGTACAAGGTCTTTGATCTTCTTAGTAAACAAAAAATTAACAAAGTTGCTTCAGTCTCAAAATTAAAATTTTGGAAAAATGAAAAATGAAAGATATGAGTCCTCAACAAGCGTTTTCAGAAAAAGTTGGTTCTTTCTCACTGGAAAAGAAAACACATTTGATCTAGAGTCCAGACTCTTCAAAACATTGACAAGAAAAAGGACTCTTGATTCAGTTAGATTTTTGCTTAAATCAAAAGGAAATCCGCTCAAATTAAGAGGCTTGGTTCTTGATTTAAGCAAAAATCCGATTGAATCAAGATTATTTTTTCTTATCGATGTTTCTAAGAGTCTAGACTCTAAATCCAATGTGTTTTTTTCCAGTGTACAAGATCTTTGATCTTCTTGGTGAACAAAAAATTAACAAATTTGCAAAATTAAAATTTTGGAAGAAAGAGAAATGAAAGATACAAGTCCTCAACAAGCGTTTTCAGAAAAAGTTGGTTCTTTCTGCTATGTACTAAACTCAATCCATTGCGAACGTAGCGCGGAGCGAGTCCCCGAGAACGGAGACAGAGCCAGCCCGCTGGGGGAGGTGGCGGGGGAGGCGGGCGGTAGAAAGACTGGCGTCGCTTCGCCCCAGCCTCGCGCGCGAGAGAGAGAACCGAGCCCGGAGTTCGCCGTAGTCTTGGTGCCCGGTGAACGGTCGTCATCGGCTGTTGGACGGTGCGGCGCGGCACGGTGGAACGGTGGAAGGTGGCGGAGAACCAACCGAACCGCCTCACAGTGGACCGAGGCGAGGTCCGACATGAAATTTTTTACTATGGAGATGTTGCATGTGTGAGGAATTTGCGATTTGACTGTTGATTCTTATGGAAATGTTCGCAAAAAACACGATGGTGCCACTGGTTTTCTCTGAAATCAACTCCCAAGCTCAAAAAAAGCTCTCAAGTTGAGGCCAAAATGGAGGGGATATCCCACGCTATCCTGAGAGTCCACCTCTACACCAAGACAAACTCTCCATGCAAAGATAGGGAGCAAATACATTGACAGGGCTGCCACTTTATTTGGGGACTCTAAAACGGAAAATGCGGCAACCCTGCTAATGTATTTGCTCCCTATCTTTGCATGGAGAGTTCGTCTTGATGTAGAGGTGGGCTCTTAGGATATCGCGGGATATCCCCTCCATTTTGGCCTCAACTTGAGAGCTTTTTTTGAGCTTGGGAGTTGATTTCAGAGGAAACCAGTGGCACCATCGTGTTTCTCGCGAACTTTTACATAAGCAACAACAGTCAAATCGCAAACTTCTCACATATGCAACATCTCCGTTTCACGAGAAAACCAATGGAACCAATTTTAGAACCTCGAAGTTTTGTGTAAACGGAGTTTCAAGCGTTTAAAGTTTCCACATTGTGTCCGACCTCTCCTATCGACTCGGTTCACTGTGCGCCAGGCGAAGGCAGCTCCGGCCTGGCCTCAGCCGCCCGTCCTTCGATGCAACATCGGGCTGGAATCCGTCGATTTTCCAATAGAAAATTGGATAGTTTCGGTTAGGTTCGGCACCGTTGATTTTCTGGTCTGTCGCCAGTTTTGGCATTCATTCCCGAAGAGAAAAACTTCGGTCCCAAGGACTGAACTTGCGTGCGTATGGGACACCAAAATTTTCGTTCGAGCCAACCGAAGTGCTCGGTCGCACGAACCGAACTTCGGTTAAGACAACCGAAGTCTTCGGTAACTTATACGAGCCGTGGTATGCCTCACGAAAACTTCAATCGCCTGAACTGAAGTTCGGTCTCAGTGACCGATAACTTCGGTTACATGTACTTAAGTGCTCCATTGTTGCTTTTCTGGTTCAAGAGCGTACCTCCATTTTTACTTAAGCTCTGTTGTTCATGTATCCCAATCCTATACTGACAAACCTCTATGAAACCTAAGTCCAATGTAATTTGGCTTTAAACATTCTCAGTGGTTGATACATTCCTACACAGGTGTGGCTGGTATCTTTTTTATTTTTATATTTATAATTTGTAAAATGATCGTTAATTGGTTATCTGTACTAAATCGTGCGGATCAAAGAGCGTTGAAGAAAGAATGCTATTCCTTTGAGACGTGGTGTGAGATTTCCTCCCTATTTTATTTTTGGTTTTTCACTTCTTTTTTTCCAGTTCCATTGATTGTATTTGTATGAAAGGGATTTACCAACAATTTGACGCACATTTGCTTTTTATGTCAGAAATCAAGTGTAAGTGTTCGATTGTCTCTGAGGTGTTCTGTCTGATGAGAGAAACTGAAATGTCCATAATCTGATGATTATAAATAATCGAACACTAATGCGGTTGATGACGAAGAAGTTTTTGTTGAGCGAAGAATCAAGAAAGTGTCTCCGTTTGTTTGGTTAAACCTCTGGTACAATCTTTGGGTTTCTAATTGCATGAAGTTCACAAGTACTCGTTTGATGTTTCAGAAATAGAAAAATTCCGAAAATTCAGAACTTCAAAAATTACCAAGGCACCTCTACGCAAACACCTACCGGCCCCCGAATATGGTCTGTCATCAAGCGCTTGAGGTGAATCAATTTTTTTTTTCCTTGAGAATGGCTCCATTAAATTTCCAGCCAGCGTGCTGCTTCCTTTTCTTAATATCTCGCCTAAAAAAGGGTCAACATCCCCCAGTGCGAGCTAGTCAATAAGTCGTTTTTTCCGGGAAATCTATGTTTAAGTTTTTTTGGAGTCAGACAATTAAAATCGCACCAATAGCTGAAGAGATGTCCCGAAAAATACAGCGCTGACACAGGTGCGGCAACTGCGACTGAAATCGCTGAAGGAATTAGTTTGTTGCAATCAACTGTCCGTTTCCCGCCAAAATAATGCGGCTGCCACGTGACGTCATGCGACGTTTGTTTTTTCAGTGGTGTCGCATTGAAGTCGTAACAGACCAGATTTAGGCGTGCGAGTTGTTTTTTCTATCTTTGCGTTGAAGTCACCAAGAATATTCTCCCGTCCATTTTCGTTTGAGCACTTAAAAATTCATTTGACTTCACGGATAAGGGCGTTGCAAGTTCTTGCATAAGTACAAACATTTTATTAGTATTCTTTAGATTGAAAGAAGCTCTGGAAGACGAAGTAAACCCTACAATTATTATTCGTGCCTAGCGTTATTACCTATGGTTTTCTTCTTGTTTTGGTCCATCGTAAAGTCTCCGCCCATCAACCTAGCAGTTTTTTTTCTTATGGTTTTTTTTTTTTTTTTTTTTTTAGTTTTAACATTTAATTAAAATACTAATGCTAGACTAGATTGAGAAATTACTCGTCCAATCCCTTTACATGCTCCACACTGTTAAATTTGTCATATATTCATCGCTAATCATGTACTTTTTACCTGCGTGATGTCGTAGTCGCGTTTTCGCCCTTTTCCCCTTATTTCTCAGCATTTTTCTTTTCTTGAGGATTCCAACGATAGAAGGTGGAGATAATAATCGAAAAAATCGAATTTTGATTCACTCTTCGGAATCATCTGTAATCATACCGCAGAAAAATCGGTATTGTTTACAACATATCCCATCCGGTCGCCCATTGTAAGATAATTACTCCCTCAAATTTCGCACTAACTTTTCTCCGATGATCCTTTTTGAGATTTTTTCTTCAGTTGTCAGGTTTTTGATCTGTACGAATCAATGAGCAAGAGAACCACAATTTGATTTATCATGTTTTTTTCTAGTCTCTCTAATATCTCGTCTCTATGGTTCCACAAAGTAACACCTGAGATGACAGCTGGAATTTCATACATGGTTCTCAGAGCCAGTTCTATCAACTCTGGTTTTTTAACAGGTGCCCTATGAGCATCTTCAAATATTACCCCCTTTTCAAGTTTTTCGGTTTTTTTCTTAGTTGCTAGGGTTACCTGCAAAATTTCATAGAAATTTCCAATCAAAGTTTTACCCAAACATTTTCTATTAAAAAAAAAAAAAAAAAAAAAAATCCGTCAACCGGAAGTTACAGAACAAAAGGTCTCAACCAGAGGCGTGGATCTGCCTTTCAGTCTGGCAGAACTCCTCTCCGATTCTGCAGGTTTCGACGCGTGAAACAATCGAAAATTTAAAATTTTCTCGATTCCCGATTTTAAATTTTCCATCGATGCGAAATTTTTGCAGTTGTACAACTCATATCGGCCCTAATCCAGTCGCAGATCGGGAATTCGCGGATGGCTTCGTGAAAACGGGAGGAAAACAGCAGCGCTTTGTTCCCGAGTCCAACGAATCGCAAGAGAGAGCCCGCCAGGTTAGGCAACCCCGCAGTGCGACGACGCAGCGTTGCCGGATCGTAAAAATCCCTCATTTTTTACTATTCCCACGAAAATACCTGGGAATTCCGAACAATTCGGCTACGCTGTATGATAATGAAGCGGGCGAAGGCGGCTAATGCTGCGCGCCACCGCACCGAGGCTCGGAGCGAAGGGGGCCCACCCGTCCGCTCAGGGAGGGGGGGAGGACCCCCGCGGGGGAGGGGGAGGGGGGCTAGCTGGCGAGGTGACCTCGATCCTCGGATCCCGACCCAAACCAGTTCTTCGAGAAACCGACTCTCTCGTGAGCTCGGCGCGGAGCGAAGACCAATTTTTTTCCTCCGCTCATTTTACTCCTTTTTTACGGCGGGCTTTTTTTTTTTTTTTTTTTTTTTCGCCGCCTTCCAGTCCTTGAATTTTAAGGACGGAAAATCGAGCCGTTCGAGGGAGAGACCGGTTCGGAGCTCGAGTCGGAACGCTATGTTTTGAAAATATCGACCCTCTGAGTTGAGACGTAGTATCTGAAGAAGAATTTTCATCCGAAATCGCTGGTATTGTTTAGAAAATTGGCTTTGCTCTTGGAGCCCGGTAGAGATTTCAGTTACCTACTGCTGAAACCGCAAAAAAATAAATAAAAAAAAATAATAAAAAGAAAAATGCAACAAAATTTCTTTCAGTAAGGAATTAAGTTTGTCCTAATTGTCTCAATGCTGTTGGACATCGACAGAAGTAAACCATCTATTGATGAGCCGTTTTTATCTGATCAAACCAACCAAGGATACACTGAAAAAAAAAAAAAAAAAAAAAAAAAAAAAAAAAAAAAAAAAAAAAAAAAAAAAAACCATCGGATCTAGAGTCCAGACTCTTGAAAACATTGACAAGAAATAATACTCTTGATTCAATCAGATTTTTGCTTAAATCAAAAGGAAATCCGCTCAAATTAAGAGGCTTGGTTCTTGATTTAAACAAAAATCCGATTGAATCAAGAGTATTTTCTCCTGTCGATGTTTTTAAGAGTCTGGACTCTAGATCTAGTGTGTTTTTTTCCAGTGCATCCACTTCAACACCGGAAACCGGAATAATTCAAAAACGAAGAAAATTAATAGGAGAAACTAAGTACTAATCGCACGTATTTTAAAACCTTGATGAATCTTGACAGCTTTAAACCAATACTAGCTAAACTCGCCGCTCCACGATCGGTGAAGTCCAATCCACCTTTTCCCTCGTGCAATCCTAAAAACCGAAGGTGATACCACTATTCGACCACGTGGGAGCTCGTGTTGCCTACACTAAAAACTGAAGGCAAATCGACTGTGAGTTAAAGTCAACGCGACACCCACTTTTCCTTCGTGCAGCCGTAACGCCTGGGAGCGATACCACTATTCGATCACGTGGGAGCTCGCATTGCCTACACTGAAAACTGAAGGCGAACTAACAAAGTCACAGACTTATTTTTGGAGTTCTTGAGGATCCGAAGTTGGGGTGGCGCTACCCCCGTTCGGGGCGAGCGCCGGGGGGGGGGGGGGGGGGGGCGAAAGGCCCAGGCGCCCGGTGCGCCGAACATGGACGCTCAAGGTCGCGTGTCGTTCCTCCCACGATCCTTTGAATATTTATCGAAACCAGTTTCAGATATTTTATGTCGCCGAATCCGCCCCTGATACAGGCTATCCAATCGTGAAACTACGTGTGGTTCCGTTAGTTACTCTCCGGTCGTCTCCATTCCTCGAAGTTCATGGTCGCTTGTAGGAATTTTTTCTAACTCGAATAATTTTCTCGGCCAAACAGAAGAAGTATACATTTTCTGCGCACTTTTTCCACGATTAGGGACTATATCACTGGGATCCCACTTCTAGGACACTGGAGCATTATTTCCCTGCAGTTTTGCGACACTTTCTGCAGAATGGATCGAAACAATGATACATTATTTGCTGCCGGGGTGGACAGAGAGGGGTCGGTACCCCCCCCCCCTTTTTTTTAAAGGTTATTCCAGCCTGCTCTGATTGATTTTTGGGGTTTTTCGAAATATGTTGAATTTGATTATTTTGCCCTCGCCGGAATATTCATTTTGCGTTATTGCTACGATATTGAGAATTGGTATTTTAGTTCAAGTATCAAATATGGAGGAGAAACACTGACAGCGATCACTCATTTTCCGATTAAGAAAAGAATAAATCAACAAAAGATTGGGAACCTAGTTCTAGACACTAAACCAGGGTCCAAAAATATGTGTTTCTTTCCCTTTATTTGTCTTATTTTACTACGCTCTTGGCAGGAAGTGACCCTGTTAAACGGGGATAAGAACATTCAGTGACACCGACGTTGAAAACATAATTCATATCCGACTTGGTTCTCTCAGAAAGAGAACTTTAACGGATAGTTACCCATTATGATGAGGTCTTAAAAGCTCTTTTTTTACTTTCTCGCTCCCCTAGTTTTTATTCAGTTTGCTCATTCGATCATTTTTACATTTTAAATTTATCATCGATTGTAGCCATTTGGATATTTGCACCAAAACATACTAACGGTCGACTTTTCGTGTGTTTCAGGAGCCTTCGAACATGGGGCTGCAAGCTGTGGGGAGCAAACGTAAACTAGAGGATTGCGAGGCCGAGCTGGGGCAACCAGTGAAGTACTGCAAGCAAGTGGAAGAATGGGACGACGACCACTACTACTTCCCGTCGAAACCCTACGTCTACCAACCTCCAGGGGATGACTACGGTCACCATTGGAGTTACCAGTCGCAGCAAACGATACGCTGCGACAAGAACGGAAAGTCCTACCTCGACCTGGGCAGCTGGAACGGCAACGCCAACGGCCGCTGCTGCACCGGAAAAGTTGGATGGTGCTCCCGCGGTCCCGCGTGTTATAGACAAAAGCGTCTCGCAGTGCTCAATATTTCAATGTGTAAACTAGGCCGATATAGACAATTCTCAGACCCGAGTCTCCATAGGTCAGTTCTAATTTGCAACACGCTCAGGCTCATAGAGCGGGAGATGGAGCAAGAGGGTTGTTTAAATAGTAATAATAATAGCAATAGCAATAATAGTACCGTTTTAACGTCGCCCTTCGACAGTCCCGTCGAGTCGGCGACGCCGTGCGAAATCCCTAGGTGCCCGACGCCTTATCCTACGTCCGTGGACGACTTAGACTCGGGGCTTGGAGATGATAGCCGAAGTATTAATTGGGGCTCCGTGCTCAGTCTTTCAAGTCAGTCCGATCTGGACCCCCTGAACAACAACGGTGGTCTCGGCGACGACACTCAAGATCTAGACGACCTCCTCCCTAGTTGGAAGCTATCGCCAAGTGATACCTCAAGGACAGACAGTGAATTAGATAATTTAATGCATGTTCTCATCGGCACGTGACATACGCAGGACGCGTGAACTTTCACCGAGATCTTTTCAATGTAATGCTCAATTGACTTTCTGTCATGGCACAGCCGGAAACGGCCCCCGAAAGGTCCGCTCCAAGAAGGATTCGCGAAGACATTGTTACCAAAATTTTTCTGCAATAAAATTCATCACACCAAGTTTTCTGTGACGTTCCAACTGAAAGGGTAATTTCTCTGTCAATTATTTTTCAAATTTAGGCAAAATTGTGTTTCACAGTAGATCTTTCCTTAATATTTTTTTGGAACTGTGTCCAAAATTGCTTTGGATGAGCAAATTTTAAGTACCTCTTCTCACCTTCGCTCACAATAAAGTCACTTTTGATGCATCTTATGAATCCCTAATGAAATCAATGAAATCTGTTCAGTCGTTGATATCTTTTCTTGAGAGTCCGTACACCTGGGGTAAAGCAGCCAGCACGTCAGGACTTGGCAGAAAAATCGGAAACTGGAACTTAGGTTTATAATGAAATTGATCTAATCAATCAATAAATTCATTAATCGATCAAAATTTAAAACATTTACCCATTTCTATCTTAATGCTGTTATGTTCCCCTTTATTCGCTTTAAATTTGAATACCTATCTATTCCTCAAGACGTATTTGAAGTAATCTTTGCAACAACTGTGGCAAGGGTAACTTCATAAGTTTCATGCGCCAAAGTCGTTAGTTTCCGCCATAATAATGACTTAAAAAATAAATCTCAATATTCATCAAGAAGGAAACTCTACTAAGGGCTTTAACATAATTTTCAAGTAAAATAAACATCAGGTAAAGTAATTGGGAACAAAATGTAACGAAAGACGTCTGTTTAGATTTACTGAGATGGATCACATGATTTATTTTTAAAAACTTATGGACCACGTAAAAATCAATCAAAGAGGTCAGTCCTTTCTAAATTTTTAACATTTCTTTTTAAGTTTCAGCTCTAAACATTCATGAGTTTTCAATGCTAAAGTCAACAGTCAATTTTAATCTAAGATTTTTTTCTGATATAATTATGTAGTTCCAGAAAGTAGCGATCTCATTCAAACTTCCTGGGGATGGAACATTTAAAATTGGCAGTTATTAAGACAGATTTTGGTAATGTTTCCTGTGTAGCCACTAACTCACAGTTAAATCCTAGTCAAGTGCGTTTCTTTTTTACATTCTGCCCAGTACCTTTCTCCGGCTGTGCCCGTCCTTTCAATTGATGTTCTTCTCTGTTTCCGAAACTCTTGAGTGTTGTGATTGTGTAAGAATATTGTTGTTACCTATTGATTTAAGTTAAAAGGATGTTTATAATATAAAAATACTTTAATTTATTCTTAATTTTTCTCTTTTTGATTTGTTTTCGATTAACATTCCGTTATGTTTAGTGTCAGCAAAACTCTTAAAAACTTTGTTTTTGTCATCCGCACCGTCCAGTTATGCGACAACTTATATCGAGGATACTCGAAAAATTGCCAAAAATACAAACTCCAAGTTCTGTTGAAGCTGAATTATCAGCGGAAAAAATTATCAAATCAGTAGCAGATCAAAAAAATTTGTGATTGGTATCTAAAAAGCAATATTTTGACTTGAAACTTAACAAAACTGATTCAAAACTGAACTCTTAATCGTTGCTTTTCGAAATTTCAAGGCCTATTTCATTTTTTAAAGAAAGCAAACCAATTTTATTGCTTACAATTCACGCAGGATATTCTTTTCAAAGAGAAAAAGTCACCAATATTCTCATGTTGACTCGTTTTCCCTTGAAAAATGAAGTAGTGGTAGCATTTAGCTTTGTTGCTAATTGAGGTATTTGTTTTCATAGTTTTGCCATCATTGTGTAATTTAATCTTCAGTAAGAAACAAGAAAAATTTGCCTGATAGCATGTCATTATGTCATTTTTATTCAGCAAGCTTAAAAATTATAAAATTATAGAGAGTCTGCACTGAATGAAGTAAAAGATGTTGATTCTTTGTTCTAAATTGCCATCATTTAACACTAAAGCTTCAGTTGATTATGAAGTGCAATATTCACAAGCAAAAGAAATCCTTTGATATTTTATGAACAATCAAAATATGAAATCAAACTCAAATCAATTTTTATAACCTTTTGCTTGTTTTTCTAAACTTCTGTGAGTATGTTCGTCATTCCTTCTATAAAGGAAAGTAACTACATTTTGACTTTGTCCAATTTCTTTCAAAATGTTTATTTTTACCCAATTCCACCTGACATTTTTCATTGAAACTTTCACAGATTGGCACTTGATAAATTTGTCAAAATTCAGTGGAATTTTAGACAGGAATTACGCGTTCATTTTCATGTAAAGAAAAGAATGGTGAAAGTAGATTGGGCAACCTCGGAATGAAGACATATTCCTTTGTCTGAGGAACAACGGATTTTCCAATCAGATTTGGAAAAGAAAATCAAGTTTCATTTTTGATCACCAAGAAAGATCAGCCGTGTATTTGAAATTTTGATGTATCCAAAAGATTTTCCTCTTGATTCAATATTGTCTTGACTATGTTCGTTTGATCATTGTTTCATTTATTTTAATTTGATTAAAAGGTATGCTCAAAATTTCGTATGTTTGTGCGTCATTAATTACTCTTTTTCATTTGATCAATCATTGTTAATTTCGATCAATTTTTCCATGATTCATGTGGTCTCAATTCATTCACCCACAAGGGCAGTTCAAGAATCCATTGTTATGATCTTTGTTTCCTGCAGATCAATGCATATTTTCTTCTATTATTATATTATTTTATTTACTTATTGAAATTTTTGCGCACATTTTTCGATTCATAGAAAAACCAGTTGATATTATTCACTCAACGATAAATTGTCAATTAATGTTAAGAATGTTTGCTGTCATAATTGTGTCTTGTAAATTAGGCTGATTTCTAGCTCAGTCTTCTGAACCTTTTATTTTGCAGAAAATCTAAACTTTTCCCTTGATTACTAACCTTGAAATTTCTTCGTTTGGCTTTCGAAAAAGTAGTAAAATGAATTCTTTTTCACTTTTAATAAACCAACTTTTTTTTTTTTTTAAATTTTTTTTTTTACCAACGAAATAACAGAATAGCTGTACCACTAAAGATGGTTGCAATTTTGAAGGAAAAGTTATCTTCTCTCTCTTTCATATGAAGGTCTCACTCTTACATGACGCATTTTTTCTCCTTGATCAACCCTTTCTCAGGAATTGCCTAATCTTCAACCAAATTTACTACCCCTCTCCCTCTTCCATAATTTTCAAAATTCGTTTGGCAGAACTTGCCTCAAGAATATTAATTTCCCGCCACAAAAAGCTGTCCCCTCTCTTCCTCCTCTTCTCAAATCTCACTGGAATGTAGTGACAGATGTCTTTCTCATTTGTCGCTTCATATTCATATCCCTACACTTTTCTAAATTCAGAAGTATCGGTACATTTCACAATTTTGATAAATCTTCAAAATTTTTGAATGATTTGATCACAGTTGAAACTCGCTAGGAAGGAGGCGTCAAGTCTTTTTCCTACTTAATTATTTACCCATACAATTGTAAATTTTAGTTAAAAATTGTTAAGCATCAGTAAATCATTATGAGTTGAGCTCTGCTGCAATCTACGATGAATAATTTTAAGCATTCTGATACGTAAGCACAATCAAAGGCTCCCTATAAAATGTTTAATGACACCTAATCTTTGCTCAGGTCAAAATGATTTACATTTTATCATTTTAAAATCAAAATATATGTGTTACTATAATTTAATTTTGTTCAAAATTTTCTCTCAAACGTATACCAAAGATGATACGAATAACATAAGCTCAGTACAATTAAACAAATGATATACTGACAGATCTTGTTTAAACTAATTGTGTACTTCTGAAACAAATCTATCCTATACGAATTGACTTTCTGCGTAGAAAAAAAGGAGGTGGTTGCAATCTACGATTTATATACCCTGTGACGTAGGTGGGCACAAGATGGCGTCAATATTCGAGCAAAATTCGAAATCCAAACAATGGAAAACGGACCATAACGTCCATTTTTGTTGTTCAGTTCAACCCAAAATATAATCAAACACTTTATATAGAATGACTTTTTCCACATATTATACCATTTTCATGTAAATCGATAACATAAAGCGTCAGTACCCACCTACGTCATCGACAGAATCCAAGATGCCCAAAATACGACCACCTCCTTTTTTTTTCTTCCTGAATTTTCTGTACGACTTTGCATTGTCATTAGAATCAGCTTTGCGCCTCAAGTTGATTAAAATACTTCCGCGTCATTATACAAATATTGTGAAATAATTTTGTCCGTAAAATCAATTTTGCTTTAGGACCAAGATTGTATTCCTGTCTTGATGAATCAGCATAATTTGAGAAAATGAATTAACTGCTGCTGTAAGCAGTCAGGTAGCACAAGAACAATATCTCTCCCGCAAGGGAAGGAGTGAATCGTGTTTAAATATTTTAAGTACTTTTTATAGTAATGCTCTCTATAATTTATTTTTATTGTTTAATTTTATTCTCAGAAGGTTTATCGAGAATCAGTGAAGCTCACAATTCATGAACAAATTCTAAATTAAATATGTTTTGCATGCAATGCAAAATAATTTCCCCTGAAATTCCCACAAAACAATGTGTCGATCATCTCCTAGCTTTTTTTTCACTCAACACTCGGTCATATTTATCCTGCAAGTGACTGAAAATCGGTCATTCTTGCATAGATAAAAGTCAATCACAAAATTCTATCTCTCGAAAGTATTGTCCTAAATTTAATTAAAAGCAATATTTACCTTTTTTTTTTTTTTTTAATACTGCTACGTGGACCAGGTCAAGCAAAAAGGAACCAAGTCATTTCATCCATTCCCAAATTCCATCGTACAATTTATTTTTTTACAGGAGAATGGTCGTACAGATTCCTTTGAAAATTTTAGGTAATTATTGTTTCACATCAGTGGAAATCCTCCGAAATTTTTGAAAAAATCTACACTAGGTACTCTTCTCCTGTTAAAGTATGAATATTCCCATGAAAGTTGGCTATGGCTGATGCGGCTTGGCTTCTTCCTGCTCAATGCAATCCACTTTATGTTTGCTGAACTATCAACTCTAATTTGGATAAATATGATCAGCTGCCAAAACTGATGACTGATTTCAGAGACCTGATCAGGCATAAAATACCAAATTTTTCAAAAAGCAAAAGTTAATAACGAATTAGTGTATGATTTGCCTCTTGAGTCAAGTTTCTGAAACCATGTCTTGAAGTTCTATGTTTCAGGTCTTTTATCGCCCTTTTCTAATTAAGGTTTTTTTCTAAGGATAAGTTACTTTTAAGTGCAATATGTGATATAATTTTAAGTTGATTAATTGATTAATGTATAATAAAATTTATATACATATATTATTTAACTGTTCAATTGTTTCTTTGTTTGCTCCTAATCTCAAGTCGAATTTTCCCCTTTATGATAAGACTCGAGCATTTTTACTAAAATACAATTGACGGATTTTACTGGAATGACTAATTTTCTCTTATACCTATTTTTTTTTTTTTTTTTTGACAGGAAACTAAACTACTTAACTCATCCATATGCCCTGTGAACGTACCTTCAATTATGAAGAATGCTTTCACAATAGTTTAAATTTGAGTGTTATTCAGTTTTCTGTTAAAAAAATCAAACAGCTTTCAGGCTCTGCCTAATATTATTAGTTCAGTCCCAGTAAAATCCGTCCAAATACACCGTTGCTCAGATGAAAAAACGTATCTAACTCCATTCAAAGATTACAAAATTGTTTAAAACAATTCAATTTATTTGAAAGATGACTACAATTTCGTCTCAAATTTTGCTAATTTTTCTATGATATCGGAAGAAAAATCAGTGAAATATTGAGCTTTAAATGGACCGAGTTTATCAGAAAAGAATCAACCCACATTAAGTTAAAACCGAGAAAAAGAGGTTTGTAGTTTTACTCCTGCATAAGACTCAATGTAGAAAATTAACGTTAACCCCTCTTTTCACTAATTTCTGTTTTTCGACTTTCAGTTTTTGGCAGGAGGAAATACACGGCTAGTGGAACTCGAAAACTTTCTTAGCTCAATTTTTTCAAAAATGTGGGATAGTTCCTTTCTGATAAACTCTGTCCAAATGAGCTACAGTTTCCTCCTGAAAATAAAATTTGCAAGTAGAAACGCTTTAACATTGAAATGAAGTTACATTCTTTCGTCCGGAAAACGACGGAAAGTAGCATGCAGCCCCTAAATCAAAACTCATAATAATTTTAGACCCGATTTCACCCTAAGGTACCATTCGCAGCCCATATTTCAGATGGGAAATTGCAGAACATATTATAAGTCTCTCGTATATATTTACCAGGCTTTATGGTACTAGTTTCGTCCTTGCACCTAGGAAATCTGAAACGTGCATTAGGCTTATGATCCGTGCAATCCAGTGGGATTGTGCTTCGAAGATTTCACACTTTAGTGTCAAAATTAGTTTTTCCAAGGGGGAAAAAAATCCACACAAAAGACGGCTCATTGCAGTAGGTTAACGGAAACTCCTCTAATCTTTAGGTACCTACCTAATTTTTTTTTGCGATTTCAAGGGCCAGTAATGTTGTAATACATTCAAGTAATGCATTTCTCGGAAAATTGACTATGTTGTGTCAATAATCAATGAGCTAAGGCGACATCGGAACAATGAAAGCCTCAATTATTAGTGTCGCATGCGAGTGTGACAGGTACCAAACGAATCTTATTATAACGCCTGGACCATGCAACTAATCGAGCTCTGTGGATGTCCGTGTTGCATACGCACAAAAGTGAAGGCGTTTTGAACTCGGACACAAACCGGCCTCACCAGCGCGCAGCGGCGCGCTTAGTGGAGCGAGTCAATGAGAAGAGTCGGACTTTGGAAAAATTCAAAGCTCGTATCGATGTTAATACCTTAGACGTTTCAGAAATGGTTTCATCGATTTTCCCGTAAAATCTCCTGTAAGAGGCCTCCCATACAATTCATAATGTGAGGAAATTGACATAAAAATTTGCAGTTCTAGTCGTAATTTTCATGTTCAACGGAGAATTTGCAGGTGCCTAAAATTTGAAGAATTTCATGTTGAAGTGGAAACTACAGAGTTAACTGAACATGCGAAGATACCATTGGTTTATTAATCGAGCAATTATTGAAGGAGATGTGACGAAAATATCTAATTTGCTAATACATGCGATTTAATAGGTAGGAAATGCCGCCAGATGACGTCACAAGGCGGTGCATTTTCTCACCCTAAGTCAATTTTTAGACTATTTCCCATTACAGAAAAAAATTATAAAAAATACTGCGAAATCAGCTCTTTACGCACACTCAGACGAGGCAATAAAATATTTGAGTGCAAATTCTCCATTCCTCCAGAGGGCCCGTTTTGTCCTGTGGTGGATTTTACCGTTAGGACCTAAAATGACCACGTGTTTTCACTTCTTCATTTATATTTCGAAAACTTCTCTTAGGCACGAATAGCTGCGCTACAAATCTGCCGTGCTAAGAAAGAACGCCGTATGAACATTCGAGAGTTGCCAAATTTCCGTCAATAAAATGTTCATTTTTGAGGAAATTTATGAATATTTTTACTTGAAATTTTCAGAATCTTTAGGTGAAATTTTGAACAAAATTATCTGAAAAATTGGGAGGAAAATATTCATAAATTGACCAGGAAATTCGCGTTTAATCAAAGGAAATTTGGCAACGCCTGAAGGATCATACGGCGTTTTTCCTTAGCACGGCAGAAATCATGATCAGCATAGGTATCGCAATATCAAAACTGAAACGACCCCTCTGCGTTGTTCTGCAGTTCATTCAACAAGGGACCACTAGACAGGGTATTAGATCTGCCGTACTAAGGAAAAACGCCGCATGAACCTCCAGACGTTGCCAAATTTCCGTTGGCAAATCACGAATTTTCGGGAAAATTAATTTTTAAACATTTTTCTCTTAATTTTTCAGATAATTTTGCTCGCAATTTTACCTGAGGTTCTTGAATATTTATCGGGAAAATATTCATACTGCCCTCAAAAATTAACTTTTTATCGAAGGAAATTTGGCAACTCTTGAATGTTTATACGGCGTTTTTACTTAGCACGGCAGAGATGCCACCAGGCCCGCCACAAGGGGGGGGGGGGGGGATACTGGATCCCTGGTACCGGGGCCCGGGCCCCGAAGGAGGCCCGTGTTACCCGTGGAGGACCACTACGAATTCACGTACAACCCTTGTTTCGTAAGAAAAAGTGAAAAATTTACCCTAAAAATTTCGCAAAAAGTGAATAGATTTTTAGAAACACGCTGGGACACTGTAGAATTCTTCTTAAATTTTCCAAGAAGTATACTTCTTGGAAAATTTCTATTTATTTTCAAGATTTTCAGTAGGTACAGAGGGATATTTTTAGTAGGTAACTGCGTTTCATTTTCTTCCGTCGTCAGATGCTAAGAGTCTCCAGTCTGGGCATCCTCGACTTCAATGGCTCATGGCTCAACTCCCTTGCCATAGACAAACGAAGGGGGAGTCCAGGGGGGCCTAGCCCTCATAGAACTGAAAATAGTATCATACGCCCCCCCCCCCCCCACCAAAAAATAAAAATTTCCCAGATGTTTTGAATGCAACAATTCGCAAGTATTTCGTGCTGAAAGTATAGAGAAAAAAAACCATAATTATTCCGCAGAAATTGATGGAAAAATTCTATATGGAAGCTTCAAAATGCGTCCGATTAGTCATATAAATTCTATAATTTCTCGAGGGATGCCCCTCGGACCCCCCCCCCCCCCTCCGTGCTTGGGGCCCGGAACTTAAAACTGGTACCAGGGCTCGAGATGGGATGTGGCGAGCCTGCATGAAGGCTATTTCAATTGTAATCTTCCGTCGCATTTCCAAGGCGCAATGATACAACTATTTAAACTCTCCGGAATGTGTGAGGTATCACGCCGCATTTGAAGGCGTTTTCAAATCAGCCAAGTTCCGATGCCCGGATTATCGTTTTGCGTAGTTCATATTCTTTTGTTACATTCGATGCCACTTATATATTTTTAATCCTCGTAGAAAAACCACACATTTGTAAATACAATTCTAGCTGAAGCCCACTTCAGCTATGCATTCACCACTGCGAAAATTTCAGAGGAAATCGACAAGCCGAGCGTGCATGGAGGCTATCTCCATTTAAATCTTCCGTCATATTCTTACGGCGCAATAATACAACAATTTGAACTCTCCGGAATGCGTGAGGTATCACGCCGCATTTGAAGGCGTTTTCAAAACAGCAAAGTTCTGTTGTCGGAATAATCGTTTTGCATGGTTCATGTTATTTTGTTTCCATTTCTAACCACTTGATTCATTATAATCCTCCTATAAAAACCGACCATTTGCTAAATGCAATTTTAGCTGAAGCGCACTTAAGCGCATTCATGACTGCAAACATGTCTGTATCGATAAACAATGGGACGCGCTTGCTACGGCGCCTTGATACAACTATACAACCTCGACGGATGTCCGTATTGCGTTCAAAAAATTGAAGGCGTTTTGACTCCCTGCTCACACTACCTGTAGTTGATTCGATCGACAGACGCGTTGGTCGGCGGTGACGGGGACTTGATGCGACTATTTAAACTTGATGGATGTCCGTTTCGCACCGACTGAAGTACGAAACCACGTATCTCCATTGCGGTGTTTCCAAATTTCCGTTCTTATCTCATCTCTTCCATGAAAAAACAATGCAAATTTACAATTTTAAATTTTGAACCCAATCTTCTGCTGTCGAATACGAAGAATCATGGAGAATTTAAGTTTTATGTTGACAAAATTCTGAAAAGAAGAATAAAATTTCTAAGGAAGTCTGCAACGTCGCGAATGGAGAAACGTCGTCCCTCATTTTGCCCAAAAATATGTACGCATAAAATTGAAGGCATTATGACTTTCCTCTCTCAACCTATATTCGTCTGTATCGATGAACAATGGGACGCGCTTGCTACGGCGCCTTGATACAACTATACAACCTCGACGGATGTCCGTATTGCGTTCAAAAAATTGAAGGCGTTTTGACTCCCTGCTCACACTACCTGTAGTTGATCCGATCGACAGACGCGTTGGTCGGCAGTGACGGGGACTTGATGGAACTATTTAAACTTGACGGATGTCCGTATCGCACCGACTGAAGTGCGAACCCAGGTATCTCCATTGCGGTGTTTCAAAATTTCCGTTCTTATTTCATCTCTTCAATGAGAAACAATCCAAATTTACGACTTTAAAATTTGAACCAAATCTTCTGCTATCGATTACGAAGATTAATGGTGAATTTAAGTTTTATGTTGACCAGCTTCTCGAAAGAAGAATAAAATTTCTAAGGAAGTCTGCAACGTCGCAAATGGAGAAACGTTGTCTCTCATTTTGCCCAAAAATATGTATGCATAAAATTGAAGGCATTATGACTTTCCTCTCTCAACTTATATTCGTCTGTATCGTTGAACAATGGGACGCGCTTGCTACGGCGCTTTGATACAACTATACAACCTCGACGGATGTCCGTATTGCGTTCAAAAAATTGAAGGCGTTTTGACTCCCTACTCACACTACCTGTAGTTGATTCGATCGACAGACGCGTTGGTCGGCGGTGACGGGGACTTGATGCAACTATTAAACTTGATGGATGTCCGTATCGCACCGACTGAAGTGCGAACCCAGGTCTAACAATCTTGACGAATCGCATGGAATTTAGAACAAAAATACGATGACTATTCGTCTTACGACAAAATGAAATGAGACAGGCCCAACCTCACCAAGCCCTAAATACGCCTATAAGTATGATATCCCATGTACAAGGGTAAAACCAGCTCTAGAGAAAAATAAGTAGATGTTTGTATTTCAGGCATCTTGAATTTTGTCGATAATGTAGGTCGGTACGGACGGTTTTTATCATCGATTTTCTGGGAAATGGTACCGTTTATGGAAAAAAATCATTCTATAAAAAGTGTTTTAAATTATATTATAAGTTGATCTAAGTAAAAAGAAAAAAAAAGAAGAAGAAGAAAAAAAAACGGACGGCATGGTTCGTTTCTTCTACTTCGATTATTGTGGAATATCGGCGCCAAATTGTGCCGACCTACGTCACGGGGTAAACAATCCTCAAGATGTAAATACCTCCTTTTTTTCTCTATGGAAACTAGCACAAGCACAAAATATCCGTCAAACATATTCGTGAAAATTATTTTACGCTCTAGAATTTTCCTCCTAGGATGTGAAAGTGGGGCTGTGGGCTGCATCTAGCTAGCGTTAAAAAACATCTGCAACAACAATTGCCTCATGCCACATTGAAGGCGAATTAATTTCAACTGTAGATCAACCTCAGTTCACGGTAGAAAGATATAAACCGTCAGCTCTGAATATAAATCCTCTTCGGGAGGTTACTTAAACAGACTCATCTCTAATACATAAAACCAAAAATTGAATTAAATATTATTTTGAATTCAAAAGGCGTTGATGATGCTGCTTCCGGGTTTCTCCTCTAATCCTAATTCAAAACTCGCGCCCTTCGACCTCCCATTGCTACGTAAGAGAGGAACATGATTGGTCAGGCGATATTCACGTGACCCAAGTGATCATATGATCAACATTCGCTGACATTTTGCGTGAAGCACGGAGTACGCCTGCTGAAATTTCATAGTTTTCTCCCAAATTTGCTTTCTTTCATAGTGTGAATATGGCGAGTCAAACTCAAGGAATCCAACAGCTTCTAGCCGCCGAGAAACGCGCCGCAGAAAAAGTTGCCGAAGCCAAGAAACGTGAGTATTGTAACTTTGCAATCTAACCTGTACTCCCTTGAAGGCCGAGTTTACTCCCCTAGTTTAATCGATTTTTTCTAAGATTTCTTCGTACTCTGCAGATTTCTATATTTCAAAGAATTGCTCTCACTGCACAGAATCATCATGAACTATTTATGAAGTTGAAACCCCTGTCCACTTTGCAACATGATTCCGGGACTCTCTTCCATTGTTATCACGACACCTTATCACAAGCTGAACCTCTCTCTGCCCTATTTTCACAGATTTTACCCCTGAAATTCAAAATCGTTTGGATAAGCTACTTTCAGTTAGCCATTTTAGATTGAAAGTGCCTCTAACTTACAATTTGAACATCCATCCTATGTCCATGCGAAAAATAATTTTTTTGGGCGGAGTCCTGCTTCGGTGAAACTGCTCTATTTGATGAAGCGAGCATCATACAAACTCTTTGCTCCTCTCCAATAAGGTTTCTTCATTCTTTAGTCACCTGCAGTCATGAAGTTTAATTCCTTCTTCTCAGGTTTGGATATATTAATTATGGTGAGTCTAGGATGTACAGTTTTGCGTACGTCATTATGTTGATGTGTGAATAATTATAGAGCTCGCGCATCGTATGTTGAGACAAACGTCTATCTCTGATTAACTCTGAATTAGCTCGTTTTAACAGGTTAATAAATGCAATCAGATGGCGCCACTGATAAGTGATGACCTAAACAATACTATAATGATCGTCTCAACACAAGATGCGCAAGCTCCAGAGAGCGCGCATCTTCTGTTGAGACAGACGTCAATCTCCAATTCGCTCTGAATTTGCACCACTCAACAGGTTAATACATGTAGTCAGGTGGCACCACTAATGAATGGTGACATAAACAATACTTTGACGTTCGTCTCGACATACAATGACTTGTATCTTGCATTGCAATCATACAGATATCCTAGTTTTATTTGTATTGAGGAGAGCTGTACGGTGATCATTCCTATCAAAGGAAATTGTTGGTCATTCTTATTGACCTTACGAGAATATCCTCCCAAAAATTCAAGTAGAAATTATTTTTTAGATATTGTATCTTCTAGATATTTTTTTACGATCTTTGATAATTTTTCTACACAGATTGAATAGTTAATTTTTTATCCTAGATCACTGAGAAAGCGACCAAGTGGACAGTATTTACTCAGCACTTTTTTTCACATCGCACCAATCATCAGTTTTGTTCCCATTTAAGCCTCCAATGCTTTTGTTTCAGGGAAAGCCCGCAGGTTGAAGCAAGCCAAAGAAGAGGCTCAAGATGAAATCGAAAAGTACAGGCAAGAACGCGAAAAACAATTCCGTGAATTTGAAGCACAGGTAGAAAATTTTCTTTGCTGGTTTTAGAGTGTCAAAATTTGTTTTGAGACACTTCTAATTCACACTTATGTATGATTTAAACTTCTCGATCTCAGATTTCATTAACTACTTGAAATTTATCTTTTCATGAGGAAAATTTGAAAGCATCGAATTTGTTGCAAAATTTTGAAGTAAGTTTGTCTCTGGTCGTTGGAAATGAATTTAGAGTTGAAAGGTAAAAGATGGAAAGCGAGATAATAGGCTGCAAGTATCATCTGTAAATATAGGGAAGAAACAAAAATTCATAGTTATTTACTTAGGAGCAATTCTATCACCGCATGGTCAAACTGCTGGTTAAGTTTGACAAGAGACTAAACATGGAAATAGCATGGATTTTATCTTTCCCCGAAGCTCCTGGTCAAATTTAGCCTGACAGAAGGATTAATCCAAAAATATCTGACAAGTACTTAGAGTACCTAAGAACAAAATTCTCAAGAGCTCTAAAAATGTCCTGTATCCATCAGTATTCAAGTATTTTTTCTGTATTGGTTCTTAAGATCAAGCTAATTAAAAACTAAAATTAAGTTTGAAGTCAATCATAAAGCATGTAATAATCAATATTTCTTTCTCCTTAGCACATGGGCTCGCGAGAGGATGTTGCTGCACGGATAGAGGCGGACACAAAAATCAAAATTGAGGAAATGAACAAGGCTATAGCCCTAAACAAGGATGCTGTAAGTCTCATTTTTCAATTATCAAAATTAGGTATTGAAATGGAATTTTTTAGGAAAGCCAAAAAATGAGTCATTGAATTAGAATGTTAGTACAATTGATGGGACAAGCTGTTGGTCAAGTATCTATGCACTTTTGATCTACTATTGCATGAATCTGGACAAGATAACTGCAATAACACGAATCTCTTTTGCAATGGTTCAAAAGCTCCCGTTTAATTTTATTGAAAAAAAACAAACCAGCACTAATGCTTGAAATTTTCACTGAATATTCTTCACAAAGAAAAGGATTATAAATGAGGAAAGAGAAGTGTTTCAAGGAATGATGTTGAGTGTTGACCTTGTGTGAATTGTCTTGAGAATTGATGAGAAAACACACACTTTCAAGCTTGTACGCTCGTCAAGCGTTTACTTGTGCAATGGAAATCCTCTTGAAATTTATGCAAAAATTCCTGTTTCCATTCTTTACGCTCAATTTCCTCAGGAAACTTTAATTTCTAGTTGATCCAAGTCTATTATCAATAAAAGGAAGATCAATATTATCAATAAAGAAACCATGACCTGCACTAATTTTGTTGGTAATGTCAAGTCAGTGTTCTTCAAAAGACAATGGTTTTGTTATTAATGGTGTAGAAACTTGGTTTTCAAACGGAGTTCATCAGTTTATGTTACCTTTTCTAAGAGTATCAACCATCAAAATGTCATTTTGTGATCCGTACATCTGACTAATCACACATCAGTCGTTTTGGGCATGGCTGTAATAAATGTGAAGAAACTTTTACTTGTCAAATTGTCAGTTACTCGTATATTAATGATACTTACCCTTTTATGTAGCATGTTTTCCTTGGTCAGGGTAAGTATTCCCAGGTCTGGAAAAGTTAGAGAATTTTTCAAAAAATACTGGAAATTTGAAAAATATTACAATTGGAAATCACATTAGTGCTGTCGACACAATACAAGTGAATCTCTTAGTTTCACTCTGAACCCCTATAGGGGATTACGAATTGCATTTTTAGTTAATATTGAATGAATAATACTTTAAGAGAAAAGACTGACATGTTTTGCTTTGAAAAGAATGCCAAAAATAATCTCTCATTTTCATTAATATTCATGCAAATATGTCAATGTGAAAAGTCAGGAAATTTTGATAATTCTGGTCAAGGAAAACCTGGAAAGTCCGTAATTTTTCCTGGTGGGTCTGTATACACATTGTTCGTGCTTATAAGGAAATGCCCCAACTAACTTAATTCATGATTTTCCGGCACTTAGCCCAATATTGTTGATGAGTCTTCAGTCGATCACTGTACAAGGTGCAAATTTAAGCATTCTGGTACTTGTTTTTTCATTGAAATGTGACGTAGAACATGTGAATTGCACAACAGAAATTACTGGAACTAACTAAGTAAGATATTTAACGCTTTTTATGGGTTATAATTTATTCACCTCGCTCATGAAAGAATCAATAGTCTAAGTGAGTCGAATTGCGCTCTAAATGCTACTGTCTCTGCAGTATGAAAACATGACAACCTTAATCTCAGCGCTTTGGCTCAGCTATTGCATGTTGGTAACACTCAGAACAGCACAGGGTGCGGAAAGAATCCTGCTTATGGAAAAGTCTGCCGAAGACGTTGTCGTGTGCAATTTGATTCAATTAGACTATTGTTTTTCATGTAAGCAAGGAAATTCCAAATTCGTATAACAATGTAAACTGAAAACATAAATATCTCAGGTAGGAATTGATCTAAGTAATTTTCACTGCCCAAATCTTATTCTACAGGAAATGGTCAGGAAACTTGAATCAGAGTGCTTAGATATGCACAATGCACATGAACCAGTGGTCCATTAAACTCCAGTCATCTCTAATGAGAGTGAAGTGAGAAGAAATATTTGAATCAAGTTTTTATTCTGTGTGTTTTTTTTGCTGCAGGTCATTAAAAAGATTCTCGAACTTGTATGTGACATCAAGCCGCAATTGCACCCCAACTTCCGTGCCACCAAGTAAGGTGTCTGTCATGTTTCATCTGTTGTTGATCATGGAATAAGCACAACAATAATTTTTTAATGGTGTTTATTCAAAGTTGTTCAGTATTGAATTATATTCCCAATTATCGAATCGTAAGATCCTACTGAATACTCCGTCGAACTTTTAAAAAGCATTATCATTGTTATTCATTGTTCCCTCTCCAACTTTTTGTTAAAATTTTATGTTAATAACTTGCGTTTAATTTAGTATTTGTTATCTGTGAAGGAAATGAGTGAAATGTATACTTACGTAATCGTTAAACCTTGATGCATTTAATTTCAATCTTCATTACTTTTTCCTCTATTCAAAAGGGACAACTATCCAAATTTTTAAGTCCCTCTGAATGAAATCTCGAGTATTTTAAATCCTCGTGTGTTCCATTTTTCAAACATTTTATGCCGCAATTAAAAAAAAAAGTGATCTAAAATAGTGAACATTTTTGCTAATTTGACAGTCTTGCAGCAAAGAACTATTTTTAGGCATGTATGTTTCAGCCGCCAACTGCAAGAATGACCTTACAAGACCTTTGTTGAGTGACCTGTCATAAATTTTCACACTGTCAAAATTATTTATTTTCATGTTGTTGCTACCAAGAATTTATAGAAAATTCATCGCAGAGACAAAACCTCTTTCCTTAGTTTTGTTCTAGCGTCTAGACTGTCTCTAAAATAAAATCAGCACACTTGGCTCAAACGTTACAGCCAAAGCTTGAGTGTGATCAATGATGGATATCCACTCAAAGGTCCGAAGTAGCGCTGACTTGAATTTGGATTGACCACCCCTCAGATGCTTTGAAATTCTAAAAAATCACCACCAGACCCTCTCAGTATGCAGTGCAGCGGTCAATGTATAAAAAATTAGTCTCCTTGTACTTTTGGATTGTTGTTCTTTTCTTTTCTTTAATTTTTAATCAAGGGATAATCAGTCATAATCGCGTTTTTGTCTACTGGTAGAAGGTCAAGGGTCAAACTCTCCATCATCCAACCGTACGAAGTGCTCCTTCAATGCTTATTCACTGCCGATTTATCCACACAGTTGTTAAGGAAAATTACAATTTCTTGAGTGCTCTACCAAACTTGGAACGTAATTACTGTAATGTATCTTGCATGATAAATCTTCCCGACTTTTCGTCATCATTTCGATTCCTAGACTTTTTTTTTTCAAATCGTAGCTACTGGGCGACAAATGTAATTCCATTCATTTCGCTTGAATCGTAGGGAAGCAACTCCATAGCATATTTACCAAGAAAATTTTTGTTTTCCACTCTAACAGGGCTAAGACAAGCATCACCTCCAGTGATTTAAGTCAGCGTTTTCATGGAAAGCTTTATACCCTACAAATGAAACTGTACATACTGCTCATATTTTTCACAGAAACACATTCAGCTCCAAATTAAGTTGACCCTTGCGTTAAGTTTATCTTTAGATAACTTTCTATCGAACTTGGGTTAAAATAATTCAGCGAACTCAGAGCAGTCATTTTAATGAACTGGTCTAGCTCTGCTAAAAGTGTACCTTCGACCGTACTCCAGTTTGCTTTAAGTTTGTGAAACTGTTCTAATGGAAGTTTGCCCACATAGACAAAACGCTTTGTTACCATTCTCCTGGGCTCAAAAAAATATAAAACGTGTGAAAGAGCAATACAAAGTGAGTTCAATTCTAGCACCTGTACATTTTGCAGGGAGTTTGCTATTCAATTGAAATAGTTACAGATTAACAGAGTCCTGATCTTAGAACAACCTTCCTCTGTTAATTGAGGGCTTGTGACATTCCAGTTATTTTATTTTCCCTATTAGTTAGTTCCTTCTTTAAATTGCGGAATTTTATTCAAGCCATTCAGACAAAAAAAAAACCAACGAACCATGAACAAGAGAGTCTCGTCTCAGAAAGTAATAAGTTTCATAACAATGTTGCTTATGAAAACTGTGTTTCACAGAAGTAGAATTCCTTGAGTTATGTCAAGAATCCCATCATCCTAGGTAGCATTCTTCCATTCACCTCCATCAAAATATTACGGAAAGAAAGATATGTCACCTTCATTTACGGTGATCTGTATTTCACCAAACGCTGAATAAATTAGGAAAGTTGAAAGAAACAACTCTGTTGAATAAGCTCCAATCGACAGATTTTTAGTTGAAAGTGCATTAAAGCTGATAAATCTTTCCCTCTCACCAGCTTTGGTTGAAATATAGCCACTACCATGGAATTCTTGTTTAACTATGTTTTTATTTTACGTATGCAATAAAATTTTAGTGTTAGATCACTTGAAGTTATTTTAAAGAAGGTAATCGTAACTCTCAAAGTGTTAAAGTGTTAAATTCATTCATTTTGTGAAGTGTGTAAATAAAAAATTTTATTGTAATTGCAGTTGCTTTAATTCTTAACTCCCAAGTATCGCCATGGAATGGAATCAATATTGAATCCTCCTTCCATTCTCAATTTTCCATATTGTATCCATATGGAAATCCTTCCACGAAGGTGCCATGCCATGGACTTCATGCGTATGTATGGATTCCAAATGTATGCATCCTGTATTTTTTCCTACCAAATGTATCCATGTGTGTGGATTCCTTATGGATACATCTCTTTGAAATCTGTACATATAAATTCTATAGGGATACATCAAGCGCCTCCGACATAGAATATCCAAGTGTTACAACCAAATTTTTGAAATTTTTTGACTCCATTAAGTTAGGAATCTAAATTTTTGTATTTGTGCTCAACCCTCATACTTTCTGTAAAGACATGAGTAGCCTAAGTTGCTGAATGTCTCTAATAAAAATTAACTACGTAACTATCTTTATGTGCTCCATACACAAGACTCTTCTATATGGAATCTATATGTTGATTTTTAAAGGGCGAGACCATGTATCTCCGTTTGAGACTGTGTAGACTTCCAGTCATACTTACTACTAAAGCACTTATTTAGAAAAATTTGTGATCTACAAGGAAAGTTGTATACGTATGATAATACAAAAGCCTAGATGAGCAATGGAAAAAATCTGATTCATCGATGTAGATGAGTTCCCACATTTCAATGATGCTGTCTACACTTCAAATTTTTTTTAAAGAAAAAAAAAATTATCCCTAGATAGTATTTAAGTACATGGTGGCTGTAACATCATCGCTCACAGCCATGTGAAGTCATCATTGCAAAGCAGATGGCAATTTTGCAGTTTTATGATAGATTTTGTATACTGGATGGAACTTTCTCTTTTATTTTTAAGTAAGAAAATTTTTAAAATATTTTGAGGTACCTATAAGGTACTGATATAAAATATCAATATGCGAAAAGAGAAAAACGAAAGCACGCAACGAGAAGCTATGATAACACAAAGAAAGTGATGAAATGTTGTTTAAAATTAGGTAACACTCGCCATCCCTTTTGGAAAGTATTTGAACATTTTTGAGTGGATGTTAATTTAACTGAAAAATTTTGTATGGAGGCCATTCCGATATTAGAATTGCTGGCACTCAATGTCAATAATTAATTACGGCTGAAACCTCTTTCACTTTAAAAAATTGCAGGCAGGGCCATACACACACAGGAGGGCTTGCATAGTATACTGGGATAAAAGAACCTAATTTCTCTCTCATTTCTTAAATTTTCTGCTCATGGTCTTTAGCTTTTCCTCTAGCAATATATACAAATCTGAGTGTGCAGTATGGTTTTTTATGAGGAAAGTAAGCAAGAAGTCAGACTATTCTTAATCTGTTTAGTAGTATTGCTTTTACAATGAAATCGATTCTGGCTATCCCTGATTTTTTTAGCAGTTAGATTTGTAACTGAATTAATATTGATCAGTACTTTTAACCGTTTTGCGAGGATTGAGGATTGCGAAATCGCACCAAAATCGCACGTTGCGCAAATTTGAACGTAGCGCCGAACGCCGAAAACGCCGGAACGTTCCGAAATAAAACCAGACCGAAATTGCCGTTCCGAAAATTACGAAGGAAGGAAAAATGGAAAGAAAAATGAACCCGACCGAATTGTTCATTGTGTTTCTTGCGATTTAGTGAATTTATTTAATTTCCCTGTGCAAAAACATTTTCTCTATTCTGTCCTCGAATTGTGATGATGTTAATTTGAAAGTGTTTCATCAAATATTCATCCCGATGTTGAGCATAAACAAGTTCCGATGTAGGGTAGTCGCGTCTCACACAAGGATCATCAAGGCTCGGATTCCTAAGAAAGCTTCAAACTATTTTGAAGCTTTCGAGGCCGTATTCATGGAACTATGAACCTGGACTCATTATATTTCTCTTTGTCACAGATAAAATATCTTATCGCCAACTTGAACAAGAAAAACTATAAGCTTAGCGTCCAAGAAATCAACCATGTAAGTACCCTCCTGCCTGCCTCTTGGTTTAGGCACCTCATTCATCATTGTTATTATTGTCCTTTTGTCGGACCAAAATCACTTCACAGAAGCCTAGAAATCTTAGCTCCAATCTCCAAGAGCTTGATTCTGGACATTAGCATTTTTCATTCCCATTGGAATGAGGGAAATGCCCTTTATGGTAAAGCATCGTCTGATCTGTGGACGTTGATCCAGGAAGTAAACCACTGGGATCGAATATGAAGCTGTGCGGAAAGTATATTATCCCTCTAAAGATGCTGTTGTATTCGTCTGATACATGACCTTGTACCATCACAAGACAAGAAGCATCTATGCCAAGACCCGTATTTTCAACTTTTCAGTTCTAACTTGAAGGAACTGATCGGATGATTTCAAGGGGACCGAAACAATGCCTCCTTAATTGGTAAAGTTTACGCTCTGTAGGCTGTCACATTAGTGCTTTTTTCAGCAAAAAGTTACGTATGACCAATTTTTTGGTCCATTGATTCAAAGCAGATTCATCATGCTATGCTATTCATTCATGTAATGGGTCATGCTAGGGTTGTGGGAAAGACAGATATATGTATAATATAATCTAGACCGCTCACTAGGATATTTTGGTGGAACATTAGGCATCCCAGATTGCATGTAGTGCTGTCCAGTCATGCTGCCTTGAGTGCCATTGAACTTCTGCAAACGCACACTTCCCTTGGGCAAAACAGATGAGCGGCCACACTCCTTCAGTGAGCGTCACGCAGTACTTACCATATGTTTATCAGGCTGTATCAATTCAGGTAAAGGTGCGTCTTTACATCCCCAGCTGTCTTGCCTCTCCTGCCTAAAGTCAGGCCTAGTGCCCGATCTAGATTGTGTTACAAGACTATGGAACAAAATCCTTCATCACTCCAAGGCCATTTAGTAACTTAACATGTCAACAATTACTTATCATCCATCGTGTCCAATATGAGTGACCGATACCAGGCCATCGGTCCTTGGGTTTGTCGTAGGTGCTTGAGATTGCATGGGATCCCAAGAGGATAACATCAAAAAATGTAACATGGCCCTCTGTAACATTTGATTATGATTTTATGTATGATTTCAGTTGGTTGCGAGCCACGGACTAGAAGCCGACAGACATTTATTTCGGAGTTTGTTCTCCTTTGTCGATCTAAGCTCGGACCCAAATAAAAGTGTCCCCACTTACAAGGACTCTCTGCAGCTCCAATTACTATCGCAAGAGTGCTCTGCGTTACTGTCAAAACCAGCTCTTGTCTCAGTGCTCTGTTTCGCGTTTGACCAGCCTCTCAATCGCAACAAGGTATCATTCCTTCTAAATATTGTAAACCCTCTTTCATGTAAATCATTTTTCTGTTTCTTATGGGACCAAATTCTATATGAGCTATTCGTCCAACTGACCGGAGAGTCACTGAAACACACGAACTACAAAACAAACATTCTTTCAAAAATTGGTCTCATATCTAACATAAAAGAGGTCTTGCCTATCTAAAAGTCAGACTATCAGCTGGGGTGATTAGCTAAGTAGACTATCTACTCAATCGTCATAATTAATCATTTGTTTATGATTATCTACAGGAAGATGAAATAAGAAGTTTCAAGATCGAAAACCGGTTGTTTTCCAATGAACGTAATGAACATTCTTGCCAACTACCAACATGCAATTAAAAAAGATGTGACTGGGGTTGGAAAATGTATATCTCTGACAGCAATAGATCAATCTACTCTCATGCTTTGCAGAGAAAACTAATCAACATCTGTTTTCTTTTTTCATCAATTCTCTGTTAATTTTCCTTACTCACTCAAAAAGTGAAGAATTCTCGTAAAGAATTTCAAAGTGACATCTTGGTTGATTTTCTTTCAAAAATATCAAATTTAATTGGAGATTTGAAAATGGCAATGTAGAAGGTTGCATTTTTGACCTTAGCCATTGAAGAGAATAATTTGATCATTTGTTAACCTTCACCGCCCCCTTATATCAAAGACAACACACTTAACCGCTAAATGAGCCCTTGCAATGTATACCTGAAAGTCCGAATTGTCTGCAGATTAAGGAAATTAGATTAATTTTAAAATTTATCTAATTTTTTTAAGTGGAGATTAATTTCATTAAAAAGCAACTGGTTTCTATTTTAAGGAATAGTTTTTGTGAAACTGGTATTCTGCGTAGTCTTGAAAGTTTCATCTAGTTCCCGTGTCTGTCAGGGAGGGGAGGAGAGAGAGAGGAGCAAGCCTTGCCTTGGCATGCTCAAGAATTTATTTCGGATGGAGCTCCATTGAAAAAATACATATTGATAAAACATCTGCTAATCTGCAATCAGAGATAGGTAGTTCTGGGTTCTAGCTATTGAAGCAGGGCACAAATTAAATCGACTACTTCATACTAGATGATGGATCTTGAACTTACTTCCTCTCTTCAGAGCCTCTTTAGTGCATAATTTTACCATTTTTGTTTTCAGGCCTTGAAACCATCCGGCCAGCTTTTTCCTCAGCTGAGTAAGGTACTGAAACTCACACCTGTTGAAGAAGTGGTTTTTGCGTTAACGCTTTTGAACTCTTCCAATCAAGAGACTGTGTTTCATGCTACTCAGTTTGTCAAATTGAAGTTACCGAACTTGTTGCGATCTTACATCAACTCAGGTTTGTACTTCCTTCATCTTCTTTTCTTTTTATTTAATTTTCCCAAGGCTGCAGAAGAAAATGTTTCCTCCAATGTTCTTGCCATCCTAAAAAATTGTCCCCTAAGTTTTCTTTGTTTTAAAGGGGTCTTGCAAAAAGATAAATAGTACGCATTGACTTAAAATATATATTTTTTCAGAGGATTGTAAACTTCACAGAAAAGTAGTAAATGGCTGCTTCCTTTAAATTAATATGAATATTCAGAAACAAGCCCAAAAATTTTAAAAATCCCAAACCTTTTGTAATGTTTTTAACCTTTGAAAGTGCTGTTTTAAATGCTGTAACCAAGTAGTGTTACAAATTTGTGTCACCATTTGTGTGTGTGTTTTTTTCCACCTGTCAACTTTTAGCAAGATTAAGGATAGGTTTTGAATGTTAACTTTGTACTCTTTGCCTCTCTTAACGTGAATCAATTTTATTTTTCAGCCGACTCAAACCGAAGCTCGGGGGACGGTGGATTGAGTGACGCAACTCCGGAAGTCCTTCATCTTATACTGAGCAACCTTTTCTCCACTCCTGACGATTATTTTGGTAAGATCCTTTTCTTTTCTCTCTCTTTTTTCATTTTTACAAAATTTCCGGTGATGTTATTAAATGTCAACTTTATTGTCGTTTAGTTTGCTGCAGTACCTAGGCATAGTTCTGAAACCTCTTTACTGAGCAACCATTTTTTGCAAGCTATTTAGTTAGAAACCTCTTTTCTTTGACTATTGGGTTTGAACACTTCTTTTCAAAGTCCGAAGGACATTCTTGCGTTTGACTGGATTCACAGAATTCATGAAACTCAACCCTTGAGAGGTGGAACTTGAAGAAGCATTCAGAGTGCCTTTACTGTCTGACAGTATCTTCAAGTATACAAACAGATGATGGGTCTAGCAGACTGACCTTTTACTTTAATCTCTGGTTGGAACAAAAGGGTTCGTTGTTGTAAGAGACAGCTATGTGAACCATTTATATCAGCCGTTTCGGCCAGCTAAGCTTAGACAATATGACCTTAATCAATGAGGGTAAAAAGTCCATAGTTGTCCTGCCAGCCTGAAGAATACAAATTGGAAAAACAGATTTTTTAAAAAATTAAGTAACACGCTCAATCCTGATAAAAAATTTTACTTTAATTTATGTGAGGCGGCAGCGAGAGGAAAGATAATACAAATTTACAATTAGAAGCGCAGTTATACTGCTGAAATCTCTGAGTTTGAGTGTAAATTTTTTATTATAATTAATTTTCAATAACATGTTTTTCTTGTTGTTGAAAAGTTGACAATATTTGCTAAACTTGCCGTTGAATGAGAATGATGTTTCGTTTATAATCAGTCAAGCTATGTTTTAGCTTATTGCAAAATCCTTGAAAATTTTTGCGGTAGAGATAGGTGTAGTTAGCTCTCTGACTTTTATGTTTTCAAAATCTGCAGAAAGTCAAAATTGGAACTTTTTTAACTCAAAGCTGCCTTCACTCAGCGCTAAAATCTTTTTTTCACAGCTCTAAACATTTTCTGTGTTTAAAATGAAAAATTATTTTGAGTTCATCAAGCTCTTTGATTTTCATGAAAAATTTTCCTCTTTTTGTGTAGGCGTGAGTGGTGAGACCAAAGAAGTTCTGGTTAAAAATTTACGCCGTGACTTTCCTCGTGAGCTGGTGCCCATCGTGCTTGCTCCGTTGATCTACCCAAATTCCACAGATTTGCTTATGGATAAAATTAATCAAGAGCCGACCTCCTTAACCAATGCAATGGTGAGTCCTAATCATCCACTTATTTTTTGCATTAAGTTTTTTTGAGCAGATGGACCGTAACAATTTCATAATTGTGATCGGGGGAAATGCTTTTCTTTATCATTGTTTAGAATGTAATTTTTTACCGCTCTGACTTAATAAGTCAGAGAGATAGAAAACTTTCCATGAGTACCAGAAAGTTCTGGTACTCTCTCTTGCCTGTCTAAAATGAATTGAATGATCGAATTGAATACTTTGATACTGAGAATTGTCAAGTATCTCTCGATTCTGCTTGGTGCACCAAATTTTCAGGAGTCATATATGTTTTGTTTTCAATGAAAATAAACAAAACCTTGGTAAATATATCACTAAATATGGTATTGAGCAAAATTAAAGCAATGTATGAAACGGTCAATGTTAAATCGGAACGTTCGAAACGATATGTTCGATTTAGAGACCAAGGATATCCTCATGCTTAGTTCTCTCAGTATTTTCATTTTAAACATGAAATTACAAAATTTCAGACACCTGCAAATTCGCCACTGGTGTTTAAAATGGGGAGTTCCTTCCTGTCGCGCTCGAGGCCTTTTTGTTGTTAAAAACGGTTTATATTGATGCGACGCAGCGCCAGAAAATGGAAAAACTAATCAATTTGCTTAGAACTTGAGAGAGAGTTCTATTTTTTCTTCCGGAGAACCTGTAAGAAAGTGAGAGAATATCCAGATTCTGCTCGTTAAAATCATGAAATTTTAAGGTTCAAAAATCGTAGACTCTACAAGTTGAACTTTGTCTTGTTTCCAGAGATTATCTTGACGTAAACTCAAGTTTTTTCGATTTTGCTCCCTCCGCAGCCTGATCATTTTTCTTTTCCTACTTTTGCTTCAGTCATTTAGCTCATAGATACTAGTCTCTAATGTCAGAGATAGAAAACGCGGGAGTGGACAGCTCTCGAACTTGAGGATCTTGAGGGGTCGCGAAATGGGTCAACTTGCAGTCTGCTTACTCCGCTACCTATTTTTCAGTTCAGCTTTTCACCCAGCCGAATTTGAAAATCTTAACATTTGTACCTCTTGGCCCGTGTTGTCATTAAGTTGTAGTCATACGAAGCAAAGTTGCCTATGGGAAACCTGGTAAAGTCAAAGAACTGCAATTCTGAATTTCCGTGGCCTCCGTAGGCAAAGGATAATCATCCAGGTTGCGCGAAAACTTGGAAAACGGGGGGGAAAATATTCCCTTGCAGTTATGATTTTATCCTTTGCTCATTTTGCCAAACAGTATAGAATTTCATTGCAGAAACAAATCAGGTCGAGTTCTTTTGTTGATAACTTTGGTGGTAATAAGCAATTTGTAAAGATCGTAAATTCCAATATTTTTGGAAGGATTTCAATTTTTTTTTGCAGTTTTCAAGCTTTAGTATTCCTGTCCAGGATGTCTTGGCATTTTAAGTTTCTTCACGACTGAAGGAAAGGGCTTGGGCATCCAAGTATTTTTGTGGGTTTTCCAAAATGTTTTTCCAAAAAAAAGTCATCACTTTACTTGAAAGGTCATCAACCCCAATCTAGCATTTCTTGGAAAGCTTGAAAAACGAATAATCGACCCTTGATTGTAGGAAAAACAAACTTGCCGAAAAAAATGGAAGAAAACAGAAAGCCCAAACTCAGAAACTCGCTTCAAAGGGTTTCTCGCTTGTGGGATTTCATACCACTTCGAGTTTCAATCAAGTGCGCTTTGAAGTATTCGCGATTGAGATTTTTCACCACAATTCCATTAGGAGCGTTCTAAGTTGGAAAGAAATTTCATCTTCTCCCTTACTCTCGTCTCACCTACAATTTTCTCGCTGCCAGAGGCAGCCCAGTCAGGGTGTATGCAAACCTCCCCCCCTCCCCAATGACTTAAAATTTGTCCCTACTAACTCTCTTATCTACATTTCACAATGCCCCCTCCCTTCTCCCCCCCCCCTTCATGAAAAATTCCGCATGAAAATACTATTATTTCTATAATACGCAATATTCCAATAGTTTCAATTTATTTTAATCCAAATATGATAATTATTTAGAATTAACTATTTTATAAAAACACAAATTGTTAATTTAAAGATAACTTCAATTTATTGATTTCTCTCAATCTTCCCCATTTATTTTTTAAAATTCCTTAAACCCCCCCCCCCCCCGCATAGGCGGATTCTGACTATTCGAACGAAGAGGGGGGGGGGGGGGGGCTTCCCCCAGAAAATTGTCGAAACTTTTCAGAAAAGAATATGCAGTTCAGTCAGTTTCATCATGAATCATTACCAAATACAAGCTTACGATCCCTCCTTCTTTTTTCCTCCGTTCCTTCCTGTTTTCTTCCTCATTTCCTCTAGCGAACGGGGGGAGGGGGGGGCGTACGCTCTTTGCCCCCCCCCCCCCCCCCGATCTACCCATATTCATCCCCTCCCCTCGGTAAATCGTTCGCGTTTCTTCGAGTATTCGCAAGTCAACCGTCCTATCAATTCTCTATTCTTCCCAAACGCTGCCGTTCGTTCGTTCGTAGTTTCCCCCTTTAATAATCTGTTCTAACGTTGTAAATATGAAAATTAAGGGAGAAGAGAAAGGAGTCAACAAATTTTGTAGCATTCGGCTTTTCCAGTCGCCCTCCCTCCCCCCCCCCCCCCCTCCGCCAACCGCGTTAAGCAGAAATGAACCAAGCCAATTCAGCCATTGCCAAATTCAATCGGGCGATTTCATTTTTTACATGAAAACGGTTGTGCGAATTTGTACGCAAATTTCAGTGAATTTTCTGCATAGTACGAAGAAAATTCCTTAAAATTTTCAAAAGAATCCGCACAAACTTTCCGTAGTACTTAAAAAATTTAATGGCCCCGTCAAATTCGGCAATAGCCGATGTGGCTTGGTTCCTTTCTGCTGAAGTCGGTCCAATTGATTCCTCGTTTTGAAACCGACCCCGATGAAACTTTCATCGGATCAGCTGATTCGGATGTTAAAAAAATTTCGAGCCGACCGCCGCGGCCGCACAGTGGTTCGAGTCAATTAGAGATGTCGGACATGAAATTGTTGACTAAAACTGCAAATTTCGATGTTAATTTCGTCATATTTTAAAATTCAAGGGGTGCATTGAGAAGAAAATTTCACGAGAAAACCAGTGGAACCACTTTTAGAACCTCAACGTTTCGTGAAGACGGAGTTATAAGCGTTCAAAGTTTCCAAATTTTGTCCGACCTCTCCCATCGACCAGATCCACTGTGGGCCGTGTCACCACGCACGGGTTCACTCACCGAAACCGTGGAACTCCATTCGAGCCTGAGAGATATGCCCCGGGTTTTCGCCGTGTCAAAACCGACTACCTCCACCGGGTCTCCGTCGGACTTACGCGGTTTTGTTCGGTGCGTCGTTTTCTCAGCCGCGAGGCTAAGTTTTTCTCTTTTTCGGTGCTTCGCCCGTGATCGTCGATCGGTTGATAACAATGAAGGATGAGACGCGAGATAAGGATAGTTGATTTTTTCCCCCCGTGGCCGGGTCCAGCCTCGTCCGGAACCATTGTCCGCAAGAAGGCCTCGCGGTCCTCGCCAGAAACCACCCTCATGTTGCGGAGATCCCGTCGCCTCGCAGGCCGCAGTCGCCCCGTCGCGACCATGTGTAGCTTTAAGGTTAACCGCTTTTCCGATCACCGTAGTGGCTTTTCCTCGACTGTGCGCTTCGTTCGAACCCCGTCGCCGTAGTGTAGATGCTAGCTCGCTTTTAATCTAGTCATTTTAATTGTCGCCCGTAAATTATGAACCCTTATCTAGTCGCTAATCCATATTGGATCTACTACGAAGTGCCGTTCGTCGAGCCACCGGCCCCCGTGTTGACTCGCTTCGACTACAGAGCTAGTAGCCCACTGATTTTCAATGAGGTTGTTGTTTTTGCCTCTCGCTCCTTTTTGTGGTTTAGGTTTCTGTTCGTTCTTCTATTCTGCCGTGCTAAGGAAAAACGCCGTATAAACCTTTAGGCGTTGCCAAATTTCCTGGTAAACTTATGAATATTTTTCTTCCAGATTTCAGATAATGTTGTTTGCAATTTCATCTAAAGTTTCTGAAAATTTTCTGGGAAAATATTCATAACTTTCCTCAAAAATAAATATTTTTTTGAAAGCCATTTGGCAACTCTCGAATGTTCTTACGGCGTTCTTACTTAGCACGGCAGTATTGACGTGTTCTCTTGGCAAGTTGCTCTCATTGGTGAGGCTGATAATAATTTTCGACTGAGGCCAATGTTAAGTTTTCCCGGAAGCCGATGGTTTCTTTTCTGCAGCGAGTAAGCGCTGCGATTATTTTTTTGTTGCTAGACTTGGACAAAGTCAGTGAGTCAATACCCAGATTTAATTTTGAGCAACTTCATTCTTCTTCAAACTGATGGGTCGATATTGTTAGAGCTTGTCGATTCGACTCGTTGTAAGCATCATTTTGATTCATAAGAACTAAGAGGATTTGCATAATGGAAGGAAAGTTGATGAATGCATCATTGTGTCAGCTTGCTTGATCTAATCTAAATTTTTATCGTTGAGGAATTTTTTTTCATATCCCGGATGCCAACTAAAAATATTCGACCTGTCAAAAACCTCAATCTATTTCTAGGGTTTAAAATAAATAATACCTTTTTAGAGTTTAAAGTGCCTTTGTATCCATGAGGAGGTTGGTTTGATTTTTTGATCTCTTTAGTTAGAAGTAATGCTTTAAAATCGATCATGCTCAGCATTTATTTCTTTATCAAATTCTAGAATCTCATTAATTCCAAAGAATTTTCCAGTGAATTCTCATTTTTCATGATAATGTGTGCTGATAAGTATTTACTCACTTAATGAGTTGTTTAAATCAAGTTTTTTGAATTCTAGAACTTCCTTTTAAATGTCTCTTTAAGTGTCACTTACTTGATTGTCATCAATTTTTACTTTATATTTAAGGATAAATTAAGTATTAATTCTGGTGAAAGTACAGCAAGATGTTGAGGATCAGGTTTTCTTTAGCTCAGCATGAACCGCCTTCTCAAGCTGTGCTCACACTATGTTTAGTTGCTTTTGTATCGTAGACAGGATGTGCATGGAGTAGAAGGTATTTGGTCAAGCACTCGACTCATTCTATGAATGTGCCTCCAGGTCTTGCATCAACGGCTCAATTTCTGCAGAACATTAATATGAGACACGTGTTTTAGTTAGTGCTCTAACATAGGTTGAAAACGCAAGAGCTTTCAATGAAGTTTTTTGTCAATTAGGTCATTTTAACTCAGATTTTGCAACGTGTAATAATTTTTACAAATTAGTCACCACCTTTCTCATCAGAAGTGAGGGTTGGAAGTCTGTGATCTTGCTGAGCTGTCTTTATTTTGTATATATTATGGTTCTTGTGTTTTAAAATTGTGTACATACAACATTTTATTTAATTTTTATTTGAAATTGAAGAATTAATGTGTTAATCAATTTCTGTGATTCTCACGGACAGCTCAAAGAAAAATTCCTGAATCTTTTGACCGTTCATATTTGTCTGACGACAAACGAAATTCAATGTAAGAGAAGCTATGTTGAAATTGATAGATTTTTTGTGTTTATGAAGAAAATGGACTCAGCTCTTGCAAGACTTCATGGAGGATGGGTTTTTTCAGTTTAAAATGATTGCAGTTCACATTTTTGTTGTATTCATAATTTGCGTGTCATCGTGTCAGAGGTTTCAGATTTTTCAATGCGCCATCTATTTTTTATTTCAGTTGGAAAATTCGTTAGCAGATACAATGCTGGAGGTGGGTTACAGCTGGACAGAAAATTTAGAAGGATGTCGAGAAAGGCTGTCCAGCATGGCTGGCGAAATCAAACCTGGTGTCGTCGCGAGGGTTCTGGGTATGATGGCGAGATCGCATACAGGACTGCCATCATCTCTCTGGCCCTCGGAAACAGACAAGCCTGACCAGCCTCCATTGAACACATGGAATGTCGATGTCTTTGTCCAAGCCCTCAAAGAAGTTGTAAGTACCCAGCTCATAGTGATATTTCAGTATTCTGCCTGAGATTTTCGGAAATGCTGCCCATAACAGAGACTCAAGAGGCTTGATCTAATTTTATATGACAAAGGGCTGCTCATTAATTGGATTACATTTTGCAATAAGGAACCACTATTTCTAGCTCATTTTAGAAACAACATATGTGCCATTAATTTCCCTATGAAGATACGTTCTTTTACGGATGAGCCAGAGATAGTGGCTCCTTATTGCAAAATGTAATCCAATTATAGCTTGCATTATGAAAAGAGGGTTATTATTTCACATGACATTGCTTCTCTGACGAGGGGCATATCTCGTTTTCTTTTTGAGTCATGGAAAGCACTGAGTTTGGGAAGAATGGGGCTCACAAGAAAATTGATTTATGCCCTTACGTTAGAGGAGTGTCGGTAATAGAGGTCTAGAAGGGATTTGTCACTGCATGGCATCATTTTAAAATGAATGCGAAGCATCATTTACTCATATACAGCTGTCAAATAGGACAAGAGGGTGACAGAAAAAACATGAAATATTTTTTTCGAAAAGAAGTCTGAAATTCAAATTTTCAGCACAACATGTTCATGAATGGGCAGCAAAAACCAAAGATTGAATTTATCTCAAAATAGTTTGATTCTTGCTAAGTAATTTTCAGTTCTATACAGCAAGACTCGTATGCTATCACAACCATCCTCTTGTTTTCAAGTCCTGTAGTGAGACAGCACAGTACATATGATTTACTAGTGAGTGTTGAAGCTATCACAGGGTGATCCATAAGTCCCACACCACCTTTCTAACCCCTAGGGCTTGCCTTTTTGGAGGGTAGTCCCATTTGAATTTTGGGGGTTCCCAAAAGTCGTTTTTTTTTTTACCTAGGAGCACTCGTAACATTTCAAGTCTCCATCTAGATTTGTTCAAAAGTTTCAGGGGTAATGCCTAGTGCTGATAGAGCGGGACTTTTGAATCACCCTGAATATTTTTTAGCTCTATTTTACCTTTCAAAGTAACACTCAGGACTGTATCATCCTTGTATTTGTTCGATTCTGTTTTTCAAATGTTTCATTTTGATTTTTTCAGGCCCCCAATTTGCTATGGCCAGAAGTTATACGAGAACTAGACTACCCAGATTTTCTCATTAAGGATAGAAGAGGCCTTAGTCTCATCATTACAGCCCTTAGGTTAGGATTACAGTCTCAAGGATTCCCCCTCGAAAGGTTTCCTGTTGAGTTGTTCTATCGGCCGTGGAAGTATGCTGAATGTCAGGTGATTATTACAAATTTTTGTCTCGCTTTCCCAGTCCAAGTGAAGACATTTGAGTTTTTTTGGGGCTTAACAAGCTACAAGATACAAGTGAAACGATCGAAATGCTATTTCACTGCATTTTATTCATGGATACACTTGAAAATGATGTAATATAGTAGAGAAGCAAAGATTCAGAGGGACAACAATGATTAAGATAACTTCTGTTTAGTTATTACTGTGACCAAGTTGAAGGAAGTCAAATAGCTGTAGTGAAAGGGGAAAAGTCATCTAACATTTTTGTAGTCATTGATTTTTAAATCATTGGTGACTAACAAGTTAGAACAACATTTTTGGCATTTTTCAAGTACAAATGGGAACTTTGAGGCAAATGTGCACCGAATTGAGCCAGAAAAAAATTCCCTGCTGTACTATTACCAAATTGGGTAAGAATTGAGGATACATATTTGCGTCATTTTTTTTAAAATTTGCTTCCCCCCCCCCTCCCACAATGAAATAAAAGATTTGTGTGACCCTGAAAACAATTTTCCCGCAGTTAATGCAGAAATATAATTTTTTCCAAGCTGGTATTGTTTTTAAAACAAGACATCCCTTTCTAGGGTAAGTAAGAATTCTAGGGCAACAGTTGAATCTAGTTAAACCTCATTAATCTTAGTTTCTAACAATAAATGTGTGATTTGATTTCAGTTTTCTCTCCTGAAACAAATTCTCAAAAACTCGGATGTGTTCTGTTTTGCTGACTACCCGTCACGGACAGTACCCATTGAATCTCTGAAGTCTCCTCCTGAAAGCGACAACAAAGAAATTGCCTCTTGGTGAGCCTCAATCTAATCCCATAATTCTTTGTTCCACGATGAATATTTTTTCACTATCAGTCGAGTAGAAATTTTCTTTTCAAAATTTTGACCAAACAAAATAAATGAAGTACACTAAAAGAACTCTCAACAGAATTCTGTCAGCCCTTACTACTTTCTGAATGAAAGGTGTTTATGTAATCTTGAATTGGCAATTGGTGAAGGAATGCGCTAATCCTAACCTTGTCCAGCATTCTTTTAAATGCCCATTTCTGTGACCGTCTGGATTACTTACTTGAAGTTGTCAGAACTTTTTTATTGGGCAGTCGAAATTTTTCTCCTTTAATTTAAATTATATTCATTTATTTTAGATGGACTTTTTTATCACCAATTTTTTGTGGTTCCATAAATCTTGTCATTTTCACTAAAATATAGTGAAAAAGTTTTATAAATTTTAACAAGCAGTCTACTGAGTCAACATATTTGTATAAAGCGAAAACTTTAGTAGACCGGTTAAAATTTTCTCAGTATATCACTGGAAACTTTTTAACTGAGAAGAATATCAATGACAGAAGTGCAAAACCTCAATTCTGCATTGCAATGATTCAAAATTTCCGTTTTTATTTTATTTTTTGGAAGGAAAACAAACCAACTCTATAGCTTGAAGTTAATGCCAAATATTCTGCTGACAGAGAAGAAAAATCAAGACAGTTTTCAAAAACGTACCCACCTTAGTATTTCCAAGAAAAAGTAAAGTTTATTAGGAAGTCTGCAACGCTGAAAATGGAGAAACTTAGTCTCGCTTCTTAGCCATCTATATTGACACTCTTACCTTTTTATCGGCCAATTCAAATGATCTCAGAAAGTAGTCACCCATTCACATGATTTGATAGATCGTAATTAGCATTTTTCCTATTTTTGAAGATCCTATTTTGAATGTGAAATCATTGTTTGGAACAGGTGCTGTGTGGATTTAGTAGAAACAATTTTACAACTCGCTGAAAGAGGTCTGTTCAATCAAGTGCAAGACCTCCTCAAGATGCCGATGCAAATCTGTCCAGACATTTTAACCCTAGCAATCCTACATGGAAACCTACCCATCACCCCGTTCCGGCAAGAGCTTTTGTCAAATCTCATGCCAATATTCTTCAGCAACCATCCTAATTCTGCAATGATCCTGCATCATGCGTGGCATTCTCAGGTATGAAAAAAAAAAATTCCATCAGTTCATCATTTTCCATCCTACTCTTAAAAAAATTGGGCCCAAAAAAATTCCTCCTCCCCCCAGAAGCAATTTACACTACTCCTCTATTCTCAAAATGACTTTTGTGACCCGTTTAATTCCTGCAATATTTCCAATGTTCACTTCTGAGAATGTCCCATCGGCGTGCAGGCAAATTTGGTTACCTTCCCTTGTGAGTCTGTGTGGTCGTTGAAACCGGACCTAGATTCTCTCCGGAGAGTCAGTAGCTGCCAAGAGTTTGCCTACAAACTTACTTAGAGGGTGAATTTGATGGGCAAAGACCGATTTTTGACTCGTGCAAAGGGTAAACTCAGATCAGAGGGTGCGCACCCAGACTTTTTGACAAGAGATCGCTCCTGCATCAAGTTGCCCGCAAACTCGACTCCCAATTCCTGTTGTAGAGCTCTGAGATGCAAAGCGGGTCCATTTAAATGGCTCTACTGTTTTTCTCATTTTTTCATTTCTGGCACTTGAGTCTCTTTAAGTACTATTGATTAAATTGCTGACCTGTTGAATTCTAAGAAAATGAAGTAAGAAAGTTGCGCTTATCTTGAAATAACCTTTGTAGGTATTAATAATTAGGATTGATTTCAAATTGGTTGATATGGTTTCAAATCAGTGAATGGTAGTTTATCAGGCCCTGAAGCACACTAAATTGACCTCTTGGCACCTGTTTGACACTAAATTGGCCTCTAGACAAGCTACGAATTATAACAACCCACAACGTGTTTTCTCCTCAGAACTTCATGAGTACAATGGAATACACAACGGAAAGTCTCGAAATCAACTCCTTAACAAGATATGATTGTTGACTATTATCATTGGTTAAATAGCAAGAAAGACAAATGACGTCATTTCTATAATCGAATTTCGGTTTGATCTCTGACAAAAATACTCATTAATTTCTCATTCAAGAGTTGATTTACAAATTTCCTGTTTTGTGAATCATTTTCTAGGTGAGATTGTGAAGTGGAAACATGCGACATCATTTTCTAGTTCAGAACTTGTCAAATGGCACATCGTAGATGTTTCAAACATACCATTAAAATCTGTAAATTTGAATCATACAAGCACCTAATGAAATCAGTGTTTGAAACACACGCCTGCCAAACAGCAATTTGTTAGTAAGAAATCGTCTTTGGCTGCTAAGAAAATCATCGTTAAACATTTTTGGGATATTTCGGCGCATTCTGCAAGGTGTTAACAATTCTGCCCTTCTATTTTCGTCAAGTTTCGTGACACATCAGGTTTGACTCAAGGCATATCGAAAGGGCAATTTTTCATTTTGGCCCCTAAGAAAAAAAGTTGCCGGCCAGATGGCTGCTAAGACTTTATGCTAAGTTTCAAACATTGAGCGAAATTCATGTGTACTGTTCCTGGAAAAATGAGCTTAAAGTATTCACAAAACCTCAGGATTATCGGGATATATTGGAACCTAAACTCATTTGTTTCATCAGATATCATAAAATAAATTATCAACTTTTGATAATGGGCCACTCCACAGCATTTTAATTATTGCGGTCTGCAATGTATACTGCAGAGGTGCAGAAATGGCAAATAAGCTGTAGTAGCAAATTTCTTTTCAAAAATTGATTCTAATTCTAACTTTATTTTGATTTCAGAGTATGTCTGTAAAACAAATCATCATGCATGCAATGGCTGACTGGTACTTACGGGGAGATCATGACCAGGCTCGGCTTTCCAGAATATTGGACGTGGCTCAGGATTTAAAGGCAAGTTCATTGAAATTTTTGGAAATCGAAAAATGTTCATCCTCTTAATCTTGAATAATGATAAATAAAAAATGATCAGTTATTTGAACCACTGTCATCTAAGTCAATGACAACAATTAACTGTCTTACCAAAATTTCAAAAATATTCAAATCCTTTGAATTTACTTTTGTTTCATCAATAACGAAAAAATGATATACTGCACCCACAGAAAACAGCCTATAGTCAGATTCTGTTTTTTTTTTCCATTGTTCGGACACTTGAATGTTGCCAAATTTTCTCTTCGAAAAGATTTAATTTTTAAGAAAGGATGAATATTTTCCCTTGAATTTCCAGACACTTCAGATCAAATTATAAACGAAAGTCTCCCGAAAATCGAAAGACAAATAATTAAAATTTCCTTCAGAATTCGTCATTTAACTTTGTCTGGAGACTCATGGCGTTCTTCCTTAGCACAGCAGCATTAGTAAATTTAATAATAAGCATAAATTACACACCATCACAGGTGCTGACTTATTACGTTAATCATTCTCCTCTAAAAATGTGTACATCTTTGTCATTATGATAATATTACAACAAAACTTATCATCAAGGACAGGCCAAGTGCCAAAAAGTTGATTTTGAGTTTTTCACTTCTGAATTTCTGAAAACTACCGCGGCACATAGCACTAACGCTATCTTTCAAACACTGTTTTACGCTGTAATTTTAGTTGTATGTGGCCAGCTATGTACCATGTTGTTCTTGGTGTTCAGAATAAAATGGCATATCCAACTCAATTTTCAATTTTTTGGCACCCAGCGCATCATAGATGATAATTGATAAGTCCTCAAACTATTTAGAGGTAGCATCCAGAACTTATTCATCCGAAGAGTCGCAATTTATTATGTCTCTTTCCACCAAAGATAACTTCATTTCCAATATTTTTAAAGCTCTGTCATAGCACCTCAATTTGACTCTGAACTCAGCAGATCATTTTTAAATGTTTTAGATCATCATGTATACTGATTTCATGTGACTTTCTCTTTCATTTCAGGCATTATCTCTCCTTCTAAACGCACAATCGTTTCCTTTTGTGATTGATCTGGCCTGCTTAGCATCTCGCAGGGAGTATCTCAAATTAGAAAAGTGGTTGAATGATAAAATCAGGGAGCATGGAGAAACATTTTTGACAGCCTGCGTGAACTTCTTGCAGGTAAGACATAATGAATCCATCACGTACACTTAATACTGTAAGAGAGGGAGGGAAGTACTTGGGTGGATGGTAGAGATGAGGAACAGACGTCAGCAACACTGGTTCGCAGGGTACTTTACGAATATATATTATAACGCACTACTACAAAACACTACAAACTTCCACGTCAAACTTCTGCTTCAGTATACTATCCCAACCTTCTGCTTCAATATACTACTTCAAACTTCTGTTACAAACTTCTACAATAAACCTCTACTTCAAACTTCTGCTACTCAAGCGTAGGACTGCTGGCCTCTTCGCATAAGCGTTAGACCTCGGCACGTCGATTTATCAACCGTTTTATAGCAGCGGACGAGGCGCTCCATGGCCAAGACCGAATATCAGGCCTGAAAATCCTGCCCTGGGATAGCTCGCCTCGTGCTGCTACTCAAAACAAATCAAGCAAGAACGTGCCGAGCAGTAAGACTGTCAATTCTTTGCGTTAGTAGCGGAAAAAGACGAAAATGAGACCGTACACCAGATGTACCGCCCTGTTTCAAATATTAAATTCCATTAATTGTATTTATTTTATAATATATTAAAACGGTATCTGCCAAGTGGGTTTCAGTGACCACTAGGGATCAAAAGGGTCACAGTTACTGGTCCTGTATTGTCCTACAGTGTGTCTTCATTGCTTTTCTGGGTGACCAAAGTGTTACTCGTGGGTCTATCATAAAACTAGTCGTGAAGTATGGGTGTATCTGATAGGTGGGGTCAGCATCAAAGTTCTCTGCCACTGATAATAGTATACAGTGGCTCATTTAAGCGTTTTTTCGTATGCTTTCCCCTCATGACAAGAACACACAAGGAAAAAAATTTTGCAGGGAACAAGTTAATTATAACAAACCAAAATTTTTTTCTGGCCTCTCGTCATCCTTTTCTCCCTCCCTTTGTTGCAAGCTTAATGTGATTGGATACGGAATCTTTGATAAACTAAAAAAAATTAATTGTTGATTGATGATGAAATATGTCACCATGCCTGTGGAGAATTGGTTATGAATTGAAAGTTTTACTTCAGTGAACTGGATTTTGAGGAATGTTTGCAGCATGCTTTCATTGTTTTGTGTCATTTTTGGATCTTGGAAGAATTTGCTAAAAAATAAAATCTTTTAGGCAGGTGCTTAGAGGTCGCACCAATATCACAAACGCCACTGGAGAAGGAAGAGGGGATCCAATCTTGCGCGAGGGGGAAAGGGGATGAAGCCAAGCTCTACATTAGCCTCTTACTGTGAAAAAGGAATTATATTCTCTCAAAATGAGAATTTTTTCAACCACTTTTCAGGCTTTCTCCGTTACTTTCTGAGAATTGGCAGCTCTTTACTTCTTGAACATAATGTTATTGGAATTTTCAATAGTATTCTCTGAATTTACAAAGGAAACCAATCTTTGCTCTGGTTGAAGCCTTGTGAGGAATTAGCTATTCGTTTAAAATTGCATTTCAACATTAGTCTGAGTTGGAATGTGACAAAAAAACACATTTTGAAATCCAGTCTCTTTATTGAATAATTCACTACAAATCACAAATTTTTGCTACATCAAGTCTTTTATCTTATTAAAAAAAAAGCAGGGCAGTGATACATTTTTTTCCTCCTTAACCAACTGAACTGTAAATTTGACAAAGAGAGCATTATAATAGAAAACAAAAAGTAGGAGACAGGAAACAAATCCAATTATAATGCATTTACTCTGTTAATTTTTTGCTGGTCTAATCACTTAAATCGTAAAATGTGCAGAAATCAGGAAAATTTGAGGTTATTTTATGTTCAACTGTACGACAAACACAAAATACTGTAACAAAGTAACATTGCTTAAAATAAGTTTTAGTTCAGTCATACTTATCATATAAACGTTCACAAGAACCCCATCTATCATGAAAATATGAAATATTGTAAAAATTGATGCCATGTCAACCAACGGCTTAGAGCTGTCATTTTAAATCAATGGGTTTAATATATAAGTTTCACTAACTCAAATCAATATGTACTGAATGTGCAAAAATCATTTAAAATAATGAAAAATGACAATTTTAGAATAAGTAAATTACATTTAGTAAAATTCTTAAAATTTCATGGAACTTCGACAAATGTTCTGTCAAAAATGAGAAAATGTGGAAAGTATACTTGTTAATCAAAAGAGAACAAAAATTAAGAAGTTCAAAGTAACTTTAAAAGTTATTTTCAATAAAATTCCAAAAAAATTTGCCTGATTTTCTCACAATGATGAAACAGTATTGAAAGTATAAAAGTTAATGGAAAAAACCAAAAATAAAATTAGAAAATTGACAAGTTATTTTGAAGAAAATGCTCAAAAACTTCTCATGAAATATTGACGAATTTTCCTAACGATAATGAAACAACGCTTGAGGAACCACAGAAGCACCGGGAAGATTTTGATTGGATGGAAATCCCAATTATTGCAGTGTTTGATCCTAGCAATTTGGATAAAATTCCGCAAAAAATTATTTGCTGCTACATACATAATGTAACTACATAGGTAAATTTTGAACGCTAAATTCCAAAACTGACAATAAATAGTTACTTTGAACATAGCATTCAGTAATCAGTGGAAGTCAAACAATTCAGGAGAGAATTCGTGACTGAGAGTAGTCCTTTTCAACTAGGGTAAGCTCTCCGTGAATTGAACACATTTGATGTAAAAAGCCGATCTGTAGTATGGCCTGCAAAAATCACTAACTGTCCAGCCGTTTTGGCTCATCTCTTGCTCTTCATCTAGATCCAAGGCATATTTTATAAGTTGTCTCAAGACCTCAACTCGAATGGGCACTAGGACTGGCTGATCTTTTTCAGTTTCATAGTACCGGTCCATTGAAAACAGATAGTATAAATATTGTTCTTGGCTTATTTTTCCTTCATCTCTCAGTCTTACTACAGGAGCACTTAATTTTTTAAATTCATTGCAGCAAATAATGCCACATAAATGCCTCTCCTCGCCATTTACATAGCAGTCCTTTTCTTCGTCAAAATGCTTAAGTTCTGCATTTGTCTTATCAGCCAACACCTTAAGGAGGTGTAGGAGAATATCCTCTGGAAAGTTGAGATCGCTAATGAGCGCTAATACTTCTTTGAATGTAAGCTTCTCCGCTGCCTTCTTTAAGGCTAGCTTTTTTAGGCTCGGAACTGACATTCTCTGAAACAGAAAAATTTAATGTTACTAACAAGCTTATTTGATATAAGAGTCTTAATCCTTAATGCTTCGCATCGGAAAGGTTGCCATGACTGCTGGCAGGCTAAATATTGAAACCTCTAAACTTACATATCAAGGCAATCCTGCTAATGACGTTACTCCTATCTTTGCTAGGAAAGTTCAACTGAATAAAGAGGTGCTTCTTTTTTAGATACAGACTGTCTTCTTCATCACAGCCTCCCCCTTAAAAACTTATCATGTGATTTCTCGTTTTTAGAAAATACCACCAATACCATTGTTTCTCTGATTTGAGTTCCAAAAGTTTTTTTAAAATATTTAATGGTTTAATAATCATTTCTGCCTGGAAGAATTTTATCTTCAACTATCTATTTTCTTTTTCCAGCCAATATTATGAAGTAAGGGACTGATTCAAGTAAAATTTACTAAAAGTTTATCTACACAGTTGAGTTCAAAAGTTTGCTGTTGTGGTATTGAAACGACTAAAGTAGGAGGCACAATTTCAAAATTCTCAAAGATAACTTCAACGTCCTACTAACGGTTTGTAGGGTCCCCATGCACAGCTGGAACTTTGAAAGTTTTGTTAGAGGAAGGAGGGTAATCTTAGCTGCATGTTTTGATAGTGAGAAGTTTCAATTTCTTGGTTCACATTTGGTGTGGCTGCGCCACCAGGGTCTATCCATCACAGTGTTCAAAACTCACAGGCGCCAACGCGCCAAATACGCCTAAGAAATCGGTCATGGTGCCTAAAGAATGAAAGCTCTGCGCCATTGTGGCCCCTAAAAATCCCCCCCCCCCCAAAAAAAAAAAAAAAAATCATAGTTTTTCTGGTTTGGTGATTTTTCGAAATTTCCCCTAAGTAACAGCTATTAGTTCTGTTTCTAAAACATCTTGCGTCCAACTTGTCACTAAATGCGCTGTAATACATAGGCCACAAGTCAATTTGGCCCCTAAAAAATCGAGCTTGATGCGCCACATGGCTCCTGAAACTCGAAGGGGAGCTTCGAACACTGATCCATCACCTCAAGTGGTGATGAGCCGAGCCGCCCCGTATGGCGCACTTGCGTCATTGCGTCGCAGTTTCCTCTGCCGGCCGCAGTAAGGAGCTCGATAACCCCATCTCCCATCTCCGAACTCGGCAAGACCAACTCAGTGGAGGGCCCGGCAAGACCTCCTGGCATTCAGTCTTTCATATTCAGTTATCAAGTAAGCTCGTGTTTCATTCAAGTCGGGGTCCTTCTCAGTTTTCCGTGGCGTAGACCCGCAAAATAGACGCGGCATTTCCCGCAATAAGTCGCGCCTTAGTCCCGCACTAAAACGCGGCTCTCCCCGCCCAAAGACGCGGATGGCACCCTTTAGTTACATCAACTGTGAATATACGTCAGTGTGATTGCTAAAGACAACTTGCATCATTCTCCTACGAACCACCTAAATACCACTCCCCTGAAATGGAGAGGGGGGGAGGCTCAGTCTTCCTTTAGTTGGGCACATTTCCCCCACAAGGCATCCCTCCCTTAAGGCTTATCGTGTCATGAAGCAACATCTCTGGACACTGACTTTGGCACTCACCTCGAATTGAGTTCCTACCGTTGAGACTGCGTTTAAACTAAGTAGATTTGATGCAGACTATACCCAATTTGATGTGACGAAGACTTGGCTATTTGTCATCAAACCCAATTTAGAAAAGGTGTTTATACGACGTATCAAATTCAGGCAGTTTAACAAAAACAGTGCAACTTCTAGCATGCAGCGACACTTGGTATTTAGTCTATTGGAGTATAGAGTGCTAAGGCTTAGCGTATGATGCTATGTGATTTAACATGATCGTCAAAAGCACTGTCATAAACACTTCCAACTTTCCTATCGTAGACCCTAGGCCTAAACCAATCCTAACCCTTCCACTTCTAATAAAAACCTCATTTTTCGTAAGTGAAAATCCATCTCTCATGTTCAAGACTATTAGATACTGAATAATTTCATTTACTGAGAATGTAATTTTGCTCGCAAGTTTCTCTGCATCTTGTTTCCAACAGTAAATTGCTTCTTTGGAATTCTTGTATTTCACCCCTGAGATTGGTCTCTAAACCTCAAAATTTGAAAGTGAATTTGTCTCAAGACCATTCGGAGTGAAATTATGTATTTTAAATATTGAAAATTATATTTTATTCCCAAGTTCTCGATTAGAGCCGTAGGTTACCTTGCCCATCCGAGATTTTCGTATTTCACCTAACAGATTCATAAAAACCCTTGCCCCCCGGGATTTTCGTATTTCACCTAACAGATTCATAAAAACCATTCTCAGAAGTTATTTAAGCTTTACTACCAATTATCTTGATCTACATTTAAGACTTACCTTTGCAGAAACACACCTAACGGAAATCTTCAAAGCAATTTTGTCTCTCATGAAATAAGTTCATACACGGACCGGCTGTAGGGGGTCTAACCACGTCTAACCTCATCGAAGTCTCTCAGTCATCTGTTGATAGTTTTCCTGATCAAGACCGTCCTAGTATATTTTACCGCTGTGACGTCGCTTGCTGACGCAGCCAATGAAATATCAGCTTATGGATTCACGTTTAATCCGCGAACCAATCATACGCTAGCTCTCGCGAGATATCGAATACTTGTCTACGTCACAAGATGGCGCTTACATTTTTCTGGAAAATTCCTTACTCTACAACACTACCTCTGTTTGATTTCGGCTAAGAAATTTTCCCGCCAAATTGAGTCAACATAACCTTATTTCTTTGTTCAGAAGAAATTTTCCCGCCAAATGGAGTCCGTATAACCATATTTCTTTGTTCAGAATAAATTTTCGCGCCAAATCGAGTCAACAACACCTTATTTCTTTGTTCAGAAGAAATTTTCGCGGTAAATCGATTTATCCTTATGGTTTATGTTGTTGGTCTTGGTTTCTTTGTTTAGAAGAAACTTTCGCGCCAAATCGAGTCAATATACCGTTATCTCTTTATCTACTGAAGTCAGGGCGAATCTGACAACTCATTTCATTCTTAAAAACTTCTGCCATAGACTCAGTATGCTGTGAAACGCACAGAAACAGTAAAACCGCAATTTTGAATTTATGAATAAAAATATTACTGGTAAAATTTTGAAGTTTCCAATCGGATGCTAAGATGATTGTTACAAGTAACTACGCAGTCCCTGAAAAATCGTTTAAAGTTCATGAAAAATAAAATTTCACTTTTCAGCAAAATGAAATCGTGAAATTTCTTTTTGCATCCACTCGTTGTCTACTCGTTGTCCAGAAATACGGAGAGGAATGTATCGGTAGACAAGGAACGAAATTTCGCATTTTGATGCATGTTTCCTAACCAGAATTTTACAAGAAACTTGATTCAGGCAACGTAAATTACTGAAATCAACTCCTACAAAGATTTTGACGTTTTTATTTCACATTGGCCATGAGAAATTTGAAATGCCTGGTCACAAGAAAAACATTGATCTACGCGAGTCAAATTGCGCACTACAGCGGTTTCGGCAGTCTTCTCCATAAGTAATGTTCCTTCCCTACCCTGTGTTGTTCAGAATATGCACCCTTTGCAATAGTTAAGCCGAAGCACGTAGTTTGAGGTTGCCATATTTTCATACCGCAGGGACTTTCTCAGTAACGTTTAGTGTGCGATTCAACTCAAGTAGATTATTGCATTTTCCATGAACGAAAAATTTGAATTTATGCATTAAGAAACGTTCATATCGTAGTGAGTTAATTTTAGTAATTTTATTGCGCAATTCGTGTTTTACATGAAATTTCAGTTAAAAATCATGTATTAGAATGCTTCAATTCGCACCCTTTCTACGGGCCCACAGTCCAGCCTCTTTACCAGATCTGCCCCCTTTTTTCTGAACTCTCAGCTTAGTTTGCTTTGGATGCCCCCTTTTTTTGTGAACACAGATTCCAAGCATTATTGTGTAGACTGCCTGGCTTGCACAAGTGATATACATGTCAAAAGCTCATTTTTGCCAGCTTTGTAGACTCTGATAGCTTTCGGCCGGAATCCTCTTATTGCTACCATTTTTAAATGGAACTGTTCTGAAAACACACTGAAAACAGATGGGACACCCCTCACAAAAAAGATCATGTTGTACCATGCAAATAATAGGGAGGAAAAAATTATCATTGTAGTAGTAGTAGTAGTAATAGTTGTTTTATCGTAATAGTCAAAGATTATTTTTGTTTTTATTTTCACCATTTTTTTAAAACTCATTTTTCAATCTTTTGTGTTATTATGATTGGTTTTAACATTTTTATACTATTAAAAGTGAATGTTATTTTAATTTGAATTGTATTAAAGTTTTCTAAATATTATGTTACAGAGAAAGGTAGCTTTTATTTTTGGAGGACCTCTGAAGGATGAAGCTCCGAAGTCTGCCCAGTTACCTCATGAAACGCTAAGCACCATTATAACAACACTACAAAAATACGCAGGGTTCGTGTGCTGATCTGTTACTCAATTTTCTCTTGTTCATTGGCTTTCTGTAGATTGAAATTTTTGAATAGCCATTACCGCTTCCCAAAATTTTTAGTAACATATTGATTCAGAAAATTATAGTCCATTGAATCTATAACTTGAATTGTCCTTCAACTATTTATTTATACATCACTTGTAATGAATACATAAAAGTGATCATGCTGTCAGATGAATGCTTAGATGATGATCTCTGAATTATTGTTTAAAAGAATATGAGCTCTTTGAATATCAATCTAATAATCCTTCCTTATCGCATAATATTAAATACTCTCAGCTCTGAAATATTCTTTCAATGAGTATTAGCTCTTTGAATGTAAATTGGATTGTCCTCTTTTTAGTACATATAATGTTAAATACTTGCATGGCTATTATCATTTTTTACCAAGCAGCTAGCACAGAAGAACTACGCAGACAATACTTAGAAATTTTGCCCCATCTAAACTTTGAAATTATTTGATATACCCCATGGTCCTTTGAGCATGATGAGCTTTTAAAATCAAACTTTCCATCTTGAGAAAAACAGAGCTGAAAAATGAATTTTTCCAGATTTTAACTCGCAATATTTAGCAGAAATGTTGCTTCATCTTATTGCGATTGAGAAGATCTTTTATATCCTCGCCGGCCAAGAAGACAAGATAGACAAAAATAATGAAATTTGGTGTAGCGTCCGCTCAGACATGGTCTTTGTCCCAACTGTGAAACTCTGTTAAAGAAGACTGAAACATTCACTTCCCAGCCCTCCTTCCGAAATTGGTGTATTGAAAGTTCCATTTTAAAAGCTCATCAAGCAAGAGGTTGTAAGGAATATCATATGAAATAATATCAAAATTTAACCCGTGCCACATTTATTGGTATTGTGTACATAGTCTCTTGAAAAATATTAAAAGTAATAGATAATCTCTTGCATTTCAAATATTTTGTCTGCAAAGAGAAGGTATTAGAAATAAAGCAAGAAAGTGATCATTTTTAGTGTATTTTCCCAAAGAAAATGCTCAATTTTTTTTAAATTAAGTCAGCCAAAAGTATTTTATGGAGAGGATACGATGTATGGTTGGTAACTTCATTTCTGTGAAGTCATCAATTAAGTGAGGTTGCATTACTATGGAGTTAAAGATTTTTCTTGCAATAAGGCTGCTCATTTCAAGTGAAGCGCAAGGAAGTTTTAGTACTACTTCTTTAGTCATTTTTATGTTTTGTCCTGTTCTTATTATTGGATTGATTTGATTTAACAGGACTGTTTCGCAAGATCTCTCCGACGCGATCATGCAGATTGTTTCCAACTCAGCGATGTTGCTCTGCAAGCCAAGGCAGCCTCCACCTGGAGTAATCAGATCTCATCAACAAGCTTTCACGCAGGGTGCACTTTTCCAAGCCACCCCTCCAGAATCGATCGCCTCCCTTAGTTCCTCTTTAGCAGGCATCAGCCTCTCAGCTCCTCCATCTAGTACTGCGTTTAGTTTGCCAGGTATGGAACTTCTCTGATAAATCTGTTCTGGTTTCCTTCATTTTATCATAAGTGCTAGTATTTTGTACCGCAGTAATTTATAGAAAACAAAGGATACTTGCACAAAAAATGGACTATCTGCTTGCCAAGATCTCATTTAATCAATTGAAGAATGCTGCAATTGCCTTTTTGGTTTTCCTTTAACACTTGCCGGTTTTTTAAGTTTTATTGATTGCATCAGCATTTTGATGCTCTGAATGTCAAGATTTTCGAAGTAGAAACGAGAAGTTGAATGGAAAATAATTGCACTCAAAATTCAATTTATGATGTTATTCATCAAGATTCACCGTTTTTCATTCAGCGTCTAGTTCTTGCTTTGGTGTAGGATGTTTATAAAAAAGATAAGGAATACAAAGTACTGAATCAGTCCAAGTACACCTCTGAATGAAGTGCTTTTGCTTAACATCTGAAATAAAGCCAGTGTTTTAGCAAAGTCAGCGGATTCAACTTGGTATTCGACAATATATACGACAGTCTCTCTTTGAAAGAAATGGAAAGTTCTTGTTCTTAAAAAACAATTTTATTGAAAAATTCACTTTATTCAACCTTTCTCTGTGAAGCAATTACACGTAATTCAAGCTTTCTTTGCAAAAAAACTAGATTTTTCTCTTAAATATTTCCATCTTTTTGCAGGTGCACTAGGACCATTAGTATCGAACCCAGGATCTCCATCCCGGCTGATACCACCCTCTCAAAACTCGCCGTACCTTCCCCATCTCCCACAACTATCTGGACCAGTAGGGACACCAACACCGTCAATATTGCCCAATGTAGGAGTTGGAAGCATAAATAGGGTCAGCACTCAATCTACCGACAAAACCAAGCTGAGTAAGTTAATTTCATTCATCCATTCGTAAAGATATATTTCAGCAGATTCCTCTTAATCTTAAATAAAATTAATTCTTTTTTGATGGCAGCAGTTGAGGTGAGATTAATCACTTACGAATGTATGTCAGCAATCGCACGTATAAAAATGAAACATGCCTGTATCAATGAACTTGTTGGACCTGACGAAAATCAAGGACAGTCGAATTTTTGTTTTAATGATTTCACAGGGGCTTTAAAAGTACGACGTTTTCTCCTGTAAAGTGTTATTTCAAGCAACTTTTTAATTAGCAACGACCAGCAGGGAACTGAAAAAATGAACATTTGCAGGAGTATTTTTTGGAAAAACATTGTAACGAGATAAAATTGTATACTATAATGGTACAAAAGCTGAGACAAATGAAGTTCCCAGTAAAGACAGATGATTATCGCATTAACGTATATTAAATATCTTTTAAATATTGATACCAAAATTACTTACTTTCTTCTGTTTATTGTATGTTTTATAGGTGATTCAACAAATTTATACCCAGAAATCAGTCCTCCCGTCTCAAAAGATATAGAAGATGAAGCCAACAGCTATTTCCAAAGAATTTACAATCATCCACCGCACCCAACTCTTTCGATTGAAGAAGTTCTCGAAATGCTCAAGAAATTCAAAGATTCTCAAAACCCTCGAGAAAGGGTAAGTGGTGCAGCTCTCCCTTTTTAAGCCTCTTTTTCAGCGTTCTAGTAAGGGGAAATTCAGTTTCATAGGGGGAACGCTGATGGAGAAGGGAATTTCGTACTTAATAGTAATTACGCAAAAGTTGGAAGTTTTTACTAACTGCATGGCTTTAGTGCTGAATGAGTCCGCTGTACACAAAATGTACATCCAACAGTAGAGCCTTCTAGGTGTTTTCTTACGGAAATACACTACTTTTGGGTAAAATTGTTTGCAACATTTCTGTGATGTCAGTCTTCAAGAAAAGTGAGTGTAATCTTATTGTATGATTTATTGCAAGCAACTGCAAATAAAATAACGGTCATCTGAGATTTGATGATTTTTTTAGATCCAAATTGTCATCACCGATTTTTAATGTGCTTTATTTTATTTCTGATCCCAGGAAGTCTACACGTGTATGTTACGCAACCTGTTTGAAGAGTACAAATTCTTCCCGCAGTACCCGGACAAAGAACTTCACATCACCGCTCAATTGTTCGGAGGCATTGTTGAACAATGTTTAGTTGCGTAAGTAGTTTTTTTTTTTAGTTTTTTAAGCATTCTATTTTTCTTTTTCTTTCGCTACCAATTTTTGAGCTGATGCTCTGAATGTAATAGTTTCATGTTAGTTTTGTGAGCTTGATTTTCTGCCCCGAATAAAAAAAAAGAAAATTTCAATTAGAAGCCCGAGGGATGACAGAACCCACCCCAAGTTCAAGTGACCTCCATGGACAGCATTTTTCCTCAAGTAACTGAAAGTACCTGTGTATGTGAAGAAATCCAGAAGTATGTCATTTCTGAAGTGAGACAATAATGCTGGCCCGATATCAATAAGTGGTTGTTCACGTAATACATAATGCTCTAGAGAAGATAAAGGAGATTGTCATGACATTTTTGTTTCACATGTTGTAGATAGGGATCTAAATCACAAAAGCGTTATGAGAGAGGATGGGGATGGTCGATAAATCTAAAATTATTCTATCTCTTTGGTATTCTATGAATAGCGCTAAAAAATCATTTCTGCGGTTTTTCATGATGTCTTTTTGCAATTTATCAGATGTAGTTCTAGATTCTTCTTTGTTTGTATTTCCCTCTCCCCCTTTTAATCTCTCAATCAATGCCCATCTCAGATTGATTTGGCAATATTAAATGCATGATCTCAATAGATGAATAATGGCTCTTTTCTCTTTTCCAACAGGAACTACGTTGCTCTTGGGCTTGCTCTTAGAGTTGTTTTAGACGCTCTGAAGAAACCGCACGGAAGCAAGATGTATTATTTCGGAATAGTAGCCCTTGACCGATTTAAGTCTCGTCTGAAAGAATTCCAGAAATATTGCGAGCATATTTCTAGCATACCTCACTTCAATGAATTTCCTCCACATCTGATAGAGGTAAGTTTTGCCCACTAGGATTTATTTTCTATTCGAATCTTGAGTTAAGAAAAATGTATTTGCAATCAGCAACCGAGTGAATTGAAAACTAATTTGGCCAATCATGCAATGGAGCAAGACGTGGATATGTAGCCTACTTTCAAGATATATTATGTGTATTGCACCCTTTAAAATCCAAAATTTCACTTTTTGAGTGAACAATTTTTCCTAGCTGAATCAAACCCAAAGAAGTAAGCAAGAATTCAATTTTTTCACATTTGTAATCCAGATCTGCTGAGCATTTTCCAATCAAAAAGATAATTTTAGACAACATTTTTCTCTTTTTACTCAGAAATATTGAAAATTCAGTATTGAAATAAACACCTAACCCCCTTTCTTCCCCACTCACTTAGATTACACATTTGTTAGTGTTGGATCTCTTCTGGTTAATTTGTATAATTATTGTATACTGTCTGTTTTTAAAGTTTTTGTCATCAAAATTTTTCTCAACCTAATTCATTCCCATCTTTTGGTTATTTTGTAAAATTATTTAGCAAATGAGTGTCTATCTCCTGTCGAAACTAGTAAATAAATAAATTCCGAACAAAATCAAATGAAGGTATGAATGAAAATCCATATGTTTCTCTTTGCTGTTCATTTTAAGCTGAAGCTAATGAATTCCTTGTTCAAAGTGATTTTTATGCCTTCGAAGCGTATTCTTATTTAAACGTGAAAAAATCTGCCTCACACATATCTATGCTTCTTATCCTTTTACAGTACATTGAGTATGGCAAACAGTCGGAAGAACCGCCGAACCATCCAACCGGACCAGTGATACCGCCGCCTCTTGCCGGGTTGATGACAACCATTGCTGCAGCATCTTTCAAAACGATGACAGCCACGACAACCACTGCCACTATCACAACTGCTGCATCCATCAAAGCTGCCAGCTCTTCAGTGCTTTCAACAAGAGTAAGTTGCTTCTCCTCTAATCCGACAACTTTTGGTCCTTTCGAGTAAATTTCAATGTATCCCATCAAGATATCTCCAAAATTGTCATGAACATGAAATGTTTATCAATTTCATCTACAAATGAAATTTCTTTATGAAATCCTACTCATATGAGGTAGACTCTCTGTAATACAGTCGCAGTTAAAATGAAAATTTTCCATGATTGTCAATGCTTATATGAAATCTCAACACGGCAGAAATAACCTTGTTATCCGCTTTAGGCTGTGTCAAAATAGTTTCATTCATCTATGGAGCTTTTGATGAATAACATGTTCAAAAACTGTAGGGGTGTAAAACATTTTTGACCTTGCGACTGGGTGGGTTACGAACGATCGCATGAAAAAATGAGAATGCCCTGAAAACAGGTTTTATGAATGAACTAATGGGGAAATTCATGTATTTTGCAAAATTGCAGTAAATGCTTTTCACAAAATCGCAGCAAATTTGACATAGATATATATTAAAATTTCATCACTCGGAGATTTCTGAAAAAAAAAGAAGTTTTTGAAAAGGGATTTTTAAAAAATGGAAAAGACAAGAAGTTTATCCATCCGCGGAATTCCCCTTGGCTCAAGGCGGGAACAGCTTAATTTATGTGTAAATGCACTTTAATTTTATGCATCAAGACCTGACAATCATAAAATAAAACCTAAAACTACTTATATTTTGAATTTTCAAAGAATCGTAAAGTACATTAATATTTGGTTGAATTTAGTGCTGGATCAGCCTGTCGGTAATCATTTTTTTGTTATAATATAAGTTTGTCAGCTTTGTTTTTCTTGAATTCTGACTGTCGCCATTTTCCTCTTTTAGCCATCAATCGCAAATGCCACCAACATTGATACACTTCTAGTTGCAACAGAAAAAGACGACAAAATCGTTGCTCCTCCCGAAACAATGCAAGACAAAGTAGCCTTCATTTTCAATAACTTAAGTCAGCTGAACCTGCAGACAAAGGTATTACATTCTTCTTCTTCTTTTCACAATTAAGTGCTCTCATTTCAACACAACAAAATGTAACAAATTATGGCTTTGAAACCAGGACAGGAAGTATTTTGATCAGTGAGTAAAATCTGATTTTTAGGTAGAAATGCTCAACTGATCAAAGTCATTGATTGCTTTTTGTATGACCTTTGGTACATTAATTTAATTTAATGATCATGCAATGTAATATATCATTTTATTCCTCAATTCATTTCTTGCAAACTTTGACTGCTACACTCTTCATCTCGATTAGTCATAGCTTTGCTGGTTATTGGAATTATTATGACAGAACACAGTTGCCGAACAGCCAACTTTAAATTTTCCCTTGTCATGCCATTAGTGTTACAGTTATTACTTAGTGTGGTCAAGAAATCAATACCTATGCTGAAGGTTAAAGAGTGTAGAAAATAGGAAATTGAGGATAATACCAGTGTAGATTTGGAAATATTTGCGAGTTACAGCAGGAGTGGGGATGTCCCATATTTTACTGATTTTCGTATGCTCTAATGGATTCTCAAAATACTAACCAATTTTTCTCCTATTTTAGTGTGATGAACTGCACGATGTTCTTACGGAAGAATATTGGACGTGGATGGCGCAGTACCTAGTCATGAAGCGTGCTAGTATTGAGTTGAACTTTCATGTACTGTATTCCAATTTCTTGGATGTTTTTAAGGTGCCCAAAGTCAATGAAATGGTGCTCAAGGAAACCCATCGAAACATTAAAGTGAGTTTTTCTAATTTTTTTCAATTTTTTTTTCTTTTTTTGGGCGGGTAGAGGGGGGGGGTGTATATAATAGGCTAATTTTGTGAAAAAATGACTTTAGAAAATTTTAACACTAAAGAAAAATCCTAAGTTGACTACAGTTGACTCCTGGAATTTTCGTTTTCATCTCTAGCTTCATGAAGAGTGCCAAAATTGGACTGTCTGCTCCATGATGTTTTAGAAACCAAAACTTATCCTTCAATCTTCAGATCTACCTATCTGATCTTCAAATTATTTTCCTTTCAATAGAAAGGAGTTTTTTTCTCTCGGTTTCAAATAAATGCACATTTATTTGAAAGCAGCAAAGCTTTGCTCCAACAAATTTAATTATTTAAGAAGAATTTGTGCCTCTCCTGGTAGAATTTTATAAGTAATTTAATGTTAATTAGCATAAGTTCCTCTTGTTCTTTTAACTTTTGGTCCTAATGTCTGCTCTTTCTGTTCACAGGTTTTACTGCGAAGTGACAAAGGTATTGCAAACTTTTCAGATCGTTCTCTACTGAAAAATCTTGGCCACTGGCTAGGTATGCTGACCCTGGGTCGTAACAAACCCATCCTTCAAGTTGATCTAGACATCAAGTCTCTTCTCGTCGAGGCATACCAGAAAGGACAGCAAGAATTGCTTTATGTTGTCCCGTTCATAGCAAAAATCCTCGAGTCTTGCAGTAAAAGCAAAGTAAGTGCAAACCTTGCTAGTTTAAATAAACACACTATTATTACTGTAAGTCTGTCGAAATCGAGAAACAGTTTTTGGGAATATCCTATGACCAAGATCCTATCGCGATGAAATCCTGTGTAGAAATAATCCTGCAGCCAAAATTCTACATTGTCAAAATCCTGTACTATAGAAACTTAGGAATGGGAAACATTGAATATCTTTACCATTTTTCTTGATTGTATGAGCTGCAGCTTGTTGTGGTCGGCCAACGGTGAGTTGAAAGAAATGAAAATACAATGTGAGTGCATGGAACTATTGTCAAAACAGCCAAATGATAATAGAAAAATCAGCTGAAGTTTTCTTCAATTCTACCCAAAAATTCGACAACAGGACATTTTTGAAGTCGGCGCAAATTTCCGGAAGTTTGTTAACATCAGCAAGGGACCGTCCATACATGACATCAGAGTCCCAGGTGGAGAGGGTCTAAGAAATGACATTTATATACCTAACGATGGAGAAATGGGGTCAAGCCAAACCTGATAACAGGTCAGGATTTAGGTCAGCACACCTTGAGAAACAATGAAAAAATAATGAAGAAGAACTAGAAAAATTGCAACCGTAATTAAATAAATGAAAAATTTGGTGTTGGTTGCTTAATTTACTGCAGATAAATAAACGCAATTCCATCAAAAGCATTTAAGGTTGAAGATATATCAAGTATTTTCAGGTGCACTTTTCATCACTATCTCATCACTAACTCATCTATTTTGTTTGATTTTTAGGTTTTCAAGCCTCCTAATCCGTGGACCTTAGACCTGATGAACGTCCTAGCTGAACTTCACCAAGAGGCTGACCTCAAATTGAATCTCAAGTTTGAAATAGAAGTCTTATGCAAAAACCTGTCCCTTGATGTGGCGGTAAGTTTTCATTTGTTCACTTTGCCTAATGCTGTTTCATGCGAGGTTGGATTGAAGTCCAACCCATTCGCACACATAGACAAGCATGCATGTCAGCGCTATCCTGGAACAACTGTGCTTTTAAGAGGTAACTCTTGCAGTTGCTAGCCAATTGTTTTGGTCATGTTTGTCCAATTGCCTGATAAGTAGGGCCATGGATAGCTCCCAAAAAATATTGAATTTTGAAATTGGAAGTCGTAACTACTTTCCGGAGCTTTCCTCATGAAATGACCTGTATTTTTGTATGTTTATCCAACCAATTTATTAAATAAAATTCCAGAATTTCAGAAGCTTCCTAGGGTTTTGTAGCATTTACTTCCAAGTTTTTTTTTTTTTTTCTACTGACCGACATGTCAGGAAGAGGTTCGAAAATCACCCAATGACAAGGAAACTAAGAACAAAACAAGACTTTAACATTATTCTTGAAATACAGTAACAATTTTTATCGTTCTCATCATATATTCCTCTGTTTACTGCTATCACTGAGAACAAACTATGTGTTACCTTGCAGGAATTGAAACCTGGAACTTATTTGAAAGACCCAGAGGTTGTCAAACGGATCGAACAGCAACTGTCCTCCGGCCCAGCAAAGAAACCAGAGCCACCTGTTCCTCCAGCCACCATGTTGCAAACCAACATACCTCCTCCAACAGGTGAGCATAACCAATTTTTTTTTATGACCAAGCAGACCTAGAAACAGGAATGGATTGGTAGACTAGGACCTTATTCGAGCGTTATGACATGTTTTTTCATCAAAATTTCATACAGAACTAACATGATTTGTACAACGAAAATAACTTTAAGTGTCTTCTTACAAAGATACTATCGTTTTTTGATACACAAACTCAAACCTCCTGCTCATAATAAAAAACCCGAAACTAGACTAGGACCTTATTCGAGCGTTATGACATGTTTTTTCATCAAAATTTCATACAGAACTAACATGATTCGTACAACGAAAATAACTTTAAGTGTCTTCTTACAAAGATACTATCGTTTTTTGATACACAAACAAACTTCCAACTCATAATATAAAACCCGAAACTACTTGAATTGCATACAAAATGTGACAACCTTTGCAGTATAGACATAGGACAATCTTAATATTGGAGCTTTGGCTCAGCTGTTCCATGTTTTTTACACTTTGAACAATACAACGCAAGGAAGGAGCACTGTAAATTCAGAAGCCCACCAATACTGTTGTAGTGTGTGATTTGATTTAAGTAAATTTTTGTTTTTCATGTGAGCAGGAAATCCCAAACTTTTTGTAACCAGTGTCAAAAAAAATCTTAATATCTTAGTTGAGTATATGGGAGTGGATTTCATTCAATTTGCACTTAGTCTGGTGGTCCATCGTAAAATTAAGGAATTATCGCCATTTTAATCAGTTTACCCCTCAAATAGGGTAATCCAGGTCTTAAGTGTACGCTTTTCTTCTGAAACCAATATGTTTTGCCCCTCCAGAGTGTCTCTTTTAGCAACTTCTTCTGCTCACAACTCATCCCCTTTCAGTATTCAAAAATTTGCATCATTGGAACACTTCTTAAATTATGTACTCTATTTCATTCTTGGAGGGAGGAAATTTTCTTGGAAAGCCTTAGAATTTTTAAACTCACAACCATGGAAAATGGATTCAATTTTATACCATTTATCATACAACGTGGCTTTATCTAGCCCCCGCCTATTTTTTAATATCCTACTTCAACTATTTCAGCAATACCTACACCAGTAACTGCAGAAGAAGTTGTGCACGCACAGCTAGAGTCAGCGAGAGCCCCCTCTGTCACCCCTCTCATGGCCCCACCACCTGTTTCCTCGCCCACTCCGATGCCCATAATGACTCCACCTGTCGAGCCAAGATTCAACTACAACAGCTTGAGCGTCTCCGTATCTGCAGCCATTGAAAGACATTGCATCTTCAATCCTCAAGTAAGTATCAGCAAAGTTATTCTTAGCATCTGATCTAATTTAACCATAAATAGAGAGTACGGCTTATTATGCTTCTCTGCCATTACTTTGCAATGTCACCTTCAAAGTGTTTTTAGTAAAGAGGAAAATTTAATGTGATAAACCCGCCAATTGATGGCCAAAGTGCGAAACCATGTATCTCTGTTTGCAACGTCGTATACTTTCTGCCATATTTTAGTTTTTTCTTGGAAAACTAGTCCACATAATTTCTAGAGAACTTCGTCTCTATTAGCAGAATATTCTGTCTAAATTTCAAGTCATAAAGTTGGCTTGTTTCTTCTCAAAAAAATCAAATAGAAGCGGAAATTTTAAAACATCACATTAACCATCCGGCATATCCTCAAATAGGAAATTTCACAGAAATTCATAATAAAAATCAGGTGTATGTCAGGAAATTTGATTTTCTGAATTTAACAGCGACCCTGAATACACTGAGTGTGAGTATGTGACAACCATTCACAGCGCAGTCGAAAATAAAAATTTCTTTATTTAGCCATCCTCCAATTTACCTCAATTTTAATTTCTTTTCTCTATAATCAGCATTACTTACCCTAGTTTTTGGTTTGTTTTTGCTTTTGTAATTGAATTTTTTTTTTCCAATTACAGCTAGCGTTATTCCAAGCTTATCCAGGCCTGAAAGGAATGGTGCGGCAGGTTGTAGAAAGAGCTGTGCAGGAACTCATTCATCCGGTCATGGAACGATCTATCAAAATAGCTGTGACAACCGCAGAGATAATCGTTAAGAAGGTGATTAACTTAATTGTTCCCCTCTCAGAAATAAGCAAAAAACAGAATTTCATAGTTCAAGATTCTACAGAACTGGAGTTTGTAGAAGACTAGGAAAAGCAAAAAGAAAATGTACCTAAAATATCAGAGAATTTTGCAGAAGATCTCTTTTTTCTCTGATTTGATTTTTCCCATAGAAGAGTTTTGGTGAAAAATGAAAGGAAGACTTGTCAGATAATAATAGGAAAGTTATCCTACGGTAAGAAAAACTGATAAATTTACTGTCAATTTTAAAAATTTATGTTCAAAGTTACTCTTTCCTTAAGTAATTTGGTTTATTTAAGCATCATTTTGGCAAAAATAACCTGATAAAATTTAGAATTTTTTGGAAAAATCGAGTCAACACCTTATGCAACCTCTGCCTTTGACCTTGTTCTTGTAAGTTGACTCTAAAGTCTCTGAAATTTTTTTCAGGATTTCGCCTTGGATCCGGAAGAAGCACGAATGCGAGCCGCAGCCCATCATATGGTGAGAAACCTAACCGGTGGAATGGTTATGATTTCATGCCGTGATCAACTTCTACTGACCATTGTCAATGGCCTCAAAACCGCTCTTACCACGGCTTTATCTGTAAGTATCAAACAGTTCCTCCGAATTTAACTGATACAATAATATAACTCAGAAGAATGAGTACGCTAAGGCAGATAGAGATCAACAAAAATGAAAGTTGAATTTCAATCACCAAAAAAAATGATGAGACCAAGAATAGAAGAAAAAGCCAGCTGTCTGTCTCACAAGTGTCCAGACTTTGAAGTGCGCGAAGATGGCTGATGCTTCAAGGTCTGAGCCCCTACAGTTGGACTGCACATGTGCAAAAGAGGGAAATAATATAGCAAGGGGAAGTGAATCAGCCGCCAACTGGAAATTGATTTTTTCAAAATAACAATCAGGAAATATCTGGGGGTGACTGAGTCCATACTTCAGCACCAAGACTCTTATGTGTGTTAAAATGAAGAAAATATCGTGACAAAAGGACAACATTCAGTGAAAATTTGGAGCAATAAAGATGGATTGTTCCCCTTTAAAAACAACGGAGAATGAAAAAGTTTTTTACTTTACATTTTAAAAAATCCTTACCTTTAAAAAATTCTGATGAAGTAGGAGAAGGCTTTGAGCCTCTTGTTAGGAAAAAGTCAGGGAATGAGAATGGCTGAGAATTCTAGACACCGTGATTAAAATGTATCTCTTGAAACATCTGATAACCCTTGCTTTGAATTCACAGGGTGCTACTGCTCAGCAGAAAGAACTCATCGAACACACCGTCACTGTCTGCGCTCAGGAAAACATGGAATTGGCTTGTGCTATTATTCAAAAAACAGCAATGGAAAAAGCCCTAGTTCAGATGGACAAACATCTAACTACAGTAAGTCAATTTTTTTCTTGTCCGAGTACATCTGTTCAAGTTTTTTAGGTTGACTCGGGTATTATTTATATCAGGTAGATATCAGGTCCATTTTAATCAACAATAGGCTCAAAGTTGGACCAAGGTAATTTTGAAGAAAAAAAATAGATCCTTAGATAATGAAGGCACTAGCCCACCTTGATACATTGGTGGGTCATTCCATATAGAACCTACCAGCCATGCAACCGCCCGACTCGGATTTTGATGATGAATTTTTTTCTTGATCAGACCACCAAATAATGAACTTCTGCAAAATATTAGGTCTCAAATCGAAAAACTCACTGAGATATGAATTTGGAAGTTTTAAGAATTTTCAAGAAAGAGACGTTTCGAACTTCCGAGAAAGAGAGGGTCATTTTCCCCAAAAAAATTCATCCCGGGCCCATTTTTCGTCGGATTGAAGTGAAAATTTGACACAATGTCCATGAAAGTATGTAAATTTGAGAATAAAATGCATAAAATGTTCGACTTCACTCATTGATGTGCTGCGGTTGATAGTTCGTTGTGATTTTGTCTGATTTTAGCGACAAAACCTTCCCCTCTTCAAATGCTCATAACTTTTGAGCTGCAAGTTATTTTTTGCTCCAATTTTTTTTGAAATGCTCCTAAGAGTATTAGAAAGACGCCTGAAGAACAATTCTGATGGTGTTTTGGGCTTTAGTATCTTTTTTTTTCACTTTTGTCCGAAAAAGGCCTAAAAAACTGGAAATAACACCAAAATTGTTCCGATAATCGACCATTACCCTGAAAAGTCAACTCAAAAATCGCTCAATTTTTGCCTGAATAATCCTTACTGTGTGTACAATATGTTTGAAAAATAAAATCAATGGTATTTTGGGTTTATATATCTTTAACTTCGAGTTTTTTCCGAAAAAAAGGCCAGCAAAACTGAAAAACACTGAAATTACACCAATTATCGGCTCTAACGTTGGAGTAGCAACTCAAAAATTGCTCACATTTATACTGAATGGTTCTCACTGCATGTGAAATACGTCTGGGGAATAAAAGTGATGGTATGTTGGGTTTCCATAACCCTTTTCCCAACATTTTTACTCATGAGAGGCTCGCTCAACTGAAAAAAGCACTAGGAAAATCTCATTAACCGACCATTACATTGAAAAAACAATTGATTGGGGGCCCAGATTTTTCACCAAAGGACTCTTGTTGTATGGGAAGCACACTAACTTGAGGAGTGAATATAGCAAGGGATTCACTCTTAAAGGGAGGGAAAAAATATGTACAAAAATCATGTATTTAGATATTTTGCGATAAAAAAATAGAATGTTATCAATAAAGTAACTGTAAGGTTTGCCCTTGATTTACTCAATTCAGAACTTAGTTGCTTTTTCAACTCGAAGCATTAAATTTACTCCAAAAAACATTTTAATTCACGGACGCGGATGGATACATAAATGAAATCTCAAAGTCGTTTTCTTCCTCTGATTTGGATAGAACAAGCCCAAAGAACCAATGCCTATCACGCACACACGCAACAACGAATTTGTTGAGATTTCTAGCATAACTTTAACTTACTCTGGGTTAGAGTAATTATTCAGGGCAATCAAGATCGTGATCTATATCAGCAACAGTCTAATTTATAGATCTGAAAATTCAAAAGTTTTTTGAAGTAAATTCAATGCTTTGAGTTGAAAAAGCAACTAAGTTCTGAATTGAGTGAATCAAGGGCAAACCTTACAGTTAGGTACTTCATTGATAACATTCTATTTTTTTAACGCAAAATATCCAAATACATGATTTTTGTACATATTTTTTCCACCCTTTAAGAGTGAAACCCTTGCTTGAGATGTTGAGGAAATAAATAGGTAACTCAGTTTTTCAAAACTGTAATTACAATACTTAAACTCTAGTCAGCATGAATAACCTCCCTCAATTTGTAACAATTTAATGTTCTGATAATTCCTATTAGAACTTTTTATCTTTTCCATTAATTTTTATTTCAGAATACATTTGAAAGTTATTAACCTCATTATGATGCCATTCAGGAGTCAGTAAATCACAATTAATGTGAATAGGGATGCTGTCAACACCTTCTCATATTTTTGCCTTACATTTTCGAATATTTCTTATTAATTTTAGAACACTCATTAGTGATGGCTGGATTTCGTCCACTTTTGTCTTCTTCACCCCTATCTCCCAGCCATCACCAAGAATCACCCATAAATTTAATTACTAAACTTGCAGCTGATAACTACATAGATTATAGCCAGCCAATCTTGTGTAGGCTTGTTGTCTCACCACCCGTGACCTCAGCAAGACTATATAAGCGTGCGCTGCCCTAAAACCTAGGTCTGTCTGTCTTTTCTCATCTCTTAGACCCCAGGTTCTTTACCATCTAGACCCGTACAAGTACGTTTGTGCCCACTCTTGCCTTCTTGCACATTTTCTGAGTGACTATTTTCTTTACTGTTTAACTCTTGTGATTCTGTGCTATCTCTTTTGACTCAGTACAACTCTAAATTTCATCTCCAAAAATTCAGTGTCTATAATTCTCAATCCATTCTAGTAGTTTTTTGATTCTACCCTTTATTAAAAATCAACTGGTGCCGAACGGTCTCACAAACTTTCAACCCGAATTTGAGTCCATCACTCGTGACATACTCATATTCCATAACAGATGCCTATCAGTTAAGAGATACCTACAGTTTTATTTCCTTACTTTAAAGCCGATCGTAAAGATTGGAGTGAAGGGGAAAACTACTAACAGGGTGTCTGCAGGTCTGGAAAACCGGGAAAACCGGGAAAAATCAGGGAATTTGATCACTGTCTGGAAAACCGGGAAAAGTCAGGGAATTCGATTGAAAACTGGTGAAAGTCAGGGAATTTTCGCAATTCGAACATTCCGCGGCTATTTTTGCTCGTCATAGCCGAATTGGCTGAGTAGCGCGCTCGCGTGGCTGATAATGTAAACTGCTTTGTTCAACCAGTTTGCAACACGGCCGCTAGGTTCGCTAATGTGTGTTTTGAGTGACTTTGCATTTTTATTTAGATTTTCTAAGGTGAGTGCCCCAGTTTTGAGCAGATGGTTAACATGGGCGGAAATAGGGCCCCCCTCCCCCCCACAATGCTGATCGGCCCCTTCCAAAAATGTCAAGGACCCAAGCTAATAATTAACTTTGAGGTAAAAGGCATATGGAATGTAATAAATATGGGTTTAATCCCAATGTAATCGATCAAAGATGTCAGAAAAATGAAAATTACTTGCAAAGAGAGCAGCTTCCTCCAAGTAAGGAACATGGAATGCAGTTTGACTGTATCCGGTTGTAGTTTTTCGCGCATTTTAGCGCAATAATTGTTTTCACGAGAGTTAAATTAAAATATATTCAATTAAAACCCTCAGTAAGATTTAAAACAAGTCAGCAAAATTTCTGTCATCTTTAATATTTAATTCCATTTAATTTTTCATTGAGAATGGCTTTAAATTGCTCCCAAGACGTTCTAATTTTCAAAAATTTTCCGGGGGAGACCCCTGGACCCCCCTCTGCAGGTGGGGGAGTCCCTCCAGACCCCCCTTAGCCCAAACCATATATCCTTCTGTGTCCCCCCCCCCCCCCACAAAAAATTCTAGTTCCGCTCATGACGGTTAATCAATTTTTTCAGTAAGTTAGGAAATTTAATGAAAGTGCTGGAATTTTAGTTTTTCTTTAACTGAGTAAAGAAATATTTAATTAATGTCAACTGCATTTTGCATGAAATTTTTCTGGTTCTTAAATAAACATGTTCACAACTGGTGCATCCACCCTGTAGAATACTATTGGTTGTTGAGTCTAAGACAAATTCAATACCAACAATAGGTTCATATAAGGAATGGAATCTATTGAATTAATTGACTTTTTTTTTTTTTAAAAAAAAAAAAAAAAAAATCCCGAATCAAGCAAATTTACCTAAAATCGAGAAGAGACTCGTATTTCCTCTTGATTATAGCAAAATCTGCCTGAGTTAGGCACATTTACAACCCTTGTTTTATATTTTGAGCAAAAGAGACTTGTATTTTCAAGGCACTAAGTAATATGCCAATATTTATGAAACCTCCAGGGTAAACTATAGTTTGAATTTTCCAAAGTATACGGGGCGATATGTCACAAAGAGAGCGTAGTAGAGCTTAAAAATTAAATTTTGGAGTTGAATTTTGCTCTGAGTATACCATTTTGGAATTAGCTTTATTTTGAGTATTTAGGATCTCGTTCCTTTCAAAAGTATTACTCAACTCCTTCCAACGCCATGGTAATTCAGAATATGACTTTACGGGGTCATTCCTAAGGATAGTTTTTTTTTTAATATTTTTTAACCAGCTCATCGTATGGCTAAACCCAAAAAGTCAGGGAATTTTGTCATTTTTTGTCATGGAAAACCTGGAATTGTCAGGGAATTTCATTCTGAAAATCTTGTAGACACCCTGTACTACAACCAAGAATACACAATATTCACTCCTCAAGTTAGTGTGCTTCCCATACAACAAGAGTCCTTTGGTGAAAAATCTGGGCCCCCAATCAATTGTTTTTTCAATGTAATGGTCGGTTAATGAGATTTTCCTAGTGCTTTTTTCAGTTGAGCGAGCCTCTCATGAGTAAAAATGTTGGGAAAAGGGTTATGGAAACCCAACATACCATCACTTTTATTCCCCAGACGCATTTCACATGCAGTGAGAACCATTCAGTATAAATGTGAGCAATTTTTGAGTTGCTACTCCAACGTTAGAGCCGATAATTGGTGTAATTTCAGTGTTTTTCAGTTTTGCTGGCCTTTTTTCGGAAAAAACTCGAAGTTAAAGATATATAAACCCAAAATACCATTGATTTTATTTTTCAAACATATTGTACACACAGTAAGGATTATTCAGGCAAAAATTGAGCGATTTTTGAGTTGACTTTTCAGGGTAATGGTCGATTATCGGAACAATTTTGGTGTTATTTCCAGTTTTTTAGGCCTTTTTCGGACAAAAGTGAAAAAAAAAGATACTAAAGCCCAAAACACCATCAGAATTGTTCTTCAGGCGTCTTTCTAATACTCTTAGGAGCATTTCAAAAAAAAATTGGAGCAAAAAATAACTTGCAGCTCAAAAGTTATGAGCATTTGAAGAGGGGAAGGTTTTGTCGCTAAAATCAGACAAAATCACAACGAACTATCAACCGCAGCACATCAATGAGTGAAGTCGAACATTTTATGCATTTTATTCTCAAATTTACATACTTTCATGGACATTGTGTCAAATTTTCACTTCAATCCGACGAAAAATGGGCCCGGGATGAATTTTTTTGGGGAAAATGACCCTCTCTTTCTCGGAAGTTCGAAACGTCTCTTTCTTGAAAATTCTTAAAACTTCCAAAATTCATATCTCAGTGAGTTTTTCGATTTGAGACCTAATATTTTGCAGAAGTTCATTATTTGGTGGTCTGATCAAGAAAAAAATTCATCATCAAAATCCGAGTCGCGCGGTTGCATAGCTGGTAGGTTCTATATGGAATGACCCTGGTACCAAAATGAAGATGATCGTGGGGCAAAATGAATTTTATTGGTTACTATTATTCCTCTAGCTACCAAATTTTTTCGTGGGTATGTACTTGCGTTTTATTATGTTTGAGTCTTATTGTAAAATTTCATTATCATACCTGTAAGATAAGTATTCATCTAAAAAAGAGGATTTTCTTACCATAATCTAAGTAAAACTTCAGCTTTATTCCAAACTGGAAGCAAGTTTCTTATGTATTTAAATATTAGTTGGCTTCACCTAATGAATCTTATTTTCAACTGGCAATATTACACATTAGATTACATATGTTTGGGAATAATGCAATTTTTCTTGAGAGATAAGATTAAAATTTGTTCAACATGTTGAACGCAACAACCAAACCAGGAAGTACTCGAGTAAGAGATAAACTTCTATATAAGAATAAAATTGGTCACATTTTCTGCCACATGCATATTTTTTTTTCAAAAAGATGATTGCCAAGTAAGAAATAGCAAAATTAAAGGAAGAGATTTCTCTTTTCCGCGCAAATCATCAAAATTTAATTTTTTTTCCTCTTACTTTCAGGAGTATGAAAGGCGGAAACTTGCCAGAAATGAAGGCCGCCGCTATTGTGACCCTCAAGTCTTGACTTATCAAGCAGAACGCATGCCTGAACAAATTAGACTCAAAGTTGGTGGAGTGACAAACCAACAAATGGCTGTGTATGAGGAATTCTTCCGCAATTTACCTGGTTTCCAAACCATCTCAGACCGTGAAGTGTCATTATATGTACCAAGACCAGACACTATGTTTTTACTCTCTGCCTATCAGAACAATGGATCATCACAAGTTGTACCACCAATGCCCTACAATGTGTCGGATGAAGTAGGCCCTGTCTATGATAAGCTTGTTAGCGACATAGACGCCTACGTCTCCGCTGTTATAAGCTCGCAAGGAGCTATGTCAAGCTGTCAGGTTAGCAATATGCACAACGTCCTGGAAGCCTTGATGATTGTCCGCCGCTCACGTGAACCTGTCTCTGCCATTCAGTTGATTCAAAAATGCGTTGAAGGGCTCCTTGATAACCTTGCTCCCATCCCCAACGACCAAGAGCTTGCCATTCGCTACCGTGAACTGCACTTGCGAGTCCTCAAAACTCTGCAAGATCAACGTGCATTTGGACCTCAGTGGACAAGCAAGTATGTTACGAAGTGTCTCATGGAATGCCGTGAAGAATTCAAGTACAACCTTGAAGCTATTGATGTTTTGGTGCGCTCTCATCTTGTCAACATCCCCCAGTATGACTTGCATGTGGCACAGTCAATGGACAATGGCCTCAACTACGTGGCTGTTGCCTTTGCAATGCAGTTGGTCCAACTGTATCTTGTGGATGACCGAAATAACGGCTTTATTAGCGACCAGGACTTAGTCAACACGATTGAGGTTCTCATACGAATTGCAGCTCATTCCAGGCAGCCACCAGAAGGACTCACCACTCTAATTGAAATTCTGCGCTCGAATCATGATCAATCACTTCTGCCGGAGAGACTTCATGCAGGGCCGACATCTCATATTCACTCAGGCATTTTGCAAGTTCAGGCCCGTGACTTCGAAGACCCACCGGACCTGTATGAAAAAACCGAATTCTTACTCAGAGAGTGGGTATCAATCATCAATAGCCCCAATAACAAAGAGCCACCGTCAAAGGCATTCAGCATGTTCGTTCACCAAATGAATGTTCAAGGTATCCTAAAAACAGACGATCTGATCACAAGATTTTTCAGATTAAGCACATCGATGGTCGTTGAGTTGAGCTACCGTCTGCTGTCTGAACAAACCGTTACAACCTCTGGTCAGATTCGTCTCAAAATCTATCACACCCTTGATGCATATGTTAAGCTAATCGCCATGCTCGTCAAACACTCAGGTGACACCCAGAATACACAAACCAAAATTAACCTTCTGAACAAGGTCTTAGGTATCATTGCAGGAGTTTTACTGCAAGACCACGAGTCGCATCATTCTGATTTCCAACAGCTCCCTTACCATCGAATCTTCATCATGCTTTTCTTAGAATTGAACTCTGCTGACCCAGTATTGGAAGCGTTCAACTTCCAAATCCTAACAGCATTCTGTCACACTTTGCACATATTACGCCCTGCCAAATCACCAGGCTTTGCATACTCATGGCTGGAACTTATTTCCCACCGTGTCTTCATCGGGCGTTTGCTGCAGATAACGCCGCAGCAGAAAGGCTGGGGTCTCTATGCTCAACTTCTCATGGATCTATTTAAGTTTTTAGCGCCATTCCTGCGTAATGCCGAGCTTGCCAAACCTGTGACATTCATGTACAAAGGCACACTGCGTGTGCTGCTCATCTTGCTTCATGATTTCCCAGAATTCTTGTGCGACTATCATTACGGTTTCTGCGATGTTGTACCCCCCAACTGTATCCAGATGCGAAACTTGATATTGTCTGCTTTCCCTCGCAACATGAGACTCCCTGATCCGTTTACACCTAACCTAAAGGTAGACATGCTCCAAGAGATTGCTCATGCCCCTCGCGTGTCACCAAACTTTGCCAGCATGATTCAACCATTAACTTTCAAGAAAGACCTTGACTCTTACCTGAAAGCACGCGCCCCTGTCACCTTCTTGTCGGAACTTCGTAGCAACTTGCAAGTTTCAAATGAACCAGGTGTTCGCTACAACATCTCACTATTGAATGCGCTTGTTTTGTATGTTGGCACCCAAGCAATTTCGTTCATCCGTGGTAAAGGCCTCAGCCCAAACATGTCAACGATAGCTCACTCAGCTCACATGGACATCTTCCAAAACTTGGCTGTTGATCTAGACACAGAAGGCAGGTATTTATTCCTGAACGCAATTGCAAACCAGTTGAGGTATCCAAATAGTCACACACACTATTTCAGCTGCACGTTGCTGTACTTATTCCACGAAGCAAACACAGAAGCAATCCAGGAACAGATCACACGCGTACTGCTGGAACGGCTCATCGTGAACAGACCTCATCCATGGGGTCTATTGATAACATTCATCGAAATGATTAAAAACCCAACATACAAGTTTTGGAATCATGAGTTTGTCCATTGCGCACCTGAAATCGAGAAACTTTTTGAATCTGTCGCTCGATCGTGCATGGTCCAGAAAGCTGCAGGACCGGAACGAGAAAACGAGATGCCTGAAATGTGAAACGAACCATTTCAGGCACTGACACTTAGTGTTGCATAGATCTTCGCCAGCTCACAATCTTGTCTACACTTCACACAAGCATGTCTCGACTCCGACTAACATTCATCTATCATTGTACGTGTTTCAGCTGTTGGATTTTTAACCAATTTTCAAATATCCCGTTTTTCCATTATTTGACTCCGGTCCATTGCTAGAGATTCGATTAGAGGTATCTAGAATTAGAAGGGTTGATTAATTTTAATTTAAACGCTCCGTTTTCTCTTTGTTTTTATTATACGTTTAAGTACCTAAGTCTAATTGTGATGGATAATGTTGTTTTTCTTGAGTTTATTTCTTTTTTTAATCCTTGTTTTTTTTCTGTAAATACTTATTATTGTAGTAAGCTTTATATGTACCAGAACTATTTTCGTGTCTCCTCTTTATTTTTCTCCTATTTTTTTCATCTTTATTTATTCATTCTGGTCAAAAAGGAATTTTTTTGCCTGGACTAAGTCAATTCAGTGTACAATAGAGTCTCAATCAATGAAATTTTTCCATGCCCCTCTTTTTTTCTCCTTCCTCTCTCAATTTTTATGTGTACTCAAATCATGCTATAGAATTTTTTTTCTTTTTTTTTGTGTGTAAATAAATGAATTTTTTTTCTAGTGTATAGAAGTAAACAACGATCGCTGTTTTCAAATTCTGGGTCCCTTGCTATTATTTGCGATATTGCATATCAAATCAAACGTGTGTGTACGTAAGTTTTTAGGAGGTTCCCAGTATATTTTAAGTGTGTAAATTTCGGAATTTTAACACCTCGATCTCTCAGTTTTTTACCATCTACAGTAATTTATCAAACGCACCTAAATCTTTAGTAACAAATGTTTTTGAAAGATTTGTAGTTTTTAATTTTATTACTGCTTAGAAGTGTCAAGAGAAAGTTTTAGGTTCTGAATTCTTTCTTTTTTAAGGAATTCAATGTTTCTTGAGCGTTGGGATTATATTTTTTTATAATATAAGAAATGAAAGTATTTTCCAAAATCAACCGGCTGAATTTTATCGAATGAATTACCCGCAGATTATGCATTGATGTGATGTGTATAGAACTTTATTGTGATGTCTAGCGTTAAAATATCATGTGATAATAATTGTCCATAGGTTTATATTTTTATACATTTTGCTCTTTCCTATTTATTGTTCAACGTGTAAATTTTAAATGTAAAATGAGATGTAAACAACATTGTTTTCAAAGCTGATTACTCCAAGTACTTAGTCGAACAAGGCAGTTATTGTCACTGTTTATTTTGTAAAATGTACATGATTTTCCTTTTAATTTTTCCCTTTAATGATTACGGATTCAAAGTCTGAATGAAAATCTTATTTTCCTAAGTAATGTAACCTAATGTGTTAAGTTTTATCGTTTTGTAAATTATATTACGTTGAAACATACTCTGTGTAAATAAATTGAATGATAATCAACTTTTAAATGCTTTCATCTCTCGCCTTCTAATTATCACCAACATACATGATACATTCCTCATACATACCTCATAAAATATTGTCAGCTTTTGCAATCAACAAAAAGAAACAAAATAGGTTTGATCTTTGATAACAAGGGGTCTGATTCCTAGTTCCTTGCCATAATAGGCCCCAAGATATGAACTTCAGCACTACGCAGCGAGTTTTCTCTTCAAAATCTCACAAGAAAAACAAATCACTTGACGGGAAGTCTGGAAAATAACTCCTAAACAAGAAAAAAATATTCACATTCAGCATTGTCAAATGGCAAAAATATAAATGTCATCATTGGTATAATCTATGTACCTCTCATTTTATCTGTGTCAAACATAGTTTTCCATGTATCATTCCAAATATTTGATTTAGACGCGAGCCCTAAAACCCATAAGGATAGATGCACAACAGGGCTCATGTCATAATGCACATTGTTCCGTTCGGCAGAAATATGTTCATTGAAGAGAGAACTCAGGGCTTTCTCTCTAGTTTGGACCTTATCTAATGCCCCATTGTCATTAAGATTCAGGATTTGTGAATGCTCACTTGGTTACTTACCGTTGAGCAATCTAGTCTGTTTATGTTCAAAGGAGAACCAACTGTACGTGGTTCCTTGCTGTATTTTAGTCTATCTCTTCTTCCAGTTTAAAGGAGAATAGTGTCAGGCTAGTCATGCATCACACGAACATCATTTTTTTCAACAGAACTGATCCAACGGAAGTTCCTGGCCCGAAACTTGTTGATCGTAGCCAGCCACAAACCGTGTCTTAATATTTTCTTGTCGAAAGAAAGCTGGAGGGTAGCGATTTCCTAGGTGGACCATATGTATCTTCAAAGTCTGTTCTTCTGAAATATTTTATGCACGTGTACAAAATTTACGTCTCTCCTTTCGAGTTATACATGCGTCTCTCCAACAAAAGTAGATGGCAGCTAAGCAAGGATTTAGTAGATGTGTCAGAAGGATTTAGCTTTATTTATTTCTCCTTTTTTTAAGGCTTTGGATAGCTCTGGCTTGAGTTGACAAAACCCTATGATTTCATACATACTCCAAACACCCTTGCCACGCCGAAAACGCTTGATCAATCAGCGTTAAGCAAAAATTCTTAGTTTTTGAGTAAAAATATTGAAAATATTTTGCCTTTGAATTTTAACTCCCCGTTTTCCTTAAAATTTTTCGGGAAAAGACGGAGAATCGTCTAGCGATTGAATTTGGCAGTCTGGCGGAGAAAAATGTGTCACCATTGGCGACACACAATTGAGGCGGATGCCTTGGCAAGACATCTGCCAAGAGCGAAAATTGACGGGTTATGCAAGATGCATGTACCCCTTTTTTTTACTCACTCCAAAGAAAACCACCCAATATTTCAAAGAAAATTATATTAATAGCTTTCCTTAACAATTCTCAATCATACAACTAAGGTATACATTTTTCGCATTTAGTCATTGACCTGTAAGATTACTACAGCCTCAGCTGAAAGTCACCTCACAACGAACGAATTACTATGATGGAATCTACGTGTATAGATTTCGTAGAGGTTAATTAAAGACACAGTAAAATTCTTCACTCGACGATTATTGAAGTGGACAATTCTGAAGAGGTACACAATATGAATCTTCACGACTTCACGTAGGTAAAGAGACGATTATAAAGAACAGCCAATCATATCTTTTATCGTGATCGTGTGATATTCATGAGGAGCATGACAGGAGGGGGTGGGGCACGCTGTGAAGAACGTTTTCCGTCTTTTTGAAAATTCGCGGTTTTGATAAACGCTCTCTGGCGGCCAATTAGTAAATCTTCGTGTGTTTACTTTTTCGTTCATGTTTCGTTCTAACCTCAAAACTTCGTTGATCGACCTGAAAAATATGTTCTGCTTCTGCTCGTAATTTTAGGGATTAGAGGAAGTTAAAGTTGCAGTTTTTTTTCTTTTCAGATCATTTCCTACCTTTTCTTTTTCTGCTATTTTCATAGTTTTGTGTCTTTTCCTTCATTTGTGCAGTTTTTAGTCATTTCAATGGCTTCAAGTTCCAGTAGTGTAAGTCTAGTTTTATTCTGTTTTATTTATTCGCCTTTCATTTATTTCTTCACCAAGGCACCCGATAAAGTAATTGAAAAAGTCAATTCAGATGCAATTCTCCTTTGCATTGCTGTCAAGATTTCCAAGGTCCATTGTGTAACCTGGACTAAACCGTGGAGCTCAACGTTACATCAAAATGAGTTCTATATCGAAGAATTTCTAAAACCTCTTTCCGTTTGTTTTCGGGGGACTCGTAGGAGTGCCTGAATAAGATTATTGTCGCATTAAAGGCAAGATCACAGTCCTCATAATGTGATCCTCCCAATGTGATCATTGCCTCTGTTATTCATTAGTTTTTGGCTCTTGGACTTTTGGGTATCTCCACCAGTTTTGGCCAGTAACGGCGGCTGTTAGTTTAACCATACTTAAGCAATATTGTGTTCTCTACCAAATTTTTGTTCGTTAAAAAAATAAGGTCTTACAGGTGTCAGTTCTTCATTATTTCCTGAAATGCTTTTTGTACCAGATTGTTGTCTAATTTAATCTATTAACCTTATTTTTGTAGAAAGTGGAAGACCACAGGCGGAAGTGGGATGCCGACGAGTATGAGAGAATCGCTGCCAGCCGCCTTCAAGCGGAACTTGAAGCCCAAGAAAAAGCCACCAGCAAGCAACCTGCAGTCCGCAGAGAACTATTGAAACAGAGAGATTATCGAATTGATCTTGAATCGAAGCTGGGGAAAAGTGTTGTCATCACCAAAAATACCCCATCTTCGCAAACTGGAGGGTAAGATTCTATTGAAGTAGGGTAATTAAGTTTTACATTCTTACAAAAAGGTTCCACCTTCTGATTGCTCTGTTCTATGGTACAGCCCTCAAAGAGTGGAGTGTCGACGAAGATACACTTTTGAAGTGTACGTTCGAAGATAACATAATATCTGATAATAACGATCAGATATTACGTTAACTGACTACAACACATTTACTTTTTTGTTAGGCACTAAAAGTTGTGATGTTCCCTATCCGCCGTATGATCTATGAAAGTTCGGATAAAGTAAGTACCCACTTAAATTTTGAATGAAAAAATTTTCAATATAAGAGATCAATGGTTAATACCTACCCTCTTCATAGCTCTCTTCTCTCACTAGAGTCAATCAATTTTTGGGTTCAATTTCTCATACTGGGCAGCAAGTATCTCGAGAGATAGGTATTGAAAAATTGTAACAAAGTGGGTAAGTAAAGCTTACCAAAAAAAATTGTGACATTAATTGAATTAACCTTTCATCATTGATGGTTTACATTACTATAATCACATCAATATTAATTTTAAATTATGGATTTTTTTTCAAATATTCCTCAATAGATTCATTGATTTTTTTCTTAGGAGCATTAAATACTATGAAGATTCTGCTGCATTTACACTCGTTCTAAAAGAAGTCAGTCTTGCGTCTTGTATCAAGATTTCTCTACCTTTGAGGAGCTTTCCTTGACTCACTAAAACTCATCATTTGCAGTTTTTTCTCTCTGCACACTTTAATTGTTGAATTACTGATTTTTTTGTTTTGTTTTCAGGTATTATTGTAATGTCTGTGACTGTGTTGTAAAAGACTCAATAAACTTCCTTGACCATATCAATGGAAAGAAACGTAAGTTTGCCTTGTTTATATGAAATATTTTCTGGCAGTATTTCATTTTATAAGAGATATTGGTAGAATCCCTACATGGGGGGGGGGGGGGGGTGCCGGTGCCATTAACAAAAATTTATTTTCCCGTAATTTGGCAGTGGCTCCAAGTTTTATGCTCTTTTGCCAGGAGGTATAGCCGGGAACTATGTAAAGTTGTACAAGTAGTCTAAAAGTGTGGGAAGGTTAAGTGATTCATTTTCTCCAAGACTTTTAGAAGCTGCATCTTTCATGGCGCTGTAATATTTCAAGAGACTGCTTTACCATACACATTAATGTTGGAGGTGTGGTGAGAGTCCGTGATAACATTTGAAGTTTGGCAGGATATTAACCTGCATGTATGGTGTTTTAAATATCAAAGTTCTTGGTTCATTCACTGTCAATTATACTTGGAATAGATGAAATTGTTAATGACTAGTTTGCCTCAGAGACTTCATATCTGTGAAATGAGCCGATAGTTGATATGATCAAAGACGCTTCCTCATCTACTTCTGTATTTGCCCTGCATGAATTTCTTTGGCAATGTTTATGGGTAAAGATATCTCAGCAACTCAGCATTGTGATATTCTGCAACCAGTTTTTATATTACCCTGCAGACAATTAAAAAAAACAATAGGAAATAAAAGCACCTGTTTTACAATCTTAAAAAAAAATTCTGTAAATAAGATTTTGAAGGGGTCTGCAATTTCTTTAGTGTAAAGCAACTTATTCTTTTCATTTCTTTTTTTCTCACTGTAGATCAAAGAAATCTCGGAATGTCCATGCGAGTTGAGAGGTCTTCCCTGGATCAAGTCAAGAAGAGATTTGAAATCAACAAGAAGAAAATGGAAGAGAAGAAGAAAACTTATGATTTAGAATCGCGAGTCAAGGAACTAAAAGAGGAGGTAAGGCTTTTAACAATAATATCAATTCTACTCCAAACGTTGTATTTTTTATTGAAAAATTACAATAGAGTTTTAATCGATCCAGATAATCTCGCCATGAAATTTACAATCCTTCATTAATCAATGGTCTATCAGCGTCCTCGCAATCATCGCTTATAATCTCTGCATTTAAAGTTATTAGAATAGGCAGTGTGCAGTTACACACATGAAAAGCAATACGTTAACAATTGCATTTTGATTCCCTCCTGCAAGTAAACATTCTTTGATAAAATGACAATAATTCCGTGATTTCACAATTTACCACCAGACAAAGTACGAATTTAAGCATTAAAATACATGCTTTCTGACCTAAGCTTTCCTGAAGGCATTAAATAAAAGTGCTTGCTAGAAATTTGACAATGTCTATTGATTTTTATCAATTTTCTGCATTTTCCCCCAAAAAGGGGGGGGGGGAGGAAGAATACAACATACATACTCAAGAAAAGAAATTAATCATGTTCTGAATGTAGTAGACTATATCTACTGATTTTTATAGATTTTCTGCATTCTTCCTCCAAAAGGGGGGGGGGGGTACACTCAGGATGACATAATTTTTAGGGGGATTTCTAGCAGTGGATGACAGTTGATTATGATGAAGGAGGAGAGGAGGGTCGAAAAATTGAAAAAAATGGGTGTTGTAATTTGTAGGCTGCCCCTTATCACTCGTGTTTTGGATCAATATCAAAGACATCATTTTGATGAGTTCTGTATCATAAAGTATCAAGCTCTGTTTGTAGCATGAAACATAGAACACTTGATAATATGTAACGATCCATGCTTTTTGATCCGCAGGAAGAAAAGTTGAAGGAATACAAAAAGGATAAGAAGAAGGAAAGAAAAAGAAAACTGAATGATACAGATTTTGCCGATGAGAGTGAAGAACAGTCAGAGCTAGCGTCAATAATGGGATTTTCAGGTTTTGGTGGCAGCAAAAGATAAATGCATTGGAGCAGACATTGATTAAAATTGTGAATTTTTGTAAATATTGAACATATAAAAATTTTAGATGTTAGTTTTGTGACCATAATTATTGTAAACTGTTCTCATGTTCTTAGATTTCAACTATGATTAAAAGCGTATCAAAGGTGAAAGTGTTTTTTTTTATATCATGAACAAATAGTTACTGTGAAGTCAAACTTTTTACGAAACATTTTGTCGTTGAGGTGCAACATTATGATAGCCTAATTTCTTTGCTTCATTTCTGTATCAGATCATGAATAATACTTTGGTTTATTTTCAGAATTTTTTGGTTTTGTTTTTCGACACTTTAAATGTGCATGAAACACCTATTATGGAAAGACAAATGAAGTCAAGTCCTCCTCCCAATACAGAGAGCCTCTTTAGGTAGAATCAAGTTACTTTAACTTCAGGGTGCTCAAAAACTGTATTTGGAAAGAAATAAGATTTCCAACCACTTTCCGTTATTCATACCTACTTTGATGTTATTACTCGAACTTGTTTAATTATTTTCCCATTCAAAACTTTCTTGAAAAGTAAGGTCAGTTTTATTCAATTTCTGTGACTTCCTCCATTTAACGACCATTTAAATTTTAGATCCACTTTTTAATGTCTTACTGAACTTTTGCAGGGATCAATTTGCGATACTTACCTAACCATAAATCCTAAAAATTAACCCAACACATGAAGCCTAAAGAGTGCTGTCGCCAAAAATGAATAAATTTGTTCATATTGCAGAACTCCACACCAAAAAAAAATTTTCCCCAGAAACTCTCAGAATTTCCCTGCCACAGCTTGAAAAATTATGATAATTATTTTGTTGGTCTCTGGTGTTTTAGAAAGCTGAAAGTCTTCAAAATCCAACTGTTTATTGTTTTAGCGCTAGATTTACAAGTTCTCACTTAAAGTTGCACTGTTTTAGCTCAATGCCTTAATCCTCATTGCAGACCCCAAAACAACTTTAAAGAGACGTAACACAATTTTTTTTAGGGGGGGGGGGGGGGACTCTGCATATCATCTTGGTTCAATGTTCAAACTTCCATCTGGAAGGTATAAGAATTTATAAAAATATAGGGGCGATTTTCAAACATTCATTTCCACTTTTTGGTAAGTTCTGCCTGCCTAGAGTATCAGTTATTTGTAGAAATCCCTCCCCTCGTATTTTGGAAACAACTTAATATGATGAAAAACTCTCATCAAATATTTTTTTTTCTTTTTTTTTAATCTAATTTTTAAGGTAAATAGAAAGTGAACTTGATTTGGCTGCGATGTCTCAATATCTCTATCTACTAGAACAGTGGCAGCAAAGAGTGATTCAGTGTCTTTGAGTAGCAGTGATCCATTTCTACTTGTCATAGTACGGGCTAGTGAGTCCAGTAGGTAATGTAAATTTTATGTTGGTGATTTTTTTCGCCTGAAACCTAGTCACCCGCTTGTTCATGTTAATTGCAATTATTCAAAAGTGCTTTTTGATTTCTAATTTTTTCTTTTTGTCCAGCTGTAATTTTACAGCTTGGATCTTGGGATATTTTCACTTGGCAACACCGAGTCGCCAACAGAACGAAAAGACCAATCAGAGGCCTTGGTTGGCCGCTGGATTTTTACCGCCATTTCAAGTTGTTGTGTGTGTGTGAGATGCTGTGTACGGTGTTTGTGTGTGTTTGTGTTAGTTTGTTTTGGTTTGGTTGTGGAGTTCGGAGAAGTTCTGCTTTACAGAGATTTGGAAGCTTAAAATTGATTAATGGAAGTGAATTTCCATAGTAAATTGTTCTCCTTATTTCTATTTGCATCTTTGTGTGTAAGATTTTTGATGTCATAAAATCGTTTACAAATGAAGAGCAGAAGATAAGGAAGGATCTCTATTGCCTAACCCTACTTTCTCCGTGTCCAGACTGATTTTCGCACGTGATAAATTACTATGGCCGTCAACATTGGATGTCTTTCCAATTATTATGTTTAGTCTACCATACGAAAAATAATTTTACGTGAATAATTTCAACCATTCTAGATAAAAGTGTGAAGATGGACACAAGTTTTTTTTGCGTATGTCCATTACTGTAGGTATTTGGACTCATCCTTTTTCGATTAGGAACAAGAGCTTTCCTCGGAGAGTTGAAAACCTTTGAAGCGCCTCTCTTTAGCAGCAGGCTGTCTCGTCACCATGAACTCTATGGAGGTAAGAGTTTTATACTTCTGAGCGATTCAGTTTCGTCTGGACATAATCATCATCAAGCAGTACCTACCTATTACAATTTCATCCGAAAATTTGAGAAATTGATAAGATATTTTTTGACAAGATATTTTACCATCATCGTGGCTTATTATATTCTCTTGGGAAAAATCGTCGCACCTCCGATTCCACATTAGCCCCGGAAAACATAGGGTTATTCGGAGAACAGGGCTCACATGGAAATGGAAATATGCCCTTACGTCATAGGAGCGACGAAATGTGCATGAGGAATGGAAGATGCATCAATATTTGAAGTGGTCTTCTCAATCAGCGTCTTTTCCTTTCAGGCACCAAAGCCTGATTGGTAGGTGCACTTCATGCATAGCACCTGCCGAAGGTGGTACACTGTTATCAAGTTTGAAAAGGCAAGACTACGAATGATAATCACTCAGGTGCATGCCCATTGATACCATTGTTGCAATCAAGAACTAATTTACTTTTTAAGTTATTGCCAAACTGCTTGAAACATAGTGTATTTGCTGCAATGTTGAGGTGAAGAACGCATAAATTCTTATGATTTTACAATACTGTTGGAAAATTTGCATACCTGCCGCGATAAGGATTGAGATGATAAACGTGTGATTTCTCACTTTGTCACCTGCGGAAATCAAGCGAGCATCGAGCAACTATTCGAACTCCGGGGTAAATATGTGGTATCACACGAAATTGAAGGAAAATCTTAGGTTTCGCCTATCTCAAGTTACTCACGTTTACGAATATTTTGCTGGCATCCATGTAAAAATCATTATTTGTGATATGGAAGGTGAAAATTTTGTCATCTCAATCAACCGCTAGAAAATCTGCGCTTGTGCCGCCGCCGCCATATTTCGATGACTCTCGCGTAATTTCTCATTTTTTTTATAGAATTATTCACTGGAAAAATCTCGCTTTTCCCGCCACAACACCTAGATGAAACTTGCGTAATTTATTAGGATTAAACGCTCTCGCTGGAAATACTTACTGCATATTTATCACAGTATTGAAATGAAACTTTCGCGATTTCCCACTTTTTCCCACGCGGATATGAAGCGAGCATCCACGAGTATTCGAACTGCGTATAGTATGTGGTATCATGCGAAATTGAAGGAAAATCTCAGCTTTTCGCCTATCTCAAGTTAATGATGTTCATGAATATTATGCTAGCATCGGTACAGAAATCGCGTATTTTCCTCTATTGTTTTTTTTTTTTTTTTTTTTTTTTTTTTTTTTTTTTTTTTTTTTTTTTTTGCGAAACCGCTGGATAAATAGTGAATTTGTTTAATGTCCACGGAAATTTGCATACAAATGTTGTATGAATCAACACCGGCCCAAGTGCACACCAAGCGCGCAACTATTCGAACTTCGAATCGGAATAGGTCCGTGATTTCACGTGAAAATGAAGGAAAATCTTATATTTTAGTCTGATTTAAATAGATGACCTTCATGAAGTCAATAAATCTGGTCAAAATACATTCCTCTATGTCTCCTCTTACTGACGTTCATTAAATCATGTTTTTTATATTTATTTATTCAAATAGGTATATTTAAGTAAGTGCGCTATTTTAATAGTACCTACATCGCTGAAATAGTATAAAATATATTCTTCTATATCTCTCTACTCACTAACGTTTATTAAATATAATTTCTTTATTTATTTATTTATTTTCTGTTAACTTCTTTTTCGGGTTATTTGGGTGGTGTAAATGAGAAATGCATTATTTTGGATGCGAGATTAAGGTGAAAAACGCGTAATATTTTATGTTCTCACATAACCGCTGAAAAAATCACATATTAGCCGCGATATCGATGTGATGAACGCGTAATTTTTATTTTAGGTAGGTATCACAAATCCACTTGAAAAATCACGTTTGTGCCCCTTTACTAAGATGAAAATCATGTATTATGTCTAATGTATTTATAAAACCGCTGCGCTGGATGAATCGCGTATTTTTTTAATGTTCACGGAAATTCGCATGAATACATATCGACGGTGAAACTACTAGACCACGTCTCTCTGTGTGCGACGATGTAGACTTCCTGTCATACTTTATTTTTTACATGGAAAACTACCCAACGTCAATTCTTGAAAACTTCCGTGTTTTTTCTTCTCTGTGCGAAGAAAACTCTGTGAAAATTTCAATGAGTGATATTGATTTGTTCTCCCTTAAAAAATAAAATAGGAGCGGAGATTTTTTAACATCGCAAATGAGATACGTGGTCTGGTAGTTTCACCGTCGCATTTTTTATGAGTCATCCTCATCCCTAGTGGTCAGAGCGGGCACCAAGCGCGCAACTATTCGAACTCTGGAGTAAGTAATGTGGTATCACGCGAAAATGAAGGAAAATCTTAGCTTCTCTTCCGTCTCGAACACTGCCGTGCTAAGGAAGATTGTATGAACATTCAAGAGTTGCCAAATTTTCTTTGATAAAATTTTCAATTTAAGAGTAAGTTAAGGATATTTTTCCTCGTTTTTGGGAAATTTAGATAAAATTAGGAAAAAAATTACCTGAAAATTAGAAGAAAAATCTTCCTAGATTCACTAGAAAATTCTTTTTTTTTCATCAAAGGAAATCTGGCAACGCCTGAAGCTTTATACGGTGTTTTTCCCGACCGGGTCACGGCAGAATAGATGACGTTTAGGAATGTAGGTACTCATATTGCAGGTGCCATGCTCGCATTTTTATTAATTGGCTTTCCCGATCGCGTCATAAGATTTGTCGAAATTATGTATAGCTACTGCCACTTTGCTGGGCTCAAGAACAACTTACGGATTGAAGGTAGTCAAGAACATCAAAGAACTTTTCGCAGCCTCGGGAAAATTGGAGTATTTATGTTTTTGGTTTTTTCTCAGCAATCTCCAAACCCTAGTATAGCTCTGCGCACCAATGAAATCATAATGAAATTACAGTTTAATGCAATAATTTTTTTTTTGTTTTTGTTAATGTAAAATTGCAGTTTTTACACTTCATGTTGCCACTAAAAGCAGAATTGATGTATGAAATAAGCTTAACTCATCTAAAAGACAGGCAGTTTCTAGTGTCCAAAAAAGGAAGAAAGGAAAAAACCACCACATATTTCAAATTTATCGCAATAAAACACAATAGGAACCCCTTCAATTATCCAGCAGGCATATGTAACGTAAACAACACTCCGGTGCATTTGCCATAACATTACCATGTAGCTGCAATTTATTACAACTTGCGCTATTCGGAAAGTACCGCCGTGCCAAGTGAAAACGCCGTATGAGCATTAGAATGTTGCCAGATTTCCTCTCAGAAAACATTTATTTTTGAAGAAAGTTACAAATATTTGTCCTTGAAATTTTCAGACTACTTAGACCAAATTACGATCTAAATCCTCTGAAAAATCGGAAAAGAATTAATCACAAATTTTGCCGAAAATTCGTGATCTGTCAAAGGACATTTGGCAACGCCTGACATAGCCGGATCTAGGGAGTGGCCACATGGGCCGCGGCCCATGGCGGCAAATTTAGGGGGCGGCAAATTTTGCAATTTTTTTAAATGTAGCTATAAAGAAAATTCGGATTCAGAAAAAAAATACAAACGAGAAAAGGTGACAAAATCTCTCATTTCCTGAGAGTATATCTCTAATTTTGTCGTCTTTCTGTGATACAATAGACAGCACCTTTAATTAGTCGAGAGTAAGAAAGAAACCGAACGCGGAATTTGGCCTGGAACGGCGCGGCGCACAGAGCAATGATGACGAGAACTTGAGATGAAAAGGAGAAACCCGCGGCGCGGCGGTCGGCATGTAACACATATTAGCGCCTACAAGACTGCATGAATACTTCACGCATTGCGTCAAAGACAGTGCGGTCGCTGCGGTCAGCAGCGGGCGGTGTGAAATGCACAGCGCCTACAAGACTGCATGAATACTTCACGCATTGCGTCAAAGACAGTGCGGTCGCTGCGGTCAGCAGCGGGCGGTGTGAAATGCACAGCGCCTACAAGACTGCATGAATACTTCACGCATTGCGCCAAACACAGTGCGGTCAGCGCGGCGCAGCGGCGGAAGTTATAATTATGAAACCACATTTATTGTTCTCTCATAATTTCTTCGTTCATTTCATATATGTATGTATGTATAAATGGAAGACCTTGTCCACACAGTGATAGGTTTACGGAACCTAACTCTCGCGTCAAGTTCCGTGAACTTTTGCTAGTAGTGTTGACAGGGCTTTCGCAATAAATGTGTCCAACACGAGTAAACACGTTTTATGCACCTCTCCCCCTCCGGCACATTCACTTGATGGTTTTTATTGATGTTTCAAAACAAATGAGAAAGGGGCGGCAAAATTCAGGCGGCCTATGGGCGGTAAGTAAGTTAATCCGGCCCTGAAGCCTGATGGCTCTTATGGCGTTCTTTCTTAGCACGTCAAAGTAGTTGTCTTACTGATGAATTAGATTAGGTAAAGGGGGAAACTCATGCATTGTACACCCCTCTCTCATCTCAAGGTATCACTAATCTGGGGCTGGAAGGAGCGCTTGTTTTAACCTTGTTCATATATCGAAGTATCAGCAAACATTTTCTATTCTCCTAAACGTGTTTTCAGTTACTGAGCAATGTAAGTAATCTCGTTTTAAGAAAGGTATGAAGCTCAAAAATTCTGGGAAGCTAAAATATTCGCATTTAATGGCATAAACGACGGATGACAGCGTGCGTGCGACTTTCGTTAGATTAGCGGCTGTTTATAGATAAAATGCATGCCCTAGATTGCAAAATGGCAAAAAGGTTCAGCTATAAATAAATATAGATAAATAGCACTATCAATGGTGGAACTAGGGTAACACGCGCCTCGATCGTAGTGTTTCAAAATGTCCATCCTTACTTATAAGTAAAAGCTTTTTGAAGCTTTTCCAACTATACTGCCGTGATAAAGAAAAGCGCCGTATGAACCTTAAGGCGTTGCCAAATTGCCTCTGGTAAATCACGAATTTTCGGGAAAAGTTGTAAATATTTTTCCTCCAATTTCTCAGATAATTTTGTTTGCAATTTTACCTAAAGTAATTGAACATTTATCGGATAACTTCATAACTTTCCCCAAAAATGAGCATTTTATCGAAGGAAATTTGGCAACTCCCGAATGTTCATACTGCGTTTTTCTTTAGCACGGCAGTATAGCTCAGGCAGATAGTCCTTCATAGTCAATTTTGTCCTGATTAATCACCAAATGTAAGCGTCTATCCTCCTTATTTCCTTCATTCTCTCCTTTTTTCGGGCGAACCGGGGGGGGGGGGGGTGGTACACTAGAGTACCTGTATACGGGAGAGTATTGCCATCTCTGTGCCGCTCTCTGATTGGTTCATCAGTTTTAGGCTATCATTGATGCCGCCCATGGGCCGCCTGTATTTTCCAGCCCCCTCCTCATTTGTTTTGAAACATCAATAGATCGTATTCGACAGTAGTTCGATGTATCGTTTGGTTCAAAACAATAGGACATAACCTCAAACAAAAATTTCAGGATTTAATTCGGAAAAGCTGAAAATGATAAAATTCTTAACAATTTCACTTTTCATTGCCATTTGGTACTCGAGAGAATAAAAATTCGATCACATAAGACCCGTTACCTCAGATTTCTAAATTGACTTTTGAGGCTTTGGTTACATATTGAACCAGTCGATATCAACATAATCTCACCTGTGTGATCTGTCGAATACGATCTATAAAAATCATCGAGTGAATGTGCCGGTGGGGGAAGGGTGTACAAGACGCGTCTACTCGTGTTGGGCACATTTTTTGTAAAAGCCCTGTCGACACTAATAAAAGTTCAGTTCCGTAGACCCATCCCTGTTCGGACAAGGCCTTCCATTTATCAAAAAGAACGAAAAAATTATGAAAGAACAAACATAAATGCGGTTAAAAATTGTAACTTCCACCGCGCCGCGCCGACCGCACTGTGTTGGCGCAATGCGTGAGGTATTCATGCAGTCTTGTAGGCGCTATGCATTTCAGGCCGACTGCTACTGACCGCAGTGTGACGGACGCATTGCGTGAAGTATTCATGCAGTCTTGTAGGCGCTATGTGTTCCATGCCGACTGCCGCGCCGCTCCGTTTCAGGTCAAATTGCGTGTTTGGTTTCCCTCATAACTCGACTAATTAAAGGTGTTGTCTCTTGTATCGCCGAAAGACGACAAAATTAGAAATTACTATATACTTTTTCTCTCAGGAAATGAGAGATTTTGTCGCCTTTTCTTGTTTGTACTTTATTTTCTGAATCCGATTGTTTTCTCTCATTTTTTGATACCTACATTCAAAAAGATTGCAAAATTTGCCGCCATGGGCCGCGGCCCATGTGGCCACCCCCTTAATCCGGCCAAACCCGAACCAGAGGAACACGTATTATCGGCTGAGAAATGAATGATAATCACACTCAAAGCTTCATTTTCGGCAAAAATATTAATCAAAGGTCGATCCGAACTCAATCCAGAAGTTGATCATAGACAAATTTCTATCACATCCAAAATCACGTGTAGAACTTCGTAGAAGTTTTTCGCCATCTCGTTTGTTTACATTGGGCCAAAGTAGGAGCGGAGGGGCTGGGGTTCGTTTACATTGGGCCAACTTTGGGGCTCCATGATAGCCGACCAATCAGAGAGCGGCACACTTTTTCTGTAGTAAGAGGATTAATTGATATGGCAATACTCTCCCGTATACAGGTACCCTAGGGTACACTACACCCCCTACGACTAGAGTACCTGTAAAGGGAGAGTATGGACAACTCGAAATATGTAGCTCTTAGGGCTCAAAAGGGTAGGTAACCTTTGAAAACGAAAAATGTCACTGTCAATCTTTAGACTCCAATATTAAACGAAAATGGACAAGAAAATTCATAAGTAAGCAAAATGAGTAAGTTCATGCAAAAACCAAGTCAAATACGTGCTTTACTAACGACAGTTCTCAACAATTTTGATCATAAATCACTCTGGATAATTTGAATTCATAGATTGCCTACCCTCTTGGGGTCTAAGAGCTCCCTAACCTCTAAATTTTCGACATGTCCATTCTCTCTCTATATAGGTACTCTACCTACGACTACCCCTTTTGGATCCACCCATGTCCTCCTCACTGTGCTTTTCATATTTTGCTACATACTGTATCGTGCAAATAATCCTTCTTGCAAACGGAACAGGAGCCATCTGACATCGAGGTCCCCCTATGATTTTGATTCATTTCATTTTTTCCCCAAGTCCGGGACAAGGCATGCTGTTATCAGCTCATAACCTACTTCGGTGCCGGATGGACTATCCGAGAAGTGAGTGGGAGCTGCATCCTGTCAGTTCCTTCCCTTTTTTCTCTCTCTCTCTCCCCTCCACCCTTCCCCTCCTCCTCCCGTCCACGAGTGTCAGTCAACGTCGTTTCCCTCACGAATCAACGTAACTGCATTTCAATGTTGCCAAATTTCTTTCCGCAAATCGCATTCTCACCAGGAGAATCTTGGACATTTCTAACCGGAAATGTCATCGAATTTTCCTCCGATCTCGACCAAAAATCGGAAAAATTTTGGACCAAAATTACTCAAGTATATTCTTGTTAAAACTTCAATTGTTGTGCTCAATTTTGCAACCTTGGAATGGAGCTACGTCTCTTCGTCCGGGAAGCGACGTCGTGTCAACGGTGATTTTTCTTCGTATCCCGGAGCAAGGCCCTGTTTCATCATACGAGACAAATCTGTTCTCCCCCTACTCCACCCCTCCCCACCCCGGCACTCGGATTCCTATTTAAATCGGGATTGCACGGAGCCCGGCGTTGAAGTTCACTGGCACGATCGGAAGAGCTCGCTCATCGAGTCACCGAAACGGTCCACCGTTCAATGGCGCTGTCACTGTTCCTCTATAGTTAAGTTAGGTCGTGTACCAGTGGCGACTGGCGAGTGATTCATCGATTATCGATATTCCCTATTTGAAGCTACCAAGAGGTTTTGCCCCCTGGCCGCTACGCGGCTCAACCCTCCCCAAGTAGCAGCGATCGCGATAAATAGCGATTTTTTCGGTTGAGTATCGCGATTATATCGGTGGCAATTAATCGCAATATTATCGAATAAAAAATTGCGATTTATGGCGATTAAATCGCTATGCATAGCAATTTTTTGTTCAATAAAATCGTGATCAATTTTCGTCGATAAAATCGAGATTAAATCGCCATATATCGCGATTTTTGTTGCGATAATATCGCGATTAATTTGCGATTTTATTGCAACAAGATCGAGGATAATCGCTCAGATGTTGATGATCCTAGCGATTTTATCGCCGACAAAATCGCAACGAATCGCGATTTTTCCGTCGAAAAATGCTACTTGGGTCAGAGGGCGCTTCGCGCTCTATTATGCCCGCCTCGACAAAAGAACGACTAAAAGGATGAAAATATTTTTGTACCCGACTCTCATTAATTTATCCAATCTCCCTCTGGCCGGGAGCGATTGGACCAATAAGAATCGAATAAAAAAGTCGGCATTTATTACAAACTTCACGCCAAGACTGAAACACAACGGAACGAACGGAACGGAGCGTTTCGTCGATTTTGGATAGTCAATAGGAAAGAAGCACACCTCCCATTCACTTACCTTACCCTCCTAAGAGACCAGACCCAACATTTAGCGCTAAGGTCAATGTTCCGCTAAGTTTGATATTCCCGCCATTTTCCATCGGCGGGAATTTCAAATTTTGCTCCTATTTTTAAGCTCTCTGGTCTACTCTTGTATAAAAAACGTGGGTCCTATTTCCAAAATTCGATGACAGTAGACTCGTCCAGGGACTTTCGCGTTTACTCGTGTTGGGCACATTTGTTGTGAAAGCCCTGTCAACACTAACGAAAGTTCAGTTCCGTAAATCCACCCCTGTTTGGACAAGGCCTTCCATTTATAAAAAACGAACGAAAAAATTATGAAAGAACAATCATAAATGTGGTCAATAATTTTAACTTCCGCCGTTGCCCGACCACACTGTATTGGCGCAGTGCGTGAAGTATTCACGCAGTCTTGTAGGCGCTATGCGTTTCACGCCGACCGCTGCTGACCACACTGTTTGGCGCAATGCGTGAAGTATTCATGCAGTCTTGTAGGCGCTACGCGTTTCATGCCGACCGCCGCACCCCTCCGTTCCAGGCCAAATTCCGTGTTTGGTTTCTCTCTTAACTCGACTAATTAAAGGTGTTATCTCTTGTATCGCCGAAAGACGACAAAATTAGAAATTACTATACTTTCACTCTCAGGAAGTGAGAGAATTTGTCGCCTTTTCTCGATTTTACTTTATTTTCTGAATCAGATTGTTTTCTCTCATCTTTTGATACTTACATTCAAAAAGATTGCAAAATTTGCCGCCCCCTACATTTTGCCGCCATGGGCCGCGGCTCATGTGGCCACCCCCTTAATCCGGCCCTGGTATTTAGTAAAAAATTACACGCTAAATTCGTGTTGCCCGATATACTTTGGGAGATAGGCGTATGTGGCGTTGGGATATTGCAGAACGCCAGAGTGCGCCGTAGGAACGACTTATATCGCAAATATTCTTTCAAATTTGTATGATTTAAAATTGATTTATGGCTGCAGATCAATATTTTTCTTGACTCATTCCACAGGAAGGCGCCAGTCCTGACGTTTGGTCGCAGGAAACTGTTGATCTTCTAGACTCCATCCTGGAAACTTATCGCAAAAACGACGAAGAGAAACTGCTCAAACTAGAGGACGATGTAAACACATTGAAGGGCCTCATTCAATGTTCTCTAGCGGCACGCATACTCAGTGTCCAGAAAGGTGCGTATTTTGCATGAATAATTTTTTAAAGTCCGTTATTCTTGAAATGGAGTTTGCACTCGTTTGTGTTACAGATGAGAGGCATTTCATTTTGATTACATTTTGCAATGAGGAACCACTATTTCTGGCCCGTTTTAGAAACAATATACATGCCATTGATTTCCCTATGCAGATATGAACTTTTATAGGAGAGCCAGAGATAGTGATTCTATTGCAAAATGTAATCCATTTTATCGACGAGCGTATTGCTAAATCTACCCCAAAACCCCAAGCGATAACTATCCAAACGCGGTGGTCGTGGAGTTGCATATCGTCATCGTTGAAGGAGAATGTTGCACATTCGATGTTAACCTTCTTCAGAGACAGGGTGGCAAATTTTAATGAAAAATAAAATCTTGAAATTTCGAAATTTATGAAAGATATTGAAAAATGTCGGTTCCTCACTTCCTCTTCATGTTTCGTAATATGTAAAAATTGTAACTCTCTCCTATTTTGGTGTGTTTGAAAGCGAGTTGCATACTCTAGCCCTTGAACAATATGAAATATCCCGCTGAAATTTCCAATCTTTCATTTCTTTCTCACGTTTCATGCTACTCACCTCAGAGACCATGCTCTTGCTGTGAGTCCTCTTGCGTAACTTGCCAAGTCGACCCCTACAGACCCGGAGCGATAACTATTTAAACACGACGGTCGTGGGGTTGCATATTCATCATCCCTGTAGGCGTTTTTTGTGCACTTCAAAATCTAGATAAGCAGCCCCTACGTGCATCGGTGAGGCTAGGTCTTAAACTGCTTGGTATGACTCGGAGATAGATCGTCAGATAGATAGTGCTACAGTGACACAGAGAAGGCTCCGTCTTTTAACCGCTACGCGGTGCCATCTTTAGTCAGCGATACTCAATAGTAAAAAAAAAGAAGAAATCCTTGATTTCTATTTTTTCACATACGGAAACATGATGACAAATCAATATTATGAGATCAATTTTAGACACGGTTGGTGGTTGGTGGGTGGATATTATTCTTCATTCCTCTGGTCTCAGGCACCCAGTCCATTGATTTCGTCTGTTCACCGTACATGTTTTCTCCGCACAATTCATTTCCATAACAGGGTGCCTAGCGACCCAGAAAAGTCAGGTAGTACAACAGAAGCGAGAACAATCAGGGAAAATCCCTCGTAAAAATTGGCGATAAAAGCTGCGTTTCAAAATACCATAGGAATTCTTATAGCCGGCAAAAGAAGGCTACAGAAAATCATATAGCTGGCTGTAGAATGCAGAGAAAATTATACATACGGCCGGGCTATACGAAGCGATAAAAAATTATGCAGCCGGGCTGTAGTTCCTATAGCCGGGCTTTACACTTTATCGCCTGGCTGTTGCTCTTTCGCCATCGATTATAAAAGGCTGTAAGAAATTGTGAAGAAATTCGTGTGCTTTGGAAATCATTAAGTTCGGATACGGAAACACCTTAATATTTACAAAACATACGTTATATTTTCCTTTAATACATATTTTTTTTCATAAATTAAAACGATAATAATCCATACATTATGTGCAAACATTTCCAAATCATGAGTTTAATAACGCTGACTCCGCCAGATTAAATATTAGAGTCTAACCCAAAGCGGAGCGGCGACGCACTGGCGCCTACAAACGTAACAGGGATACTTCACGCATTGCGCAACGTGTGAAGTATCCCTGTTAGGTTTGTAGGCGCCAATGCGCGTTTCGCGCTGGCTGCCCGCCCGCCGTGCCGCGCTGCAGCGTACCACGGCGCTTGAAGCAACTGTTTCACACCAGAGGTATTGCACAGTATCATACGAAACTGAAGGCGCTCTAATATATTAGGAATGGCAGGCATCCATCGAAAGTACGAAGCTTTCCTCGCAAAATAAATCAAGATACTACGGCCCAAAAAGAGAGCAGTGGTCCGAAAACTCACTAAGTCCTAGCCCCCGTAATTAGTGACGTTTAGCATACACTTTATCGCCTAGCTGTGAGTTGCTTAATCGCCATCGGCTATAAAAGGCTATAAGAAATTGTGTAGCCGGCTATAGAAGCTATTAGAAATCTTACAGCCGGCCGTGGGCCTATGGTATTTTGGAACACAGATTCTACTGCCAATTTTTACCAGGGAAGTTAGGGAATTCCATCGACGGTCAGGGAATTTTTGGTGGAGTCGGGGTCCACGTAAGAATGGACGCGCGACGTTTCCGCACACTTTTGCCTTTTTTTTCATTTCAGCACACTTCCACCGAAAAATCATCTCCGCACACTTTGAATTTAATCATGATTTAAACAGCAACACTGGACGACTATAAAAACTTGAGATGTAATGATAATAAAGGAAATAAAATAAAACGAGAAAAACATACATGGGAAATAAAAGAGGTACTCACGGAAACTTCATTTTTCTTTGTCCGAATCCACAAAGGCTCCATCGTTGGCGTCAGATTCAGTAGGTTTCTTATGCTTCAGATCAACAACTTCTCGGAGAAAATCGAGCGTTTTTAGTCTTCCTGATAGGTAAAAGTATGTGACGTCAGTTATGTTATCGTGGAGCTTCTGTATTTGTGGGCGTTTTTTGCATTTTGCGCCACTACGAACCGACCTGACTTTTAGATCAACCAAGCTTCAGAATCAGTTCAGACGTACAGCTGTGTTGCCAAATCGTTCATCGCGCGAAAACGGAGTGTGCGGAAATGGATTTTCAAAACAACTGTGCGGAAATGAAAAATGGGAAAAAGGGTGCGGAAAAGTAGTGCACCCGTAAAAATCGGGTCCGCGACGGGCCAGCTGATCGTGCTGGTGTGCCAACCTCTTCGATCACATGAATTAAATGTCCTTATGTCATTGTAAAAAAGTCAGAGGATTTCATTAGAAGAAGTCAGGGAAAAGTCAGGGAATGAAATTTTGCTAGCCACCCTAGATGACCTCTTTCTCTCCCCGGAGGAATGGGTTATTCATTTTTTTTCGTTTTCCTCCTTTGTTTTATTCTAGAAAACGAAGCCTTGCTCCTCGAGCAAGCCCAGACTCAGAGAGAGCTAACCAGTGTTCAGAATGAACTATCTGCGACCAGGGAAGAGCTCGAAATAGCCCTGAACTTTCAACAAATGCAACGAAAAGATCAAGAAGAGCTTACAACCGTCCGGAGCGAATTAGCTGCGACAAAGCGAGAGCTAGAACAAGTGAAAAGGCAGTGCGCGGCTGCCAAAAAGTAGCGACAGATTTGCAGAAAAAGCAGTCGATGCTGGAAAAAACCAATCAGTCACTGAGAAGTGAGAAAGAAAGTTATTTAGAGCGACTGACCCAACAAAGTTCCTACTGCGTATCGCTAGGAGACGTAATGGGAACACTTCTCTGGAAATGTACAAGTTTGCCCGAGACTATCGAACTACTTTCCCGAACGGTAAAGCTTTTTTCATGGATATTATTTTACATATAGAGCGAGCTTTGAAAAATTGCTTTTCGGAAGTAGAAAGTGAAGTAAAATCTGGCAGTTTTCCTTTTTTAATAGATAATCTTACTTACCTTATTGCATTTTTTTTTTTTATAAAAACACTATTTTATTCTGAAGACCCTAAAATGGTTTTTTTTCCTGAAAATTCCGAAAATTCCTTAAAGTTTATATAAATAAATCTGTCATTCTAAACTGTGCGTAAAATTTTTGAGTTCTCAAATGAGAGGCATTAAAGATACGAGTCTAATATTTTTGACATTTTTAGACGATTAATCGAAAAGAACCAACATTTTTTTCCTTCCCAAAAAAATACGACAATTTTTTTTTAAAAAGAACGTACTTCAATAATTTAAACCACGAGTTCTTGAAATAAGTTTTTTTTAAAAGTTTCTGCCTGCATAGCTCTTTTCTCCGTCTTTATGTAAACCTTAGTTTTCAGGGGTGCCACAGTCCGGGAATTGTCAGGGAATTTCGCAAACTCAGGGAAAACCTGGAAATGTCAGGGAAAATGATGAAAGTGTCAGGAAAAATTGTCCATGCTCCTTTATACGCTTTGTAGAATGGGTTTGAACGGGTTTTGTGTTTTGAATAACCGAATTTACCCTAAAACTACTTTAAATTATGTCTTTTCAACCATCTGGCGTATCTTCAATTGTCGGGGAATTCACTCAAATATGTCAGAGAAATCAGGAAATGTCAAGGAATTTCTTTCTCCAAAGTTTGAGGCAACTCTGTTGAAAACTAGATGTTTGTTGGATTCTACGGGTGAATAACTCTGAAAAGAACGAGACAAATTTTTTTAATTATTGGGGGGGGGGGGGGGTTGAGTATTTTTTACGTGACAAGTACCACTGAAATCAAACGTTCTCATTTTATTTTTAAAAGGAGAAGACGAAAGAACTGCTACACTTGGCGGCAACGACGCTGAATACTTTCATTGCATCTTGTCCCGACTCCTTCCCAGAGGAAGGTTCCCGTGAGTTATTGTTCATATCTTCCCTGCTTGGAATCATCGCAAATCTAGTGACTGTAAAAGAAGGCTGTTTCACGCTCACTTCCACCTTCATCGGAGCAGGGACTTTCATCGGCCCAATTCTAGAAGCTCTACCCACCATTTACTTGAAGGCCGGAGATAATCTTAGATCGTAAGCATTTAAATTTGCTTGGTAATTGTACCTATTACATGGGTGACTGTCATGTTCTTGAAAAGTTGAGGAGTTTTACCTAGAGCACCTATACAGGGTGTCAAGCGATGGGTAAAGCGGGGAGCCCCGGGAAATTTCAGGGAATTTTTGGGGGTGGGGAAATGTCAGGGAAATCAGGGAAATCGAAAAACACACGAATTTTCCGGGAAATGTTTCGCGAATTTCACTCTCACGGAAAATTCTATCAGAATTTCTGCTAATGTCTTTTAAAGTTTAGAAATGAGGCAAAAATATCACGCATCAGTTTAGGCATCATATGTTTGGCTCTATTTATTACATTATATTACGAAAACACGAAAAAAATTCTTACTTACATCTAATCAGTTCTGTCGAAAAAGTTTTTCACATGAATCATTTTTTCCGTCTCGGCCGAGCCTGTTTTAGAAGGGTATCATGTCTTGTTTGAAAATTGCTGGACCCCTGCCATGGAGATTACCGTGCCTAATGGAGGTTTTTCCAGTCAAATTAAATAAATCAAACCAAGATAGCCAAGAATGTCTATATCCCCATATCTCAAAGTTTAACACTAATCCGTTTGTTTTAAGTATGAAAGGACGGGGAATTATTTTACTCAGGTGTTTAATTGGGCTAAGTATTGTATCTTTATTGCTCCTCTGGCGCCCTAAATGACCTTAGCTTTTTCCATCACCCACCAATTTTTCAGAAAATCGAATTTTCCATCAAATACCTTTTAAACCGACAAAAACAGGTATTTTTATTTGTGCCATTACGCTGCAACCCTCCATAAATCATTTTTTTTTTTTTCCGTTTCCTTTTCCTTCGGACAGAACTATACTCCTACTCCTACACAATCTAAGTTTTTATGAGGATGGTGTCAAATCCATGAAGGAATATTTTACGTCAAATCTACAAATTCTTGGAGCGGCCATGAAGACCAACACAAACGAGCATTCGTTGATGATATCCCTTCTCACAATCCTCGCCTTAACCCGAACATCGGTGATGTCACGTGCTATCAGTCTCTTATACAAACAGTGAGTTTAACATAATTTTTAGAAATCGAAAACTAATGTCCAAATAGTGCGATGATTCTACGGGCTAAAATCGCCTTCATATTTGACGGATATGCAACCATACGACAGCCGTGTCAAAATAGTTATCTTTGCAGATTCGAAGGCGGGCTTGAAAAATAAGTACCCACGACAACTAGCGCTTGAAGTTTCCGGTGATAACTATTTCAACAGCTGTCGCGTGGTTGCTTATGCACTTATGTGAGCGTTTGTTATGTTTTTTTTGTTTTTTATGCGAGCGTTTTAAACGATAAATTCAGATGTTTACGGTTTTTAACGTCATGACGAGGTCCCGTGTCAGTTAAGTGTCCTCTACGGCAACTATCTAATTTTTGTTTGGGGGGGGGGAACCCCCACCCTGAGTCCTTAACTTATGACATTTTGAAAATTCCTCAGTTAAGTCAACAACTGCTTCAATTTATCACAGCGGATAAATAAAGAGACGCTTGAGCAATATTTTCGAGGTGTGGTCATTCTCTTTGCTTCTTAATTTTGAAATGCGTCATTAAAATATTATGCCTGAATGAATATGCTATGCCCAGTTCTTTAATTATTTGTTTACCGGTCCTCATTATTTTTTGTTCCATTCTCTTACGGTCCATATTTTCTACCCTCCCATTTCAGATCCCAAGAAGCGAGTTAGAGAATTTGAAATACGACAGCCCAAGCCACGATGTTAAAAATGCCATTTCCGGTATTCTAAAGAATTATGAACAATTCGAAGTGGAGTTTCGAAGACACCCCAGGAACAAATTATTTTGATCCTTCAGCCATCCAAACCCCTATTTTCTCCTGACCTCAGTGAAATTTTTATTTCCTCTAGATTTGTTCATATTTGTTATCTTGAATGAGTGTTTTCATTTGTTAAGTATATTTTTTTATGTATTTATTTTTTGCGCTCCATTATAAAGCAAATTCCCCTCGAGTGACCTCAGTGACAAACTGATCAAGAATAATTCTTCGACCTGAAACCGAGATAGTATACTTCCGTGCTAAGGAAAAGCGCCTTATGAGCCTTCAGGCGTTGCCAAATTTCCTTTGATAATACACGAATACCGTGATAAACTTATGGATATTTTATTTCAATTTTTTGGATAATTGTGTTCGCAATTTCACCTGAAGCTCCTGAAAATTTCAAGGAAAAAGATTTATGACTTTCCTCAAAAATAAACATTTTATCGAAGGAAATTTTACAACTCTCAAATTTTCGCACGGCGTTCTTCCCTAGCACGGCATAGTGGCAGTCCTACTTGTTATCCGATCGTCCAAATCGATGTAATCGGTGACCAGTGGCGTGGCGTGCTTTGCGATATATCGATTGTTATGCCATTTAAACCTATGGAAAAGTATCGATAAACAGGGTGTTCGCACCGAACACCTTAATAATCGATTATTTACCACTGCTTCAAATGGGGAAATATCGATAGATCGCAAAGCACGCCACGCCACTGTCGGTGACGTCATTAATTGAGGCCGCTTCCACCATTCGAACGTGTAGCTGCGAGCCTTATCCGTCAGATTTTTTGCCCCAGTTTTGTCTTCAAGAAGGGCACTCGCACATAAAAAAAAAAATCCTTTCAAATACTTTCACACCTATACTCACTAACCTACCTGGAGGAAGAATGTGTAAAAGAGGTCATTTCGTCGTAATTTACGGCCCTTGAGACCCTCAAAATGTTGACATTGATGCTCAAGCGCACCGATTGGATTCTCAACGATCCGTAAATTTTACTAACGACCCCACCCCCTCCTCCTTGTTACCGCGCGTTCGATTCGGCAATAGGGGTTTTCAGTGACAAAACTACAAAACAAACACGGATAAGCATCCAAACACGTGTTTCCAGAGGGTACTTAACTATGACAAATGCCCTGGGCAGGGCGGCGCACAGTGGATCGAGTCAGTAAGAGAGGTTGGACAAAATGTTGAAACTCTTAACGCTCATAACTCCGTTCATACAAAACTTTGAGGGTTTAAAAGTGGTTCCATTGGTCTCCTCTTGGAATTTTCTTATAGATACACCCCTATAACTTCGAAATGTGACGAAATAAACATCAAAATGTACGATTTTTGTCAAAAATGTCATGTCCTATCGACTCGTGGATCGAGTCTATGGGAGCGTTTGGACAACATTTTGAAACTCTTAACGCTCATAACTCCGTTCGTACAAAACTTTGAGGGTTTAAAAGTGGGTTCCATTGGTCTCCTCTTGAAATGTTCTTCTAGTTTAAAATTCGAAATGTGACGAAATAAACATCAAAATTTACAATTTTTGTCAAAAATTTCATGTCCTGTCGACTCGATCCACTGTGCGGTGGGCGCTACTAGCCGCGCGGGGATGAAAGAACACAATGGAGCACTTATAGGCGCGAATGGCCGAAGAAAGGAGGGAGCACAAAGATGGAACAAGTGAGTGATACTCGCCGTTTAGGTGCGAGAGACCCGCGAAAATCCGGGTCCGCTCGTCGGAGGCTGCGGTCGCCGCCGCGCTGGTGTCCAGTGTCCTCACAGTGTGGACACATCGTACCGAAAAGCGATTTTTTTTAAAACCAATTATTTTATTATTCTCATTTTTTATTTTTTTTTAAAGATTTTTTTGATTTTATAGAGATTTTTTTAATATTTTTATTTTTTAGGATTTTTATTTTTTTAAGGACTTTTTTAGTATTTTTATTTTTTTCAAGGATTTTTTTAAAAGATTTTTATTTTTTTTAGAAATTTTTTATGATTTTTATTTTTTAGAGATCTTTTTAAGAGTTTTTTCAAGATTGCCGTTTTTTAGAGTTTTTTTTTAGATTTTTATAATTTTTTTTTAATTTTTTGAAAGATTTTTTTTTATTTTTTTAAAGATTTTCTTAAGTTTTAAAGATTTGTTTGGTTTCCTACTTTATTCCATACATCTTCAACAAAAACACATTTATTAAGTCAATGGATTGTCCCAGCATAATTTTGCGACGAAATATTTATTTATTAAATTGTATGATTAGATAGGCTTTAACTAGAATGAGCCTAACTTCACCAAACGTCGCCCAATCTTCTCTTGCGTTTTATCGTTTGAATAGAAAACCAAGCATAATTCTGCCTCGAAATTTTTTCAAAGCATCCTTCTTAATCTAGGAAAAATTTGCAGAACGTTTAAATGCATCGTGTTGTTTAGTTCACTGTCAAAAAAATAAAACGTGACAGGAAATCGTGTAATCAGTTAGGCCGATCGTGATTAAATCCGTCCAAATAAAAATTAATTAAATAATTCTTCAATCAATTAACAAGAACAGCTTTATAAGCCTTAATTTTACCGTTAAATTTTGCCTTAGCTGTGAATTTCAATTTAAGAGATCTCTCACTCTTGCCACAAACCAAGTCAATGCTGATTGTAAATGAGAAAAACGAAATGCTGAATCACAGCTTTTTCTTATTACCTCTGTAACACAAGAAGGTTATAATAGATCGTTAATTTTTGCTTTTACTTATAATTCGCCTTCATTTTTGGTTGATACCATATCGCAACAGTAAGTTAAAATAGTTGTATCATTTCAATGCGTCAAGATGTGACTCTCTCAGTTCAGGAAGAGAAGAAGAAAGACGTGTCCGAGGGAGTATTTCAATCTTTTTGTTTTCCTTGAATTAAAAGTGAAACAATTTTTATGCGTCCCAAAATTCATAGTATGCACTAACAACAGTGTATTTGCTTTCGGTTAAGAAAAGGAAAAAAGTATCGGCGAACAAATCGTGCCTATGTGTTAGTATAGATATTTTATTAGTTCGCTAATTTATCCGCTACTTATAAATGCGTAAGTGTTTACATATGTATCTGCCCAGGTGAGTAATTTATGGGTTTTTTTTTTTTTTTTTTTTTTTTTTTTTTTTTTTTTTTTTGCGTACACGTCTGTTACAACCAACTCCCAAAAGAGTTGAAATATGTAAGTTTGTCTGCAATTTCTTTTTAGTGAGAGGATTTGGTGTGCAGCTAAACCAACATGTAAGAGTTAATGCATCTAAGTTTCTTTCTTCCTCTTTCCTAAAAATAAGAACAATTATTTTGAAGTCCTAAAAAATAAATCACGGCATTCAGAATGTCCTAAAATTCACTAGCCTTCCCTCATAATAATTACAGAGTGTCTATCTTCATTAAAAACCGGAAAATTTAAAAAAACTCGACGATCTCAGGAAAATAACAGGAAAATCGGATATTGGTCAGAAAATTCAAGAAATTTTCAAAAATTCGATCTATGTCATTGTTTTTTAAATACAACTAGTTCCACTTCGTACGCTCAACAAATCAGGAAATCTCGTCTAAAATTTCAGGGAAAATCTGAAAAAAATCTGGAAAATCCAAAATTAAATTCTAGTAGATAACCTGAATTAGCATTTTAAAATGTTTAATTTCTCGCTCCTCTTGCGAGTAGAGGAAGTATTGTCATCAAAATGAAAGAAAAAAAGTAGAAATTTCATCATTTTTTTTTTATAATTTTTTTTTTTTACTTTTAATATTTCGGAGATAATACGCATTTTCAAATCATGCGACAAACAGCGTACGAATCCGGCGTAATTCTTCATGCTCAGTGTAAATCCTTTCCCTAATCGCCGACTCACACATTCGTTCTTTGTTTCCCCAGGCTGGACTCGATCTTCCAATCGCCCCAGGAGCCCCGAAGAAGCAGCTACCGGCGAGGCAACTCCGCGGCCCCGTCCCCGCTGACGTCACCGGGGGTCCGGTTGACGCGGGGGTGGAGCGGACCCGGCCCGGAGTTCGAGGAATGCCAGGAATCGTAAGACCAAAGGGCCGGGTCCCTTGCCGATAAACAAAAAAACGAAAAAACAAAAGCACCTCGGATCGGAATGAGCCGAGCGACCTTCGCCAGAGCCGAGCAGAAACCACGGATATCCCGAAGCTCAGCATTGGACTTAGGCGGTTCTTGGTTATGGGATCGTCGGAACGCCCTCCGGCCGAGGCGCAAATTTCCGCCCATGTCCAGCAACTCCTGGAGCGAGGATCCGAGGTTGGAGCAACCCCCGTCCGGAGAGGAGGCTCAGTTGGTTTCGTGCCGCTGTTGATCGTTGTCTCTGGTGCGCGCCGCGCAAGCGTTATGGGAACCGCGAGATAGAACCCCGGACGCTCTTCGGACCATGGATCTCAGCCGTCAGCTTCGGTGAGTTGCACCAATTTTTCATACCGTTTTCGCACCTGTGCCAATCCCGGGCCGCCCAGTTCCGGCCGGGGGCTCCGGGGACAAGGTCGCGTGGCTGTGTCGCCGGCGCTCGCATGGTTATGAGAATTCGCGGTTTAAATTCTTTGAGACTTTTTGGTTTTTTCCACTTTTTCGCCACTTTTTTGGCTTTTGTTTTATGTCGTGATTTTTTCAAGAAAATGTCACTTCAGGGGCTTAGAAGAGTCAATTGTATCAAGATTCGTGTTTCATACTGTTATCACTGGTTATGAGAATTCGCGGTTTAAATTCTATGAAACTTTTTGGTTTTCCCTCTTTTTTTTTTTTTTTTTTTTTTTTTTTTTTTATGTCTTGATTTTTTCAATAAAATCTCACCTTAGGTGCTTAGAAGACTGAAGTGTGCCAAGATTCGTGTTCCATACTGTTATCACCCTCGCATGGTTATGAGAATTCGCGGTTTAAATTCTATGAAACTTTTTGGTTTTTTTTTTTTTTTTTTTTTTTTTTTTTTTTCTTCATTTTTGGGGGTTTTGTTTTATGCCGTGATTTTTTTAAATAAAATCTCACCTCAGATGCTTGGAAGAGTTAAGTGTACCAAGATTCGTGTTTCATGCTGTTATCACGCCAGCGTGGTTATGACAATTCGCGGTTTAAATTCTAGGAAACTTTTTGGTTTTCCCCCTTTTTTGGGTTTTTTTTTATGCCTTGATTTTTTCAATTGAATCTCACCTTAGGTGCTTAGAGGAATTAAATGCGCCAAGATTCGTGTTTCATACTGTTATCACTGGTTATGAGAATTCGCGGTTTAAATTCTATGAAACCTTTTGGTTTTCCCCATTTTTTGGGGAGTTTGGTTTTATGCCTCGATTTTTCAATAAAATCTCACCTGAGATCTTAGATGGTTAGAAGAGTTAAATATACCCAGATTTGTGTTTTATCCTGTTATCACTAAAGCCAGATCACCACGTCGGAATTCCACGGTTAACATTCTATGAAACTTTTTGGTTTCTTCTCCTTTTTTGGTTTGTTTTTTGCTGGAAAAAAAATTTCCTTAGATGCTTAAAAGAAGTTAATGTTCCAAGATTCATGTTTCCTACCGTTATTACTGGTGCCCAGATCACTCTGTTGCAATCCCGCGGTTAAAATTCCATGGAACTTTTTGGTTTCTTCTCCCTTGTTTATGGATTTGTCTTATGTTCAGTTTTTTTTTTTTCAGAAAAAAAAAAACTCACTCCAGGTGTTCAGAAAAATTTAGTGTACCAATACTCGTGCTTTATGCTGTTATCACTATAGTGCCTAGATCTCTACGTTAAAATTCCGGGGTGAAAATTACTTTTAATATTTTTTGGTTTTGTTTTTTGGTCTTGTTTTTTGGTCATATTATTTTTAAAAAAAATTGTCATTAATTGTGCCGACAAGAATTTAGTGTATCAGGGTTCGTGCGATGTACCTCACCTGTGCTTGGATCACTACGCTAAAATTTCGCCGTTAGAATTTTATCATTAATTTTTTTACTTTTTTTGGATCTATTTTTCGTGTATTTTTCAGAGAAGATTACCGTATTTTGCATTTTTAACCTTATGGCGCCTAATTAAGCTTTTTTTCCAAGATTCGCTCCTTTTTCCGTTCTTGTGCCCGAATCGCTATACTATGGTTTCGAAAGTAAAATTTGTTGATATTTTCTTAATTTTATACCTTCAGTTCTTGCTGAATACCGTCATTAGTAGCTAATATAAATTTTTTGATTTTATGGATTTTTTTAAAAAAAATGTATTTGTTTTACTTACGTTGATTTACTCGAGTTTTTCATCAATAAATGAGTTTCTTGAACCAAAGTCCGTTTCTCATGTTTTTCTCAGGGGTGCTCGGATAGGTATCTACGCTGAACTTACGCGATTGCATTTTTGATTTGGATATTTTTATTGGTTTCTCGCGTTTAAATTTTCTTGACCACAATTTATCGAATTGTTAGACTTGATTCTTACGTCTGTTTCCCCTCTTATTTTTTGTGTACGTAGTGTGTACTTAATATTCCCAGCTTCTTTCATAGGAATATTTTTGTACTTAGGAAAAAAAAAAAAAGCTCATTACTCTCTTAAGTGAAGACTTTTCCTATTTCATTGAAAGGTTCGATTGGATACAGTTTCTTCAGTTTCTGCTCTGGAGTCAGGTGTCGTGCTCCTGTGGTCATAAGCCCCACTCGCCATTAGGTATTGCTCATGGTTTTCATCGGGAGAATCCTGCCAGCAGTAGCTTAGGAACCTGGAGGGAAGGAAGATTTAGAATCCCATCATTGCTAAAAAGTACCTTCAGACAGATTTTCGACGGAAATTAGGCAGGTTTATTCTTGTGAAAAATTGAATTATTTGAGTCAATTTTGCAACCTTGGAATGAAGTGGCGTTCTTTCGTGCAGGAATCGACGTATTGTCTCACTCTGCACGGAGAAAAAAACTTCGTGCGTGGGACCCGAAGTTTAGGTCATATGGATCTCTGAAGTTTTCGGATTGAGCATTCGAACACTCAAGGTCCAGCTGTTGAGGTTTGGATCACACATCTGAAATTTCAGTTTACGTCTGAAGTACTTCGGTTTTCACATCCGAAGAACTTCGGTTCTCACATCCGAAAAACTTCGGTTCTCACATCTGAAGTACTTTAGATGTAAGAACTGAAGTTTCAGATGTGTGATCCGAACCTCGACAGCTAGATCTTAAGTGTTCAGATGCTCAATCTGAAAGTGTTCAGATGCTCAATCTGAAAACTTCAGAGATCCATATGACCTAAACTTCGGGTCCCACGCACGTAGTTTTTTTCTCAGTGTGTTGTGCTGAGGAAGAACATCGTATGTGCCTTCAGCCATTGCCGAATTTCCTTTGATTAATACAAATTTCCATGGTACCCTGTAAACGTTTTTCTTCCGGGTTTGCTGAGATTTTTCGTGCGATCCCACCCGAAGTATCCGCACACTTGAAGAGAAAATATTCACAACCCTCCCCAAAAATAAATATTTCGGGGGGAAATTTGGCAACACCTGATGTTTTACAGCGTTTTTCTTCAGTGCGCAGTGAAGAGCTCCCCCACCCGCTCTCCGAGTCATTTGCAGTTCATAAATCATATTTTCTGGATCTGGATCTCAGCCCGGCGAGACGAGGGTGACATCCATGGATCAGTTTAGAGCAGTAGGGTCGCGCGGTAGGTCCTCACAGATGGTCCTGGTACGCTACCGTGCTAAGGAAAAACGCCGTATGAACCTTCAGGCGTTGCCAAATTGTCTTTAAGAAAACATGAATTCCCTGGTAAATTTGAGAGTATTTTTCTTCCAATTTTTCAGAGAATTTTATTCGTATTTTTATCTAAAGTTCCTGAAAATTTCAAGGAAAAATATTCGTAATTTTACTCAAAAATACACATTTTATTAAAGGAAATTTGGCAACTTTCGAATGTTCATTCGGCGTTTTTCCTTAGCACGGCAGTATGGCGCTTCTACTCGTAGCAAAGTGCTGTCACCACTGTTGCCTTATCTGACGACATTCGACAAGTTTTGAGGGCAAAGAAAATTTGCGAATTTTGAGGTTTCTCAAGAAAGCCTTATTTTGTCAGAATCTACCCTTTACGTCACGCCTGCGAAAACAGGAACTGTCGGTAGATAAGAAAGAGGACTGCGTGGGCGGAACTAGAGGGAGACCTGCGGGCTGATTATTGCACTTGATAGACAAAGCGATAGACAAAGAAGACAAAGGGAAAATGGAGTGATCCTTTTGGTCGAAACGAGTGGTTCTCATAGACTAAGGGGGAAAATGATGCAGTAACTGTAGGGTCCCTCGTGGTGGGTTGCCGGTAGCCAGTCTATTCCTTAACTCTTTTGTCAATCGCAACCACCTGCATCCACCAATAGGATCGCCTCATTTTTCCTTGCTTTCTTTGTCTTGCGCTTTGTCTAACAATTTCAATAATCACCCCGCAGGCCTCCCTTAAAGTCGTAATTGGGTCCTTCCCAAAAATGTGAGCAAATTTGGTAAATAAATGCGAGGCATGTGTATGTATTATTTCTCAAAGTGCATTTCAATAAGTTTTTCGGTAAGAATACCTCAAAATTGTTCCGGAGGCGACTTAATTTTTCGAACTCCCCGGGAAGACTCTCCAGAATGCTTTTTGGAGCTGGGAGAGTCCTTAAACCCCTTGAACTTGGTGAGGTATATTTTCGTGCCCCCAGAAATCTCCTCGAGGGGTTCCCTTTCTGTGCCCCTATCCTACCATAATAAGTTTTCAGTTCCACACTGGTTCCACACAGATTGGATAATTTGACTCTGACCCAGAATTTTTTCTTAATTTTTTACAATTTCATTGAGATTTTTGAAATTTTGTCCCGTCTGGGAAACATAATTTTATTGTTTATTAAGTAACTCAAAGCGACCAGTCGAAAGGATTTCACAAAAAATTGGCAAGCCAGTGGCTGAAGAGGAACATACTGTAAAAATATACAGGGATCTGATGCTATTTATTTATTTATTTATTTTGTGTGTGTGTGTGCAAAATTGTGTAAGTGTAATATAATATGTATGTTCACAAAAACACGACATAAACATAGAACACTGTGGAATTTCTCTCAAACCAGGACGAAATATTCCAGAATTCGCGTTCCAAAGCTAGACAAAAGTTGGAGCCGAGATTGAGGAATAAATGCAAAAAAACGGAGTGTCTTAATGATTGAATTTTCATATGATTCTTTACTTTCGTATTATTTTCCTGAACAGCGGAATCCACGAAAATTATCTATACCTACCGTTACTCCACCACTTCGGTTATTTGCACCGTCTTTATCGCTTCGTCTACATCTAACAAGAATGTAATGTATCTTCCGTAGTCGAATCTCTAATTATTGTTTACCCCATAGAGCAATTTCTATTGAAAGGAATATCTTATCACTCAATGTGTGTATTTCCTTCATCGAGCGAGAGTTCCGACCGACAAAGTTTTAACGTGAATATGTGTGACAATTACTTTCCATTATGGGAACGTCGCTAGTCTAGGAAGCGTGCGATTGCCGACGTGGAAGGAATACGTATATTTGTTCTATTTTTCATAGTGACGAAGAATAAATAAAGTTGACGCATCCTGATGCATTTCTGCGAAAGAGACCAGCTTTTTTGATCCTCTCGCGAAAATCCTTGGCACCTCCGACGCTTTTATTCGTGGTAAATAATGAATGAGGGCATGTGACATGGACATAGAATGTTTCGATGGTTTAAATGGAGATGTTGCATGTGTGAGGAATTTACGATTTGACTGTTGATTCTTATGTGAAAGCTCGCGAAAAAGACGATGATGCGCCACTGGTTTTCTCTGAAATTAACTTCCAAGCTCAGAAAAAAGCTCTCAAGTCGAGGCCAAAATGGAGGGGATATCCCACGCTATATCCTCAGAGTTCACGTCTACATCAAGAAAAACTCTCCATACAAAGATAGGGAGCAAATACATTGACAGGGCTGCCACTTTATTTGGGGACTCTAAAACTGAAAACACGGCAACCCTGCTAATGTATTTGCTCCCTATTTTTGAATGGAGAGTTTGTCTTGATGTAGACGTGGACTCTCAGGATAGCGTGCGGGATATTCCCTCTATGTTGGTCTCAACTTGAGAGCTTTTTTGAGCTTGGGAGTTGATTTCAGAAAAAACCAGTGGCACCATCGTGTTTCCCGCGAACTTTTACATAAGAATCATCAGTCAAATCGCAAATTCCTCACACATGCAATATCTCCATTGGTATTACCTTAGGTTGAAACTCCGAGATAATTATCAAAAAGGGAAACTGACAACATTGCGCCACGCTCTATTACTCCAGACACCCTCGAAGTGAGAGTGGCGCGCATGTGTAGTTATTCATTTTTTAAGTGGGAGCGAAATGCTCCTGATTTGCCCCGTGATTTGTTAGACATGAGTCTCCCCCCTAAACGTGCAGTTTCCTCGCATTTTAAGCCGAAAGTCGTTTCGAATTCGTTCCACCTCTCGTTTGATTGACACACACGAAAACGGAAGGTAAAAAATAGTTTCAGACGAAGCTGACATTCCAAGGATGTATTTTAAACCCCTGGTACTTTGGCCTTACCCCCTCCCCTGAAGACAAACATCCACCCACAAGTAATCGCGAAATTGAACTATTTTACGGGATGTTGGAGTTTTTTAGCCAACGTGCGTAAAAAGTTCAGCTTAAAGCTGAAATCTCATTACAGAGGGAAAAAGTTTACACAAGCTCTAGTGATGCTCCAAACAGCATATATCTTTGTGTAGGGAAAATTGTGCTTGTGTGTGAGCTGTTTCCCTCTGTAATGAGATTTCAGCTTTAAGCTGAACTTTGTACGCATGTTGGCTAAAAAACTCCAACATCCCGTCTTACGACCCGTGCGTTCACCGCAATTGGTTGGTGAAATATTTTAGGAAATCTACTTTTGGACGGAACTGAATCGGATAGAATCAGTGTATGCACGAGGGTTGCCACAGTCAGGGACAACCGGGAAGTGTCAAGAAATTTTAAAAAGTCAGGGAAAATCTGGAAATGTCAGGGAAAAAGACGAATGTCAGGAAAGAATTGTTAATAAGTCATCTTTATTTGCTTTCTAGAACGAGTTTGACGTTCCGAACAACACATTTTGCCGGAATACTATTTCTAATAATGTATTTTTATCAATCTGGCATATCTACAATTGCAAGGGGAATTTCACCAAAATCTCCCGTTACTCCAAATTTAAACATGACGTAATGTATGAACGGTTCCTCGCAGTGGTTAAGAAATCTTTAGCAGAGCTACGTCAATGATCCACTGGAAAGAAAGAATTAAAAATCCGCTATAATCGCTACTCGTTTAAGGAGAAAGATAGTTTAACTTCTTTAGAAATAATATTTTTTTTCTGAGAAAACAACCGGAAGAATAATTGATCCGGCGCTTAAGACGTTCCCCTCTGCGGCGAAGGGATCTTTATTGAAGTGAGGATGAGGCAAAAAAAAATCTTGGGAGCAACGGAGTCAAAACTTCGAAGTATGTTTTTTTTGGCCTCCCCCTTCTCCGCCATCCCTTGTTCGTCGCGTCGGTTCGACGATTTCCAAGTAAAGGGGCTAGGCAACGCCCTGTCCTCAAAATTTAAGGGCAACACATGTTTAACCAACAACTTGACTTGGTGGGGGAGTCACTCTATCCTGAAACCAACTAGACATTACGTTGCCGCATTTTGCATAAAATGTGAAATCTTGCCCCTACTGAATCGCTTGTCTCCATAAGAATGTCCAGAAAACGAGGAAAAAACTGTATTTACCCAAAAATGTTTGGTGAGAAGAACATGATTTCGGCGCATATTATTTACTTATTTAGTCCCCAAGAAGAGCCTCGTAACAAAAAATGTGAAAATTTAAGGTCCTTATTCAATGGTAAAAAATGAACCCTTCATTAAAACCTTTGAGTTGGACACTTTTGAACCAAGCGAAATTGCACCTACCTCTCAAATGTAACGTAATAAAAATTGTGCGTGACCTTAAAAACCATTTTTCCGCGATAAAACTGCATTTTCTTTTTTCTCAGTTAGGTAGGTAGTTTTCGAAACAAGACATTCATTCGTGACCATCCACTGAAAAAAGTTGCGAGGAGTTTATTTGGACTACATTTTGCAACTTACAACCACAATTTCCGAGTCGTCTGTAAAAGAACTCTTATATGTATTGGAAAACTAACAATACATACGTTGTTTCTCAACCGAGCTAGAAATTGTCACTCCTATCGCAAAATGCAGTCCATTTAATTATTGAGGAGTACCAGATATTCGTGAAAACATTGGAGGGCGTTTTGTATCAACGCCTAAAAATACATTTTTCTGACCTCAAGTTGGTTTTATCGCCGAACTGAACAATAATTTCAGTCTTCATCTGAAGGCCCTCTAGTCGGACAAATACAGTTCACGTTCGTGTAAGCATCTTTTCAACGAATTGTCAGAAACTTATCTCCAGCTGACCTGAATCACTAATCCTCTGCCATATCTCTCATTTGCTAATTATTTTATTGCTGAATATCAGGACAGCACCAAGCGAAAGAGTCAGTGGTGTGGAGTGTTGTGCGATCTATCGATTGATCTGTCTATCAAACCTATGGAAAAGGATCGTTAAACAGGATGGTCGCAGCGAACACCTTCATAATCGATTCTTTACCACAGCTTCAAATGGAGAAATATCGATGATCGACCATTCACGCCACGCCACTGGAAGCGTATCCTTGTTTTAGCCGTGAACCACTCTAATGTGCACTTCTTTACGATCAACGACTCATGCTGAAATTGTAGCATTCCATTCATTTGACGCTGCTATAACTTTATTACGTCATTCGACGCAAATCATCACATCGATGGTCAAAGTGTGAAACCACGTATCTGCTGTTTTGCGGTATTTTAAAATCTCTGCTCCTATTATATTTTTTCGAAGAGAAACAAGTCACATATCGACAGCTAACGAACAGTACCGCCAATATCTTCAAACTGACGATTTCGAAGAGAAAACTTCACTATTTTTGTAATTTTAGGGGTAGATATGCAATTTTCTCATGCAGTACAGCGTCACTGAAGCGCTCCCCTTCAGAATTGTTAAAAAACTAAAATCATCAGCTTGCGTATTTTATGCTGTAGAATGCGGCAAAGTTGCCAACTCATAACTTTCCTCAAAAATAATACTTTAACCGGAGATTTGGCAACTCTTGAGTGTTTATACGGCGTTTTCCTTAGCATGGCAGCATAGGATACACGGATTTGTCATTTTTTTGTGAAGCTTCACAAACTGCTCAGTTAATGTAATTTTTACAAAAGGTGTCCTTTGTTTGCTTTCAGAGTTTTCTCAGTGCTGCTAGTTTTCTTATCAATATGTTACCGGTTTACCTCAGCAAATAGGGTGAGTTTTCACATTTGTTTTCTAATTTTTATACATTTATTAATTTTTAACTCTCCAATTCTCTTTTCTGAAATGCTTTTGCCTATAACAAATGGCGCGGGAAAAATAATAAAAATTAATGAGATTTTTTACTTCGTGCATCGTGCGGGTTTCACTTAATAATACTAAATTGCTTGCAAAGCTCTAAACAAGCAGTTTCAACAGGTACGTGTTGAGGGGTGCGCCCAAATCCACGTCTATAATTAAGGGTAAATTGAGTTTGAAAATGACGGAAAATATATACCTACATGCAAGGTTAGATCCTCTTGAAAAAGCCAATGAAGCATTTAAGGCCGCGCGCACCATCATGTCCGCCATCTTGGATTTTGGAATTTGGAAAATACTCGGATTTCTAGCTTCCCGTCCAAATATACCCCGCGCAACTGAATTTCGCAAAAATCGATTCAGCAACATCCAAGATGGTATTTTAAGTACATATCACATTCGTCATAATTCATTAGCGCGCAAATTGGATTGAGTTCACCACACCTGCGGGCCGATTATTGAAATTTTGTGTTTGTCAGGCGGACATAGATGACATAGGTTAAAAGGCGGAGCGTGATTGGTCGGCTATGTCTTATCGCTGCTTTGTCGTGCCTATGTCGGGTTGAACTCACGACAAGATATCGGTATACCTCTTAAGTTTCCGACAGTATGTCGTCCATTCCACCTGACAAAGGCACGACAAAGCAGCGATAAGACATAGCCGACCAATCACGCCTCGCCATTTAACCCATGTCATCTATGTCTGCCCGACAAACACTAAATTTCAATAATCGGCCCGCAGGGCCGGATTAAGGGGATGGCCACATGGGCCGCGGCCCATGGCGGTAAATTTTACAATTTTTTTAAATGTAGCTATAAAGGAAAATCGGATTCAGAAAAACAAATTACGAACGAGAAAAGGTGACAAAATCTCTCATTTCCTGAGAGTATATCTCTAATTTTGTCGTCAATCCGTGATACAATTGACAGCACCTTTAATTAGTCGAGTTCAGACTAAGAGAGAAACCGAACACGGAATTTGGCCTGGAACGGCGCGGCGCAGAGAGCAATGATGACGAGAACGTGAAACGAAAAGGAGAAACCCTCGGCGCGGCGGTCGGCATGTAAGACATATTAGCGCCTACAAGACTGCATGAATACTTCACGCATTGCGCCAAAGACAGTGCGGTCGCTGTGGTCAGCAGCGGGCAGCGTGAAACGCATAGCGCCTGATATAAGGACGATTAAATTGCTACACATCGCAATTTTTGGTTCACTGGAACAAAAAAACACATTGGATCTAGAGTCCAGACTCTTAAAAACATCGACAAGAAAAAGTACTCTTGATTCAATCAGAATCTAGCTTAAATCAAGAACTAAGGATCTTAGTTTAAGCGGATTTCGTTTTGATTCCAGCAAAAACGATTGAATCAAGAGTATTTTTTCTTGTCAATGTTTTCAAGAGTCTGGATTCTAGATCCAATGTGTTTTTTTAGCCAGTGTTCGATTAAATCGTGATCAATTTTCGTCGATAAAATCGAGATTAACTCGTCATTTATCGCGATTGTTATTTCGAAAATATCGCGATAAATCGGGCGACAAAAGCGCAATTTTATCGCGGTAAGATCGAGGATAATCGCTTAGATGTTGATGGCCCTGGCGATTTTATCGCCGATAATATCGCAATATGTAGCGATTTTTCCGTCGAGAAATGCTTCTTGGGGCCCTTGCCCCAAGTAGCACTTTTCAACGGAAAAATTGCGATTTGTTGCGATTTTGTCGGCGATAAAATCGCTAAGATCATAAACATCTGAGGGATTATCCTCGATCTCGTTGCAATAAAATCGCGATTTTATCGCCCGGTAATTCATCGTGATATTATCGCAACAAAAATCGCGATATATGGCGATTTAATCTCGATTTTATCGACGAAAATTGATCACGATTTAATCGAATCAAAAATTGCGATGCGTAGCGATTTAATCGCTGTAAATCGCAATTTTTTATTCGATAATATCCGATAAATTGCCACCGATATGATCGCGATAATCAACCGATAAAATCGCTATTTATCGCGATCACTGCTACTTGGGGCGGTTGCTGCTCGGCACCTTGGGGTCCCCGCAAATCCGCGAAAAATTTGCATACCTACAATCTGGCAACGGTGGATCCTCCTCCCGAAGATTGGGAAATCTCCCCCGAGCCAATTGGAGGAGCGTGTGCGCAGTCTCCCTCGATTACACGAAATTAATGACGGGGGCGCCGCGCCGCACAGTGGATCGAGTCAACTAGGGAGGTCGGACATGACATTTTTGACTAAAACTGCACATTTTGATGTTTATTACGTCCCATTTTAAATTATTAGGGGTGTTACCGAAAGAAAATTTCACGTGAAAACCAATGGAGCCACTTTTAAAACCTCAAAGTTTTGTTGAAGCGGAGTTATCAACGTTTAAAGTTTCCACATTTTGTCCGACCTCTCCTATTGGCTCGATTCACTGTGCGCCGCGCCGCGATTAGATGGACGGGGAGGACGAATCAATGGGATGCTCTATGTCAGGGTGGTCGTCTTTCGTCGACCTCGCCGCACGGTTCGTTCTTGTTGTAGATCCGAAATAGAAACTTTTGCAGGGGACAGTCACAAGACAGTATTGTAAAAAAGAGATAAAACGCGTATAGTATTCTTTTGCGCTATTTAACAATGGAGTTGTTGCATGTGTGAGGAATTTGCGATTTGACTATTGATTCTTATGTAAATATTCGCGAGAAACACGATGGTGCCACTGGTTTTCTCTGAAATCAACTCCCAAGCTCAAAAAAAGCCTCAAGTTGAGGGCAAAATGGAGGGGATATCCCACGCTATCCTGAGAGTCCACGTCCACATTAAGACAAAACTTTCCATGCAAAGATAGGGGGCAAATGCATTAGCAGGGTTGCCGTGTTTTTAGTTTTAGAGTTTCCAAATGAAGTGGCAGCCCTGTCAATGTATTTGCTGTTTGTAAAGGTCGACTCTCAGGATAGCGTGGGATATCCCTTCCATTTCGGCCTCAACTTGAGAGCTTTTTTTGAGCTTGGGAGTTGATTTCAGAGAAAATCAGTGGCACCATCGTGTTTCTCGCGAACTTTTACACAAGAATCAATAGACAAATCGCAAATTTTTCACACATGCACTATTCACGGGTATGTCGATCGATTCCTGGGCATGTCAACCTAGCTATTCACGTACCTGTGGGTCGATTCTCGGTTGTCAAGAATTTGACGATCGTGACGTCACTCGATTGACGTTTTTAGTTTTCGATCGATTCCGCACCCCCACCTTTACCTTCGGTCACCCTGTTGATCTTTTCTGGAATGAATATCCGAGGCGGCCGTCTTTTGCTCATTAGCGTTGGATTTTGCTGCACATAACATAGTCGAACTTGGTGAGCCCGCCCGCGCTTTCGTCACCACTAATCTTTCCGCTGCCCGTCTATCGTTTCCGCTGATTTTCCACCCCGCCACCCCTCCCAGCCACCGCTCCTTCCGCCTGGCACAGCTTCCGCTCCGGCTATCTCCCGGCCACCGGAGTTCTCGGATCCAGGCTGGACGCGGGACGGGTCCGAGAATCCTGTAAGTTACTGACATCTCGTCCAAGACAGCAGTAGCGACCAAATGCAAAAAAAGGGTGTATAGCATCAGGATTTTCCCGATTTTCCCGATTCTATCAGGATTTGCGGCTAATCAGGATTTCATCCCGATTTTATCGGTATTTTAGGAAAAATCGGACGTCCAATCGGATTGTTTTATCGAGCTATTTTTGTGAAGTTACATTCGCCTCTTTTTCTCCGTTAAAAATCAGGATTTGGAAAAATTATGAAATCAGGATTTAGCAGTCAAAAATCAGGATTTCCCAAGATTAAATAAAAACGTCGACCGTCTTACCCTCCTTCCTCAACCCGTCTATCGTGCGTCTTAAATGTGACTACAAATCATGTTATCACATAGAGAGGAAATTGGTTTGCAAAATGTAGCGAGTGTAATTTCATTCGCGCAAAGAGCCAGGACATTTCATTTCAAATATCAGAAAAACTCGGGAAAATATCAGGAAAATCCAAAATGAAACTTTAACAGACACGCCGATAAACTTGGAATTTTCCTTCTTTCCTCAACGTAAATAATTTTTAAAATTGGGGTCCTGTTGACAAGACTGATTTTGAAAGACAAGTCAGCGCGGAACAGTTTTATAAATAAACTGCTCTCGGAGTGGAGCGATTGAAAAAGTATTCCACGAACCCAAGGTAGATTTACACAGGTATGGACAAGTTGAAAATTTCCCATGAGCCTCAGTACGTGTCACATGACTACGTGACGTAGGTTAAGGGGCCCGTTTTTTAATTAAATTACAATCAAATTAACATTCAAACGTTTGTGCGTTTAAACGTTAAAATTAATATCGCATTATCAAAATTGTGCAAAAAATCTCACAAAATTTTGACAAACGATTAACCGAACATAATAAATCAAAATAATCAAAACATACAAAATGGTGGAAGTTAGGGGGCCGCTGGAGAGCCAATCAGAGGCCAGTTGTTTAGTTCTGTCCATACCTGTGTAAATCTACCTTGCCACGAACCCAAGCTTTTGAACCACTGAGCGACACCGAGTCCGCCAAATTTTAATAATTTGTTTGAATCAACATAATGGTCGTCTAGTGAGGCCACCCACGGCGCGAGTCAAAGAGATCCAGGAACATGTAACTCATCCCGTAATTATTTTCCCGTCATTTCGATCGATCACTCTCATTTATAACATTGTTGATGGCCGGTGCTCTCCAGTGGCGAGGCGTGAACGATCGAGTATCGATATTTACCCATTTGAATTTATGGTAAAGAATCGATTATTAAGATGTTTGTTGCAAACACCCTATTTATCGATCCTTTTCAATTGCTTTAAATGGCAGATAAATCGATCTATCGCAAAGCACGCAACGCCACCGGTGCTCTTGCTCGCAAACATAACGCCAAAGAAAAAATACGCTTGCAGCAGCTTAACTTAAGAATACATATTCCTCCTCTTTTCGGAAGTATTTACACAGGTAGAAAGTTGAACAAACTTTATTAGTAAAAGCTGTAGTATTTTGCAAAATGTTCTTTCCCGTGTAATTCACTCCAAACTTTTAGCAGAACTAAATGAACATATGTGCACGAAAATGATGTGAACTGATTGTACCTACTCATTCTAGTGGAGCCATTAACTGGAGAAAATCATTAGGGTCGTACACCTCCGGATCAAAGCATGCAATTTTCAAAGTCTGATTTCTACTCTATAGGAACTTAATTTAGGGCCCAACAAACACAGGACCCAAAAGGGGCTAAAGGCAGCCCCCCCCCTTCCCACAATCTTTGAATTTTCCGTAATTTCAGAGTAGTTAAAGTTAGAGCAATTCCTATAAAGAAAGATAATGAGAAATGTAATTTTACGTATAATTAGTTCTTGTGTATTTTTCTCAAAAATCAACACAAGCCCATTTTTTTAAACGAGAACACAAAACTTTAGGGAGAGAAAGGGAGAAAGTCATCCGTCAAAATCTCGAAATCCTATTTTTCGACCTAACTAGACAAAAATCCCTCTTCTCGAAAGTTTCCCTCTGTATAGACGAAAGTTCCTTTCCCCCTTAGACAATTACGTTTTAAATTGATTATTGAATATTCACGCCAAATTCCTCCAGGTAAGCAGTGTTTCCCGTGTGTATTATACACTGAAAACGCCACTGTCCCAGGAAGACGAGTATTGAGGGGCTTAGAGGACCATTTCGAGAAATACGTATTTAAAGTTCCGAAATTACGTGGGGCCTCATGGCGGAAAGAAAGCCCAAACTGACTTTTCGATGCTTAAAAATTGGAATTCGGAAGCGAATTTTTCACAGAACATGCATTACGACTAGTTTTACTTGAAATCATTACTGTCTTAATTTTTTCAAAAACTGCCCATGTGCGCCTTGTCCTCCAAGCCCCTCAATTGGACTGCATTTTGCAATTTGGAACTAAAAATTCTGGCTCTTCTGGAAAACACCTATGTGCATAGGGAAACTAATGGCACATACGTTGTTTTTAAACCGGGCTAAAATTTATAGTTCCAAATTGCAAAATGTAGTCCAATTAACCCTATGATGCCGCCTCTCTACTTTCCGTCTCGACTCTTTCCCGGGGTCGAAATTCAATTCTATACCTTGCGATAAATCGATTGATCTGCCATTTAACCCAATGAAAAAGGATCAATAGACAGGGTGTTCGCAATGAACTCCATAGTAATCGATTCTATACCATAGCTTCAAATGCGGAAGTATCGATAATCGATTCTTTACCATGGCTTCAAATGCGGAAGTATCGATAATCGATACTTTATCATAGCTTCAAATGCGGAAGTATCGATAATCGATCATTCACGTCTCGCCATTTCCTAATACACCCAAATAAGTCTATCGGCAATTGAAAGCTTTTTGATGGCTCTCGTCTAGGGCCTCTGATGACCTCTATTTATATCCCAATTCGATCCTTAAAGGGCTGAACTCCCTCCCGTCGCGTCGGCTTCCAGTTCCGCTATCGATTCCTCGATTATTTTTAGAGCCGCCACTCTGCGGTCGCGGTTGTAACAACTGATGATCATTTTATTTCGGAGCCTCAAAACTCCCTGAATTCCTGGCCGTGTTGTCGGACTTCGTTTTCAAATCCGCTGGTTTCACGGCAGTGCCCTCCGTAGTAGAGTTTTTTACATCAGTGGCGTGGCGTACTTTGCGATGTATCGATTGTTATGTCATACAAACCTATGGAAAAGGATCGATAATCAGGGTGTTCGCAGCGAACACCTCGGTAATCGATTCTGTACCTTAGGTTTAAATGGCAGAACAGCGATATATCGCAAAGCACGCCACGCCACTGTTTTACATCATCCTCAGCAGGGTGTCTACCGGTCCCCAAAAGTCCTCAATGCCCCCGATTATCCCCGATTTTGGAAGGGTGTCTCCGATATCCCCGAAAATCCCCAATTTTCTTGTTCAGGTCCCCAAAAAAATGACGAAAATCGTCCTAAACACCGGCCTTTTGAAATCTTCCCGCCGGCCGCGGCGACGCGGTATAACGAGGAATAGACAAACTGAAGTGTTGCTTGATTTTTCGTATGTTTTTATCGGTTCAACATGACTTATTGGAAAATTAGTCGTATAAAATACGCATTTTAACGCTCTATCTAGCTCCCTTTCTCTTACTATTTCGGGAAAAAAGTCCCCGATTTGTTTGAAAAAACACCCCTAAAAGTCTCCGAAAGTCCTCAATTTTGGTTTTTTATAACTGCGGTAGGCACCCTGTCTTGGAACATAGGCGTTTTCACTTTTTCAGCAAATCGACAGCGATGAAACTGCAAAAACACGTATCTTGTTTACAGCCTTTCAAAATCTCCGCTCCCATTTTTTTAATCACAGGAGAACGAACACTATTATTTGATGGCAGAGACTATCCATCTAGCAGAGACTTTTTAAATTGTGAGCTGTTGAGATGCCGTAACTCTGGGTATAAAGGCACTATAACTGCAATCACCTGCTTCCACTAATAGGATCCCTCAACATCTCTTCTGTCTTCTTTGTCTATAGCTTTGTCTATTAATTTCAATAATCGGCCCGCAGGTTAAACACCAAGTTTCCCTCTCCTTTTCTCGTGGATAATTCCGGAATTAATGAAAAATCGGCAACTTTTGGGATGCGCCGCAGACGGCCGAGAGGGTTGTAACCCTTTGATTGTGATGTTTGATGCTTGACAGAGCTCATCCAGTGGCGGGCGGCGGGTCTCATCTCTCAGCGGCGCGAGTCAGGACTAGACAGAGGGGGCGGATGAGAATCCAAAAAAGCTACTCCAAAGTCCTCACGTGAGACGAACCGTAAAAAATACCGCTCTATTTTGGTTTTGACGTTGTTGCCTAATCTCATACACTGAAAAAAAATCTCGGTGTATTTACTAAGAAAAGGGTAAAATTACCAAGAATTCAAAGTTCTATTTGATCCCAGTTTTTTCTTGGTAAAATTACCATTTATGGAATTGGTAATTTTACCGAGAAATCTCGGTAAAATTATTGAACTTTCTCGGTAATTTTACCGGACCTTGGTAAAAATGCCAATATTTTTTATCGACTGTGGTAGAATTACCGAGATAAAATGGCAAAGTTACCGGGAATTGATTACCAATAAAAGAGGTATTCTTACCTGAAAAAAACAGTAAAAATACCGGTTTTTAGGTAAGCTTACCAGTCTGTCTTGGTAAAATTACCAATAATTGGTAAAAAAAAGTGAGATGGTAAAGGTACCAACGGACCTTGGTAAAAACGCCGAGAATTGTTTTTCAGTGTAAGTTCAGAGAGTGTTGCAATAGATCGTTTTCGATACATTAAATACGTGAGATCGTATCGATATCGATTGGTTCATCATGTACCTAAGCATAGCCTCAAAAGTCAATCGAGTAATCTGAGGAAACGGGGATTTTCTGATAGATTTTTTATTCTTATGAGTACTATATGGTATCGCAAGGTGAAATAGTTAGGCATTTTCTCGCATTTTCAGCTTTTCCGACTGAAATCCTGAACGTTTTGTGTGAGGTTATGCTCTATTGTTTTGAACCAAACGATACATCGAACCACTATCGAAAACGACCTATGTCTGTTGATAGGTGACATTCATACGGTGACCGACCAGAGACGTTTTTAGAATCAGGATGCATCGGAGGCGGATTCAGCAATTTGGCAACTCTGTATTTTTTCCATTTAAACCTGTGTTGAATGATCGATTCTTGTCGGAGCACCTGGCTTCTCCTAGAAACGATACATTTCCGTATGTTTAAATGAGGAAAAATAAACTTTGTCAAATTTCTGGATCCGCCTGTATGGGATGCATACGTAGGGATAAAAGACAGGGAAAAGTTGCGGGGGTAATTTTCCCAAAATTACCAAGGAAAGCACTGGAATTTACGGGAATTTCGTGAATAGTCCGGAATCTATCTACTCTTGCTCTTGTCCATCTCATGGATTTTCACGATTTTTGGAGGAGGATTTCAGAAAATTATTGATGAAAATATACCTAATGTTAAGGTCCTAAATTTTAATGTCGAAGGGTTGTGGTTTGACAAGAGGCAGTAGAGGCTGGGGGTCGTAGAGCGCTAGCGAGTGCTATGAAGCTACTTCAGGGTGTCTAGCATCAGGATTGTCCCGATTCTATCAGGATTTGAGTTCAATCAGAATTTGAGGTTAATCAGGATTTAATCCCAACTTCATCAGGATTTGAGGAAAAATCCGTCGGAAATCAGGATTTGAGAAAAGTCGGCTGTCCGATCGGATTGTGCTTTCGTATACGCTTATGCAGAAAATTTAATTTTTCTCCGCAAAAAATCAGGATTTAGGAAAATGATGAAATCAGGATTTAGCAGTCAAAAATCAGGAAAAATCAGGCTTTTATCAGGATTTCCCAAAATGGACAAAAAACTAGACACCCTGTACTTGTATGTATGTAAATATACCCATTTCAAGAGCTGATTTTAAAGTAGTTTTTATAATTTTTTTCTGATATGGGGATTAGTATAAAAATAGATTTAAAAGTGAGAAAATGCAACGCCTAGTGACGTCATCTGGCGGCATTTCCCATTTAAACACACGTATTTTAGCAGATTAAATCATTCTGTCATATCCTCTCCAATATTCAATTCATGAACTAAGAGTATCCTCCCGTTCAGTTCACTCAGTAGTTTCTACTTAAATACGAAATTCGTCAAATTTCAGACACCTGCAAATTCTCCATTCAGAAGGATAAATGGTCGTTGGTTTTTCGGTATTTAAACATTTTGTCGGTATACTGGAAAAAAACACACATTGGATCTAGAGTCCAGACTCTTAAAAACATCGACAAGAAAAAATACTCTTGACTCAATCGGATTTTGCTTAAATCAAGAACCAAGCCTCTTAATTTGAGCGGATTTCCTTTTGATTGAAGCAAAAATCTGATTGAATCAAGCGTATTTTTTCTTGTCAGTGTTTTCAAGAGTCTGGACTCTAGGTCCATAAAAAACTGACAAAATCTAATGGAGTTTTGGCGTTCTTGCTGAGGACGACGGCAGTATACTCCTCGGGGATCCGTGTGCTGTTAGCGGCGTCGTGTTTCAAATCCCCAGTAGAAGGAACGGAGAATGTCGCCCAGTGAAAAAAGGGGAAATAATCAGCGGGAGCAATCCGGCGCTCCGGGCGCTAAATTCGGAGCACTCATCACCTCAATTTGTTGTCGGTAATCTCTCAATCCTTGTTTTCCCGCAAAACACCGCCCGGGCGCATTATTAGACGGGAGGATGACGGTAATTTTTCAATCAGGTAAACAGGCAATCAGGTGGATCCCGATTCCCTAACGAGGGGCAGGTAGAAATCCAGGAGGGTGGCTCAGGCCATCCTTTTTTTCCGCCGCGCCAGAAGCTCCGCACCGCGAGTCACCAGCGATCCCAGCGCCGACGCCAAATTTATTAAAAATTGCGGAGTTTTCCCCCCGATCGCCGCGCGTTGCGGCATTGGACATTTATTAGAGCACCTGTATTGAAAGAGAACGGGCATTTCGGTAAGTTTGAGGTTAGGTCATGGAGCTTTTAGGGTCCAAAAAGGCAGCCAAACTACCCAAGTAGCATTTTTCAGCGGGAACATCGCGCGATATTTTGAAATTAAGTTGCGATCATATCACGATTTTCTGGCGATAAAATCGTCAACATCGAGCGAGAATCCTTAATCTAGTCGCAATTTTGTCCTCACTGGAAAAACAAACACATTGGTTCTAGAGTCCAGATTCTTGAAAACATTGACAAGGATAATGCTCTTGATTCAATCAGATTTTTGCTTAAATCAAAAGGAAATCCGCTCAAATTAAAAGGCTTGGTTCTTGATTCAAGCAAAAATCCGATTGAATCAAAAGTATTTTTTCTTGTCGGTGTTTTTATGAGTCTGGACTCTAGATCCAATGTGTTTTCATAAAATCGTATTAAGAAAAGCGTGAAAATCGTATTGTTCAGTTGCGCAATGCAGAGATCAAAAGACTTAAATGCCAGAGTAGGAAAATACGCGCATGAAAAAGGCATAAATTAAAATATCTGCGAATTGAGAGCTCACTTTTCTTTCCTTCTTTATGAAACCACCATCGAAACACGATTTTAAGATACGATCCAACCTGACACTCAACCTCTTCTTTTTCAAGTATTTATCAGAGAAACTGTACACTTTCGCATTGCTCAATAATGCGACGGTTAAGATACAATAAAAAAGAAGGAGAATTTGATCGGTAAAATCGTACAATTGTTCAGTTGCGCAATGTGGAGGTCAAAAGGCCGAAATGCTAGAGTAGAAAAATAGGCGCATGAAAAAGGCATAATTTAAAATGTCAGCAAATTGAGAGCTCACTTTTCTTTCCTTCTTCATGAGACTATCATCAAAGGACGATTTTAAGATACGGCCCAACCTGACACTTAACCTCTTTGCACTAAACGAAGGTGCCTGGATACAATAAAAAAGAAGGAGAATGAATGAGATTTCAAAATTTGATCGGTAAAATCGTATAATTGTTCAGTTGCGCAATGCAATGGTCGAAAGGCTTGAACGCTGGAGTAGAAAAGAATGCTCATGAAAAGGCATCATTTCAAATGTTTCTCAACTTGATCACTAAAATTTCAAACAAAGGCTTAAGCACTCTAAACATCCATAAGAGTCGTTATTTATAAACTCATTAGTCCCTGTGTTTTTCAGGAGGGAAATAAATGATGGTAAATAAGGGAATATGATCTGGACTCTGAGAAGGAAGAAATCTGCAACACTGCAAATCGGTAGACTTGAGTTTTTCTAATTGTGACATCGATAGCGCAATGTATCTGCAATGCAATTCAAACTAGGCTCCCAACTCCGCGGATTTCTATAAATCAATGTCGTCCATCCAACGAATTAGCTTCCAGAAGAATGCATTTTTTCATTCATGAAACCACAGCTTCGCGCGTACAATCATTCTAATAATTCTGCGATGTTCATCGGAGGATATTTACGAAGATAATTCAATTTATTTTCCTTGATTGTGCCTCTTAATTTATTACATAGGTCATCAAGACACTGACGGCGAGTTCCACTCCAAATTCATCGTAGATCGCTGTCAGGTCTGCGGCGTGTATTTGATCACATTGATTTTGTTAGTTTAGGTTCTGGTTCTCGGTTCAAAGGTAGCTTAACTTTTTGGTGGCAATTTCCTTGAAAATTTTTTTTAAAATCCTCTTTGGATAAATTAGACCGAATCTATAACAGATGAATGTGGTTTTGAACAAAAGAGTTCGCAAGCTTTCTCGAAAATTTCTACTGGTTATGACATTTAATGAGGACAGGCTTTCGGTTCGAATTCATTAGATGCTTCATATTTTTAAATTTAAAAATCTGTCCATTGAGAACTCTAACTAAAAAAGGATTAACATTTAAAATTTAGAGTGATCTATAGCAAGAACTGATATTACCAGATGATTAATTGCCAGCAGTTGGAGTTAAACTTCAGGTTATTTAATTTTGTTCGTAACTCAATTATATCGTTTACCAGATCGGAGATAAACATTTAAAGTAAAGTTTAAATACGTGACATTTTTAAATTGGACCAATTTAAAAGTGTTAAAAGTTCTTGGACCAATTGGACGTCTTTCATCAGTATCAAATACATCAAACGTTGTATAATTAATCGGACAAAATGAATCATGATTTAGATTAGCATTCTTCATACTGCCGTGACAGCGAAGAGAGCAGTTAGTGAGCAGTCACAAAATTAAAGTTTTGAGAAAACGGGCTCAGAAGCTTCTGACCGGAAAATTTAATTGAAAGAAACCTCAGTTCTTTGTGAGATTGCCACTAATCGTCCGAAAGACTCCTAGAAATCGCTTGGATGATTAAAAATCGACTGATTTTATTTCCATTACATATAAAGGGTATTTTTCATTTTCATGCTTGGTTATTGTTAGGTACAGTGGCGTGGCGTGAATTGCGATGTCTCGATTGTTCTGCGATATAAACCTATGGTAAAGAATCGATTATTAAGGTGTTCGCTGCGAACACCCTGTTTATCGATCCTTTTCCATTCGTTTAAATGACATAAAAATCGATATATCGCAAAGCACACCACGCCACTGGTTAGGCAGACAGCCGTAAGTGCTATATTCTGCATGCTTCCGTGGTTGCGTTTTGAGCACGCAACAAACACATCTTCAGGTTAAAAATTGGCAGAAGAGGGCGGCCCTTTACTCGAAAGCAATATTTTCTTTGGCTCTCTGTAGGAATATTGTCATTTACTGCTGTTTTGCCTAAAACTACGTCATTTTTTGTGCACTTACGGTTTTCGAATATGTCTCGTTCCTATGAAAATAAGATGAATTTTGCTGTTTTAGTAATTTCAGCGATTTCATCCAAAAGAGTTTAGACGAAATTTGAAGGAAACTCGATTTCGAAAATTTGAAACTTACTGCTCTCTTCGCTATCACGGCAGTGCGTAGTAGAGCATTATGAGTGGTTGGAAGATGCGAGATCTTGGAATTACGGCGCTTTCGTTGTGGTTGGCGGAATACTGACCTATCACAACCTTCGAAATCAACAAACTGGATTTCCATTTTTGAAAGGAACTTAGCAACGAGGCTACGCAGTCAAATGCGTGTTCTAGTCTAATTACTTCACCAGCGGGGCCCTTTAGAAAGATGATTTGAATTTTAAGCCGGGGTCCCCCTCCCCCCTCCCGCCACCAACCCTCGGAGTAGAAGAGCTGCCTTGCTAAGTAAAACGCCGCATGGGCATTCGAATGTTGCCAAACTTCCTTTTAAAATATTGATTTTTTAGGAAAGTTATGGATATTTTTCCTCGAAATTTCAGGGTGTCTACTATCAGGATTTGAGGTCAATCAGGATTTAATCCTGATTTTATCAGCTATTTTTGAGCTATTTTTGTGGACCAGTGCCCCCATTCCATGTTCGCCACTGTTCGCCATTGTTCCGATTTCTTCCACTCCTGACCGTCTAAAGTTGTGGGGCTCCCTGTAGATTTTTTCAAAAGTTCCGAGAAAGTGCCGGGAAATGTGAAAGATCCGGAACTTTCGGGAATTTCAAAATTTCCCGGTAAAATTCAGGAAAATCTCAAATGTTCCGAAATTCGGAACTAGTTCCGGGAAATGGGAGCATTGTTGTGAAGTTACATTCGCCTAACTTTTCTCCAGAAAAAATACGAATTTGGAAAACTTATGAAATCAGGATTTTGCAGTCAAAAATCAGGATAAATCAGGATTTCCCAAAATGAAAAAAAAACTAGATACTCCAGATCAAATCACACTGGAAAAAAAAAAAAAAAAAAAAAAAAAACTCATTGGATCTAGAGCCCAGACCCTTGAAAACATTGACAAGAAAAAATACTCTTGATTCAATCGGATTTTTGCTTGAATCAAAACGAAATCCGCTTAAATTAAGAGGCTTGGTTCTTGATTTAAGCTAGATTCTGATTGAATCAAGAGTACTTTTTCTTGTCGATGTTTTTAAGAGTCTAGACTCTGGATCCAATTTGTTTTTTCTCCAGTGTACATACGAATTCCTCTGAAAAATCGGAAGAAAAATAAACACAGATTCTCTCGAAAATTCGTGATATCTCAAGAGAAATTTGGCTACGTCTGAAGGTTCATCTGTCGTTTTTCCTGAGCACGACAGAATAGCCCCTGCCCGGTCGGAGGTACTTGAGTCGGGCGGTAATTCGTCATATTTTGGTATCTTTATTTGTTTTGAGAGGAGCAGGAGAAAGAAGTTATCTGTCGATGAATAATGAATGAAATGGCTTAATTGACGCGCCCGGCTTTGTTGCCAGGTTTCGTCGGTCTTTGTCGCTCCTATGGATTTTTAGACGATCGAGGAGCTATTCTGCCGTGTTAAAGAAGAGCGCCGTGCCGTATGAACATTCGAGAGTATTGACAAATTTCCTTGGATAAAATGCCTATTTTTTCGGAAAATCATGAATATTTTTCCTTGAAATTTTCAGACAAACTTTAGATCAAATTACAAAAAAAATATCTAAAAAATTGGCGGGAATTATTAAAAAAAAAAAATCCTAATAATTATTAGTGATTTGCCAGAAAAAATTTGGCAATGCCTGAAGGCTCTTACGGCATTCTTCCTTAGCACGGCATTATTATTTCGATACCTTTTTCGGCGGAGTCTCTTAACTGTGTTTTAACGAGCTGCAATGGAGCCGGGTCTTCCTTTGCTTGGATATCTCGGATCAAGGTGCCAGTCACGGCGCACAGAGGAACGAGCTAATAGAAGAGGTTGGACATCAACTTTTTGTCTAAAATTTCAAATGTTGATGGCAATTGCGACACAAATTCAATTCCAAGGAATGCTTCTGAAGGGAAATTTTACCAAAAATCCAATGAAACCATTTTTAAACTTTTTTGTTTCGTATTTCCAAAAATATAAGCTTTCAAAGTGCCCAGATTTTGTCCCTCTTCTCCTATTGACTTGGTCCTGTGCGCGGCGTTAGGTACATCTATATTAATTTTGGTCTTGAACAAAAAGGGTCTACAAATGCGTTGATTCCTAGACAGGACGCATCCCCGCTCCAAAGTTGCAAAATCAATTTTCTATTTTGTTTTCGTTATTTTTATTTATTTTTTTTTTTATTTTAGAAATAACAAAGCAATTCTTGTTGAATATGTCGTTGATCTATGAGAAGTGTGAATCGTTGGAAAATCTGCAAAATTTTCAATGAAAATATGTCTCAAAGTTTCCGAGTAAACTTATAAAGTGTGAGGAAACTTTTAGAAACTTTGGAATTTGTCACATAATTTCGTCGAGAAATGGCGAGTTATCTAGGGATTTTCAGAGAAGCGGGGGCTCTCAGTCTGCGTTACGCCGCGTTACAAAGAGAGGGGCAGTTAAGTACAACGTTTCGTAATCGTAACCTTTCCAGCGTTCTCAAAAAATGGGAACGTTAATTAAAAACATTATTGAATTAAATCATCATAATCTTTCGCATAACGTTATTTTTCACCATATTTTATTGAAATGTGAAGTAAAACGCCCCGGATATCATTAATTATCCAACTCTTTTCCTTTCTTTGGGGAATAATGGGAAGGGGTCCGCCATCGTTACGTAATCCCGCACGTTACGTAATTACGTAATCCCGTTACACTAGCACGGGAGGGAAGGGGGGGATTGAAAAACTGCATTTATGTAATAAAAGTGGGCTCTCTATACTGCCGTGCTAAGGAAGAACGCCGTATGAGCCATAAGGCGTCGCCAAATCTCCCTCGATAAATCACGAATTTCCAGGAAAATTTTTAAATCTACCTCATCCAATTTTTCAGAGAATTTCGTTCGTAATTTGATCTAAAAAGTCTGTAAATTTTAAGGAAAAATATTACTAACTTTCTACAAAAATAAATATTTGTCGAGAGGAAATTTGGCAACCTTCGAATGCTTTTACGGCGTTTTTCCTTTGCGCGGCAGTATAGGCCAGACGCACCGCACCCCGCTCTTTCTACAAGTAAATGAAGTCCTCGCTTTTCGAACGCCCTGTGCGCAAGAATATATTCCCATGTTGGACCCTAACAAAGCGTGAAGTTTCCTCACCTGTCGAACGCTCCAGAGATGGGAGTGTTTTGAAATTAATTTTCTGCAAAGAATAGATGAGGTTTTCCCCTTTTCACATCGGATGCTCCTGTGGCGAGGCGTGAATTATCGATTATCGGTATTTCTCCATTTGAAACCGTGTTAAGGAATCGATTACTAAGCGAACACCGTGTGTATCGATTCTTTTCCATAAATGTAAATGGCAGACCAATCGATTTATCGCAAAGCACGCCACGCTACTGGGATGCTCGAAAGGGGAGGGTCTCATTTTCGCGATTGATCCCAGTATATTCTGACGGGCATTGCCCTCTCTGGACAACTAAAACCTCGTAACTGCAATGGAAACATCATTACAATACGCGGTTACTGTTTTGCACGGTAGCGAGGAAGGGGCCATGGATTCGGTAGGAGGTGGGTATAAGTTATTCGCGTCATGTCCCGCGGTTGATAAACGAAATCATCGTTTCATGCTCGGATATATTGGTTTAATTGTTGCCAGGTTTTTCTCACTTCAGAAACACCGCTCCTAATCCGTCTCGTTAAAAGTTCTGTTTCAAAATTGTATGAAAATCATACTGTATCAGGGTGTCTAGCATCAGGAAAAACTGGAAAACCCGGAAAATATCAGGAATTTTGGCCGATCAGGAAAAAATCAGGAAAATATCAGGAAAATCGGACGTTTTATCAGGATTTTTTTCTTACGTGAATCTCCTCAGCGGAGAAAGTCTTATCGCTTTTTGCTTACCGTGCCAGGAGTCGAGAAAAATCAGGATGATATCAGGAATTTTCAAAATGAAAAAATCAGGAATGTTTCATAAAATATCAGGATAAATCAGGAAAATATCAGGAAAAATCAGGAAAATATCAGGATTTTTCAAAATTAAAAAATACTAGACACCCTGTTTATAATACAAAATCTCAAGAGTAACGCATTAAACAACGCTGCCGCGCTAAGGAAGAACGCCGTATGAACGTCCGAGAGTTGCCAATTTCCTTCGGTAAAATGTTTATTTTTAAGGAAAGTTATGAATGTTTTTCCTTGGAATTTCCAGGAACTTTAGGTGAAATTGCGAACAAAATTATCTAAAAAATCGGAAGGAAAATATCCACACGTTCACCAGGGAATTCGTGTTTTATCAAAGGAAACTTGGCAACGCAGCTGATGGTTCATACAGTGTTCTTCGTCAGCAGGGTAAAACGCCTGAGACGCGAAGTACTTCTGAGAGTTGGACCAGTGGCGTGGCCTGAATTGCGATGTATCGATTGGTATGCTATTTAAACCTATGGTAAAGAATCGATTATTAAGGTATTCACTGCGAACACCCTGTCTATCGATCCTTTTCCATAGGTTTTAATGACAGATCATATCGATGTATCGCAATTCATGCCACGTCACCGAGTTGGACCGCGAAGCGGTTAGGATGATTGATAAATTGGACTGAATAAACTGAATTTATTAGAAAGGAACCAAGTCACTTTTTGTGGAGTGGTTTTGGGCTTAATTAAATAACAGATATACCAAAAATCACTGTAGTCTTGTTTCAGCACTCCAACCAGTTTTCCTCTGTGTCAAATTTTTAAAAGAAGGCTCAAAAACTCTCATCTTTTTGAAACCTCGATTTTTCGAAAAAGTTTTTTGCGATTTTTTTGCCAATCCTTCCCTCCCTAAAATTCGGCTGAAATGACGCCTCTATTTCTGAGGGGCTGTTCATGAAACGCCTAAATTTCGGTTTTTCGACCCCGCTTCCCACCCTTTCGTGATATTTTCGTGTTGTGGGTATCTATCCTTTAACACGTGAAAACAAAATGGCGTATAACTCTCTGCCTCTCTTACCCTAGAGCGTATGTGAGTATTCCATGAAGAGTTCTTGAAGGAACCGATTATATGACTATGACCTGCGTTTTGATCTCAAGTGTTTGATTTTTTTGCGGATGGAGGAGGTTGTAGTAAACCTTGGAAGTTGGAATGGCAACCAAGTCATTCAATGCAAAAAAGGCTCCGCCTTGTCGAGTCTAGAGGTGGTTCAAATGGAGCCCACCAATTTTCGAGATTCGCAGTTGCCAGAGTTTTGCAAAAACTGGATTTTTCGCTGATTTTGCCCGACTTTAAAGAAACATTGAGATATCAACAAACCTATTTTAAAAAAAAAAAAAAAAAAAAAAAAAAAGTTCCGTTTGGCAGGTCCAATTGGACTGCATTTTGCAATTTGGAACTATAAATTCTGGCTCTTCTGGAAAACACCCATGTGCATAGGGAAACTAATGGGACATACGTTGTTTGTACACCGGGCTAAAATTTATAATTCCAAATTGCAAAATGTAGTCCAATTCATGTTTCAATGTTTAAAATTGCACGAAATTTTCATGTTAGATCTGATTTCATGGCAACTTGTTGAACTGGGTTACATTTTGCACCTTGGAACTATAAATTCTAGCCCTGTTTAAAAACGACGTATTTGCCATCACATTCCCTATGCACATAAGCGTTTTTCCAGATGAGCCAGAATTTATAGTTCCAAATTGCAAAATGGAGTCCAACTCGCCGCATAACTCGGCAACGTCTCAAGAGACTTAAGTGCCAAATTCCGACGGTGAGGGGAGGGGGTGGTACTTTTTGACGACAATGATAGTAATTGTGGACGGTAAATGTGTTGAAATGAAAAGGAGCGGAGTTTTGATTTCGGTGGTTTGCGTTGTGTGTTTCAGCACGGGCATCACATCAGACATGAGAGGGGGAGGCACAAGCGGCAGGAGCAAGGGCGGACGGGGGTGGGGACGGGGGCGGGGGCGGAGGAGCATTTCATAATTATAGACGGCGCGAACGAAATCGACAGCGAGAACTGGAGCCCTTGGAGCGCCCCCAGCCCTTGCTCCCGCTCCTGCGGCGGCGGCGTCTCTTATCAAACCCGGACCTGTCCCATCGTCAGGTACTGTATAGCTCCATCATTACTTCTTCTTCTTCTTTTCCTTCTTCTCATTTTTCCTCCTCTTTCTCTTCTCCTTCCTCATCCTCTTCTGCTCCTTCTTCCTCTTCTTATTCCTCCTCTGCCTCTTCTCCTTTTCCCCCTCTTCCGTTGGGCCCTCTTTTTCCCCCTCCTCTTCTTATCCTTCCTCTTATTTTTCTCTTCTATTCTTCCTCTTTTTCCTTCCCCCTCTCTTCTCCTTTTTTCCTCCTCTGCTCCTTTTTTCTTCCCCTTCTCCTTTTTTTCCTTTTCTCCTTTATTCTGCCTCTTCTTCCTCCTCCTTCTCTTCTTCTTCGCCCTCCTCTTCTTCCTCCTCCTTCTCTTCTTCTTCGCCCTCCTCTTCTTTTGCTCTTTTCCTCTTCGCCTACCTCTTCTTTTTCTCTTCTATTCTTCTACCACCTTCTCCTTTGTTCCTTTTTCTTCCTCTTCCGTTGCGCCCTCTTCTTCCTCCTCCTCTTCATCTCCTTCCTCTCATTTTTCTCTTCTATTCTTCCTTTTTTTCCTTTCTCCTCCTCCTTCTCCTTTGCTCCTTCTTCCCCTTCTCCCTTTTTACTCCTGTTTTCCTTTTTTCTCCCCCTTCTCCTTGTTCCTGCTCTTCTCCTTTTTTCTTCCCCTTCTCCTTTTTTCCTTTCCTCCTTTTTTCTGCCTCCTCTTCCTCCTCCTCCTCTTCCTCTTCGCCTTCCTCTTCTTTTCCTCTTTTATTCTTCTTCCTCCTCCTCTTCTTTTCCTTCCTCCTCTTCTTCTCCTTCCTCTTCTTCTCCTTCCTCCTCTTCTTCTCCTTCCTTCTCTTCTTTTTCTCTTTTCTTCTTCCTCTTCCCCTTTCTTTTCTTCCTACTCCTCCTTTGCCCCTTCCTCTTCCTCTCCTCCTTTTCTTATTCTTCCGCTGCGCCCTCTTCCTCCTCCTCTTCTGCTCCTTCTTCTGCTCCTTCTTCTCCTCCTCCTCTGCTCCTTCTCCTCCTCTTCCTCTTCTTTTTCCTTTTCTTCTTCCTTTATTCCTCCTTTTTCTCCTCCTCATGTTTCTTAATTTTTTCAATCCTCCTTTCCTTCTCCTCTTTTTCGTGTATTTTCATCTCCTCGTTTGTTTTTCTTCACTTCCTTCTTACTTCTTCCTTCTCTTGTCTTTATCTTTGCATTTTCTACATTTCGCATTACCCTTGCCTAATCTCTCCCCATCTGAACAAGTATACGAAGAATTTAAAGTGAAACGAAAAACGGTTTCTGCAATGTATTGTACTGTGCTCTTTTAAAGCAGGGCAGCTTAGCCTCTCAAAAACGCAGGAGAGCCTCTTAATCTCGCTCTCAACTCGCGACGCATGTGGAAAAATCGCCTTCAATAGAATGTATATGCAGAACCACGACAGTTGTGTTCGAATAGTTATCGCTCAGATTTTTCGAAGGAGTCGTCCTGTTCCTGGAAAAGATATCATGCACAGATCGTTGTTTTTCGCCTCTCTTTTGCTCTTTTGACAGGGAAATTTCCCGAAGAAGATTTTTGCGCACATTTTATGGAAAAAAAAATAATTAGATCAACGTGTTTCCTTTTATAGAAAAAGGTGAATAAAAATTAATTAAATGAAAATAAAATGAATTAAAACGAATGTTTTTACGTAAGTAGTTACTGATGAATTTTTTATCTTTGCAGGCCTGATGGGAGGACAGGCTGCACTGGTGGATCCAAGAAATATTTTTCTTGCAACATACAGGTATTACTTTAATTTCTGAATCTCTATTAAAAGTTTAAAAATTATGTGATAGTGAAGTGTAAATGAAGTGTATGATATTATTGGCGTACCCTGGAACAAGATATAACTAAATTGTTTTTTAAAACTATCCGTCCTTTAAGTTTTTCTTTTTACTAGCAAATTTATACCTGAATTTATAGTGTACCTATAGTAAAATCTCAACTATTCTTGTTAATTGGTGCCAAAGCTGGGCCTCATGCAGAAACCAAGTGATAATTAAAATTTAGCATCAGATTATAGCACTAGAATGTAGTCGTAGAATAGGTACGCATATCAACTTTAAGGTTCATGAAATATGCATTCAAGGGTCTTTGCCTCTTGGCTTTGGACAATTTTTGATTTCTTCCAAATTATGGCAGACGCCTTTCCATTTACAAAATTTGTCATTCAAACTTTGGCTAAATTGAGAGTCTGCTGAAACATGTCCTTCTGGTTAGTTGCTATATTTAGCTGAATACCCCAAGGTTCTAAATAATACTAAACTGGATAATCAAGGCTCAGCTTTATTCTCTTTATCTACACAATCATATACTGAAAAATCTCATGAATACAAATTATCTACAGGATCAAAAAATATTTTCGATCCAAACTCTATTTTTATAATAATCTTTTACCGTTTTTTTTTTTTTTGACAGCCGTGTGAGAGTGGTGCACAGGACTTCCGTTTAGAACAATGTACTGCTTTCAATAATGTTGCTTTTGAGGGTGTATATTACAAGTGAGTATTTTTCCGTGTTCTCATTTTTTCCACCTGTCGTCTTCTATCACCATCCAGAAAATATTCTACTATTTTATCAATTATTTCTAAGATAATTTTCTCACAATCAAACATTTTTTCATGAAACAATTTTTCTACAATTAAACATTCTTTCAATAAATTTCATAAAACCTCTAATACTGCTTTCTATCTTATACCTTCAGAACTGCATGGATTTGTTGTTTACCGGGAGCCGCTTTAGTTACAAGCCCCTTTTTATCATTAGCATTCTCCTGGATGAGACAGCATTGGACAAACATTCAAAAAAGTATTCAATCCTATTGATGAAATGTTGAAAGTTTTGAAGTAGTCAGCAGAAAAGAACTCGTACTTTAGCCCTCAGCACCTAAAGAATGTTTTGGTACAGGGTTTGGGGAATGGTGGAATTTGCAAATTATTTAATTGAGTAAAATTGGGAAGTGATGAAAATTTTCAAAACGCTATTTTGTTGGTTGACGGGGATAAATACATATTCCCTCCCTCCCTTTTTTTTGCTACCAGTAGCATTTTAGTTTTATTTAAATAACAGGGAAACATATATCTTCAAAAATAAAAACTTTCTTAGTCAAAGATACTGTCTTCAAGAATGATAGACCCTTTATCATTTGACGAAGTTTCTGACATCTTTATATTCGTGTCTCAAAAATAAGGCTGATAGATCTTCTGTCATGTTTTAGAAGTTTGCATACTAATTTGATCGATAACCATGCTTTCGATTTTTAAATTTCTAATTTTTAATAACCAGCAAATATAATTATTTCTGATGACTTTATTCTTTTTTCATTTCAGTTGGATTCCTTACACAAAAGCTCCAAACAAGTGCGAGCTTAACTGCATGCCAAGGGGCGAGAGATTTTACTATCGTCACAAGAATCAAGTGATCGATGGGACTCCTTGCGATGATGAAAATAATTCAGTGTGCGTTGAAGGACAATGTTATGTAGGTCCTCTTCTCTTTACCCTGAAATATATATTCATACTCTGAAATCTTGCTATATTTTAAAATCGCAGTTTATAAAACTGAAACAGAGGATTTTGATTTATTTTTAAATCTTTCGAAGTGTTCCAAAAAAATCGATACCCTTGCTATCTTCTGGAGCGAAAACTGAGGATCGAGGGTTATTTATATCAGATTCAGTCTCAAAGTAAATCATGCAATGGAAATAGCTGATAATCAATAGTTGACTCAAATTATTCATGATTATACCCTAACCATCTCAACTCATTGCGAAATATTATACAGTCCATAAAATTTTTTTCATTTGTAAGGAACCTCATGAACTCAGACATATTTTACCCAAAATTGATCCTACTTTTCTTGTGAAGAGATTGTCTCGTCTCTTCCATATTTTTTATTCTTTTTTTTTTTATCATAGCGTGCGAAACGTTGGACATATATTGCATAAATGTTGTGTCATTATTGTTGTGGATACATAACTATAAAATAGAGGTCAAACAGCCCTGTTGCGGGTAGTATGGTGATGCTGTGGCTACAATACCTCTCATTTAAGTATTTCTGTTTGCAGACGGTTAGACTCTGCCATTGTCAGGCTCCTTTTTGTCCCCTGTGCATTTTCTAATTTTTCTCTTGTTTCCTATGTTTTAGCCAGTTGGTTGTGATAGGTACCTTGGTTCTCCTGCACGGGAGGACAAATGTCGGGTTTGTCGAGGAGACGGCAAAAGCTGCAGCACAACTCGTAATACCCTCGATACGAGTAATCTTGAAATGGGTAAGTTTGACTTATAATGGATTCTTGCTCAAGTAGGATAAGGTATTAAAACTGTGACTAGTGGTTTCAGAGAAATTTTTTTTCGCAGATCATGGTGACCAGCATTTTGAATGGCATGCTTTCATCTTGCTGCTGTCCAGACATTGGTTCCAAGGAACAAATTCTAGAGCACTAGTTACATATGTATCCTAACGGAAACTGTTAGCATTGTGGTGGTCAATGATAGATATCATGGTTTGAAATGTTCAAATTCAGTCGTTATTTTTAGGGTTTCCTGGCCTATCAAGAACGATTCTGCACAAATTTGATGGCTGTAAACACATTAATGAAGAGCATTTACAGTAAAAATCCATGAAACAAGGGATTCTATAGAAAATTATTTTTATCAATTTTGAGGTAATGCTTTAAAAGGATACGGACAAGAATATGATAATGTAATAAAGAATACTAGTTGAAATTTATGCTCCCCACCTTACATAATTCCTCCCTGAAATTCAATAATTCCCCTGAAAATTTTCTTTAGATACAATATTACTTCTCGTTTGTTTTCAATGATTCCAGGTTATAATGATTTGCTGCTGATCCCAGCTGGTGCAACCAACATCCTGGTCCAAGAAGTTAGACCATCAAATAACTACCTGGGTAGGTATGCATCAGTTTTATTATCTATTATTTTATCCTTAAACTCTATACTCTTTTTTAATTTTTTTTTTCCTGTGAAGAGAATTTTCCTCTTTTTTCCATCATTTTGAAAAAAAGTAGGAATTTTAAAAGTTTCCCCTTCTCGATGAAACTGCAATGACACAAATCTCGGTTTGTAATGCTGCAGACTATTGGCCATAACTCATTTTCTGAGTCGAAAAGTACTCAACGTCATCTCTTGAAATATTACTTGATTTTTACTTATGGATGAAGAATTTTCTATGCTAATGTGCAATTTCATTTTCGCCATGTTTCTGTAGAATGTATTGTCATACAAGTTTTATTCCCCATCTTTTTTCCTCTGTTTCACTGGCAGGAAAAGATTCGAGAGTTATGTTCTCAAATTTTCCACACCGCTAACAAGTACAATTTGTCTAATTATTCCTCTTTGTAATGATGAATTCTTAAATTTTCCTCATTTGTAGACTTTGGTACTTAAGATTTTGCTACGTATTATGTACCCAGATTGCAGTTTTTTTAGTAAGCATAGAGGAGTCAGAAGTCTTAATTGAATTTGCATCTATAAAGTAAGACATATTTATCAAAAACAGAATCAATTTATCTCATTTTAACAGAATCAATTCAATCGGAGAAATTTCACCCCTGGCTGCCATCATTGAGCCTCATTTCTTGTATGTTTCAGCGGTTCGTAACACGTCAGGCCATTACTATCTAAATGGTAACTGGAGGATAGACTTTCCAAGAACCATACCCTGCGTCGGTACTAATCTTCACTATGAGAGGAAGCCCATAATTTCTTCGCACCACAAAAAATATTTGCAGCTGGCCCAACAACAGAGGCAATTTACATAGTGGTATGTTTATTTGAGTTCAATATTTACTGGAAATTGACCCTAAAATAAAACTTGTCTGCTGAAAAAAATTATTCTATTTTTTTATTTAAGCCAAAAGATTTAATCTTAGCTCTCTAAAGATTAGTGTATTTATTTTTTGTCGATTGAAGTTGTGTAATTTTTTTAAAAAACCATAGAAATAATAATTTTCCTTGCAAAATTCAAGTATTTACAATACTTTGTGTGCATTACACAATACTTTAAATACTTTCATCAGGATTTATTTAGCCCTCTTGCCATTCCGATTTTAATACAACTGCTTGCAGCTTTTTGTTAGTGCTTGATTAATAGATATTTGTTCACTATTAGCACCTGACATTATATCCACTCTAAGACCAAGAGCTTGCAAATACAGGTGACTGCACTAAAAAAATGTAGCTCGAATTTTTCCCCCTTTTTAGGACGGTGTGACTGTTTTTCTAAATGCATCTTTTCAATTTTCACAGTTATTATATCAAGAGCAGAGCCCTGGTATCGAATATGAATACAGTATTCCCACGGGGACTGTTGTTCAGACATCACCCACTGGTTACAGATGGAACTATGATACATTCTCTCCTTGCTCAACAACTTGTGGCGGAGGTGAGGTATTTTATTTATCAGGTTGTCATCATTGCATATCATCTCTATCAATTATCACATCGTCTCAAAATTTCCCTTCTTAATTCCATTTTTTTTAAAGAAAAAAAACCGACTTAAATGCTGAACATTTTTCAAAATATTTGCCACACAATGAAATACATCTTTGAGGAACTTGAGGTACACTTTTGCTTTAATGTATCAACAGGGCTAGAAAATTTGAAAAATGAGGGAAAAAATCAAAACAAAAAATACCTGAGAAATAGAGTACTGCAGTAATACTCCGACTATCCGACCAGCAACTATCTGACATTCAGATATGTGACAATATAATAATCATTTATTTGACATTTTCAACATCAGACTTTTTCAATATCCAACGCAACCCTTGCCACAAATTGTCAGATAATTGGGGTTTTACTGTACAAGAGGATATTATCAAGAAGTCTGGAATTTTTCTCTTATTGTTTTCACAATCTCAAAAGTTTTTTTGATCATGAAAAAGGAAGATTTTGCAATATTAATTATAACTTTGAACCAGAAAACTGAATTCCTTTTGATTGAAATATTGGAATTTTAGAGGCTCACAGCTCTGCTTCAAGAAGAGATTATTTTCATAACTTTAATTTTCAATACTTATTTCACAATAAAAGTATACAAACATTAATTTGATAGATTTGTATGTCTTTAATCTATGTTTTTGTATGACTAGGCTTTAAAACAAGGAATGTATGGTGTCAGTCCCTAAGAGACCCAACTCATGTCTCCGAAGATCTGTGTGACCCAGCTCAAGAGCCCTTGAGAAATCAGACTTGTAATTTAGAACCTTGTCCACCAATTTGGCATGTCGGAAATTGGAGCGATTGTTCGACACTGTGTGGCACAGGCGGGAATCAAACTAGAGAGGTATGTGATTTGTCTGAATAAAAAAAGTTGATGACACATTGTTTTAGGGATCACTAGCCAAGGTACGAATTTAAGCATAATGATGTATATATCCTCTTCAAAATTTCATCCTGAACACGATTTTTGCATCAAAAATTACCAAGATTAAGTTCTAACCTAGATGTAATAAAAATATTAGCATCCGGCAAAAGCAAAAAAGGCAGGGAATAGTCAGGAAGTTAGGGCTGTTCTATCGATTGTTGGTAAGCTACCGAAATAATTCCGTTAAGAAACAGTTACGATAAGAACACTCTTACTGACAGCGATCTGAGTTTTTGGAGCTGACGAAAATAAGCTGTTGCCATGTGTACATCTATTTTACGCGCCGCGGCGCCAGGCAATCTGACAAACCGGCACACGGGGCAACAATGCATTGAGTGCAAGCTCTCAAAATTCCTATAAAGCCTGCTGTTAACAATAACATCGCCACTGTTGGTACTGCCACCCGTATTGGTATAAGACGATACCGATAGTGCACCGGCAAGAATTCGTTTCAACACCCCTACAGGATGTACGAAAGCACAAAATTATGGAAACCCCAATATGAGAGAGAAATTTACTTAAGTAACTTTCTTTGCTCAAATTGTAATTTAACTTTGAGTGTATTGTTTTAATGTTGATTTATTTGTTTAGGTATTTTGCTCTCAAACAGTAGCAAAAGGGCAAGATGCTAAGATTGAAGATTCTCAGTGTGAACAATTAATAGGTCCAAAACCTGAAACAGCGCAATCCTGTAATGATACTTTACCGTGTCCGGAGTGGCACATAGGACCATGGAAACCGGTATGATTTTATGTTTCAAACTCAGCTCAATATTTTTTTAAGTACGTTTTGATTTGTTTTCCTCAAAAGTAGCTCTTTGTTTCTTTCAGTATGCCTTTCTTTCATTGCTACAGAGTTTCCTCAAAATATATCCATCTGTTGTTTGAGTTAAATATGTAATACATTGGTTCTTTTTTCTTCAGCTGTAAATCTATTTTTGAACGTTCCATTTATTTTCCTGTGAAAATTTCTTTTTTTTTCATGATTTTTTACTCAAAAGTGGTATGTATAACGCTAAATAAAAGAAAAAAATCTCAAGATTCTTTTTTCATTTTCTACTTCTTACATTTAATGATTTTAATATCTAATTTTCTTCAATTCCAGCTCGGGAGTGATAACTAATGCTCTGTATGAATGCTTGCAGAAAAGAAAAGTGCTATAAAGAGTCTGTACAAAAATATTTTTATGTGTCGATTGATCAATGAATGCAACAAATATGATTAATGTATGCTCTTGAGGACATTTAGTTACTTTATTTTTAATTTTTGTATTGTTATTTTTCCTCCATTTTCAGTGTGACCATTTATGTGGAGAAGGAAAGCAAATTCGATCCGTGCGGTGTTTCCGAAGAGTAGATGGTCGTATCCACATTCTTGGCGATTCAGCGTGTAAACAAGAGAAACCGCCAGTAGAATTACCTTGCAATTTGCGCTCTTGTGAAGGTGTTGACTGGGTCACGTCTGAATGGACTGATGTGAGTTTTGCTTTCATTGTCAATCATTTAAATTTGATTCAACTGTTTGAATCCCTACCATGAAAGAGTAAAGAAAAAAATGGAGGCTTTTTCCTGCACCATCTTATGGTGTTGCCAGGCGATTGTTTTGTCGTGTTTTTTTTTTTTAATTTTTCTACTGATAACGCCTCAAGTATTATTTTCAAAACCGTATAGTAGTGTTCCGTTGCCAACCTGAATGAATCCTAGTGATTTTTTCTTCTTATTTGGTGCAATGAAATAATGTATTGAATATCATCATCATATTTCTAGGCGCAGCAGACAAATTAATCATTGCATGCAAATGGGTTAATACCACTGCAAAATTTTCCCGGGCTAATTTAAAAAAAAAAAAAAAAAAAAAAAAAAAAAAAAAACTCTGTGTATGTTTTATGTTTTGTAACACTTCCAATATCAGCCTAAATTAGATTTTTTGTAGAAGCGATCTATCTTTAAAAATAGTTTGTAAAAAGCAATGCACAGTAAATTAAAATGATTTAATAGTTATTATTTTTTTCAAAACTTTCCATCGCAAATAATTTATTCTGCCTAGTGATGCCTATGTAAGTCGATACTTACAGTTTGTCATTCCTCTTCCATGCTGAAAAATGTTGATGGTTCAAAATTTTTTTTGTCATTATGTAGTACACACGGTGTTGGTTTTTCAAGGACATTTTTTCAGCATAAGTAGAAGGAAAAGACGCAATTAAGCAGTAAGGAATTAACTGAAATTTTAAGATGTCCAAATCTGTATCTTTTTCTAATTTTTTGGTCACAACACAGTTTGTTCTATTTTGCGTAAATACTTCCACTTCATAAAAGCTGTCTCTAGAAACTTGGCAGGTGGGCCACTGTTATCAACTTGTTTTTGCTAGTAACTATCCAATTTAGTCATTCTGGTATTTGTAACAAATTCACCTCTTTTGATCTTCTGTTCTATTCAGATAATATAATTATTTAGAGGGGTATAGTTCCAAAACTTGTAATTTTCATTTTCTGCCAAAAAATTTGACTGTTTCTAACCAGTATGCCTCCCTGCAAATTTATGCGCAACGTTTTTTACGTGTGGTTGAGAATTTAAAAGTTCATTTTATGCAGTAGTCTCATGAGGCATCCTTCAAAAAATTAAAATCATTCCTACGTTTCTGAACATAAAAACGGAACTTGCTGGTTTTGGAACTGCACTCATTGAGTTTAGTAAAGTATTTTATTTTCGCATGTTTTCGTAGATTTTTTTTTCTCTCACATTTTTTAATCGTGTAAAAAGAGAAACTCAAACTCATGAATAATTAAAAGTTAATTTCACAGAACTCCTTCTCTAGTATTCAAATGAATCAGTAAAGTGGCAGCTCTTACAGTTTGGGGCATAATTATTTCAAGTTGTTTTTGATGGACCTATAAAAAGAAGTAATCTTGAGACGAAATCCATGGTAGTAATTTTTAATGGAATCTTTGTTTGCACCAGTGTGAAGCAACTTGTGGTCTGACAACAAAAACAAGGTCCGTAGTGTGCGCATCTGCGAAAGGGACCTTGCACGCAGAGAGTGAGTGCATTGCATCGAAGCGGCCGCAAAATGTGTCAGACTGTGAGGAAGTGACCCCATGCGAGTATCTGTGGTACACATCGGAATGGAGCCAGGTTCGATTCCAATATGATTCTCTTTTAGCTAGTCCCAGATCCAGCATATTCTCTTCTACTTTAAACAATTTTCAGAAGTCTGCTTTGCTGCAAGGTTTAAGTGGCATTCAATTTTCAACATTCACTTTGCATGTGCTATCTGTTTCTTTTAATTGTTTAAATAGTGTTTGAGAGGTGGACACCTTTTGGCTCGCTAATCCTTGTAGGTTTTTTCCCTCTTCAATCAAGTGGGTCAAATTAAGTTTTTAATTCTTTTCTCTCTATAGTTGAACGTTTTGAGTTTATCGGAAAGGTTTCAGGGTCTTTTGCACTTAATTGACTTTCAGGTGTCATTCCTCATCTTTCAGGGAATTGGTAATTCCAGTTAATAATGTTTTGTGTTGTCATTTTTGTATCAATTCAAAACTTACAAGTTTGTGTAAACACCTGATACTTGTTCCTTGTTCCTACAACTTGGTACTTGCAACTGCCTAAGCAGAATTAGTGTACGTAAAGTAGCTTTTGTCTATATATTGATCTTGAAATTTTTCGCAGCTAAGAGAATGTAAACACGCTTTATCTTCCCTTTAAATATTTCAACTATAAAGGGATTTGTGATTTGATAGTTTATTATGTTTCTTTGGCAAGTGTTCAGCTCAATGTGGATCAGGCATTCAGACCAGACAAGTATTCTGTGGACTGCGCGAAAACAACACAGTGACAGTTGCCGAAGATGACAAGTGTAACTCAACATTGAAATTGTCTACATCTCAGAATTGCACTGCTCCTGAACCATGCAAAGGACTTTGGTTTGCTGGCCCCTGGAGTGCAGTAAGTTTAATTTATTTATTAGAAAAAACTGAGCTATCTCAATTTTTGGTAGCATTAGAAATCATTCTTGGTTCTAGATACACTTTTATCATCATCATCATAGTATAACTTGTTAAGATTTTCAGCACAAAACTGTCTTTTTCTGTCTGGAACTTTGCACATTGTTCACCCTTCACCCTCTCATATCAGTTTGTAGAACAATTATTGACTGTTTGCCATCATTTAAAGAAAATCGTGAGAGAATTACATCAATGGATAACTGGCTATCTCTTTCTTGCTATCATTTTTAAATAAGTAACGTATCAAAATGATTTGTCAAAAGCTTGCTGCAATGTATAAAAATCCATGTTAAAATTTCAAGCCATAAATTTCAACTGACCATTATAGATAATCACAACGACAAACATTGGAATGCAGCAATTTAGGCCTGTGTTTTAAATTTAAAGAGCAACCTCATTATTTCTGGCATTGTTTCCCAGCCAAAGTCAACATTATCTAAGAGAGTACTTTTTTAAAATTTATTTTAGCAAGTATGTGAAAACATGCATTTAGAAAATTGTCCGATTTTTTTGTTTGCAACAATTCTTTATTTCACCATAGGAAAAAGAGAATATTCTAAACTTCCAATTCTTTGTTTCTAGTGTTCGAAAAAATGCGGTGGGGGAGAAATGTCAAGGAAAGTTTTGTGTTTCATCGGAAATGCTTCTGTTGCCACAAGTAATTGTGATGCTAACAAGATCCTGTTTACGAGTGAGCAGTGTAACAATCATCCATGTAACGAAGGTAACTGTTTTCATCAGATTTTAAGTCATTCAACTAATTATATATTACCTTAAATCAGGAACAGAGCCTATAGCTCAGAAAAACTCATTTCTTTTTAAAAATTGAAAACCGGCATGTCCAAAGTAACAGACTATAGAGCCTCATCTCATCCTTAATCTCTTTATGTGCGATAATGAAAAGATGAAAATATTTCTTCCACTAGAGTTGAAGCAAAAGAAACATTTTTATATAAACGGTTCCATTTGATTTTAAAGTGAAAAATTTTATTCTAAGAAAGCAAGAAACCGTTTAAAAAGTCTTTTCTCCGCTCATTTTATCTTTATATAGAGTTTCCTCGTAAAATATCTTATAAAACATATCTATCCTTGTTTTAAAGCTTACAAAAGTCAATTTATTTTGTATTATGAATGAAGTGGAATTAAAAACCAAAGCAAGTGAGAATTTTATGTTAATTGCTTAAACTCTCACAGTTTCTTGCGTTCCTGGGTTTTGGAATCCAATAGACTATCGACCCCCGATGAAATCCAATCAGAAGTATTTGTAAGATAAAACATGTTTCATTTTCCAGATGAAGTCATCACAGTGGATCCAAAAATTGCCATAGAGGAAGAAGAAGAAGAAGAAAGCAATGAAGAGTGTGAAGAGGAAGAAGGGGAAGAAAATGTTGAGGGAACAACACCCTCAGTTTTCGGAACTGCAGAATCTGTCACCGAAATGGTAGTCTCATCTTTCCAAAATTCATCATGAATATTTAAATTTAAAAGTTTAAGGCCAAATTTTAGATGATCCTTCATTTGGCTTTTGCATTAAATCATTAAATTCACGGAGAAATTCTTCCCTTGGAAAATTGTTTTATTTCCCGACTCGAAAATGACTTGAAGTTGAAATAACTCAAGGTTTTTCACTGAAATTGATTGATTTGGTCTTCCTGCTTTATTTCAAGTTTAACCATTCTGTGAGTATTACCTTAAAATGGCGCGTTTTTTTAAGAGATGCAAAAGAAAATTTTTGTTTTGAAAAATGGCAAAAGGATTTAGTGGTAAAATTATAAACAGGTGAAAAACATTCGTTTTTTGAATGCTCACATGTAATAAAAATTTAGCGATTCTTTTTGAAAACAGAAATCAATGTTAAAACTCCTTTGAAAGCATCAAGTCGCAAAAAATGTATTTACAAACATTGGACAGTTTTTCTGTTTAATAGATTTTTCGAGGCATTAATTAAAGAGAAGAAGCTCTCCTGTATCATTGGTCTATTTTATGTCATTTTTTATCAAAAATCGGAGAGATTCTAAAACCTTTTTTAACACATCTCTCCAAAATTTTGGCAGAAGCCCCAACACAACCTGAGGTTTCAATGGAAGAATTTGTAAAAAAATTTAAGACCAAGAAGGCTGTATTTTATTTTTTCTCAAAAATCTCCGTCTATTTTGCAGACCGCCACAGCAGCAACGGAGATCGAAGGTTCTGGCGATGGCACAGAACTTTCACCGACTGCCTCCTCCGAAAGTGACGTCTCTGAATCCTCTGAATCCACCTCCGAAGCAAACACAGTCACATCCAACAGTCCTGAGCAGGAGACTTCTATCGCCTCCGATTTAGAAAGTAAAACAACTGCAAGTGACGCAGCGACAACTCCAGAATCGACCGCTGTCCCCACTACCGAGGCAGTGAAAGCAGCAAGTGAAGCCGAGCAAATGGTTGGAGACGACCCTGCCGCAGGCGCTCCAGAACCAGCCGGAGAAGCAGCTCCCACTACTGTAGCCTCCGTGACAGTCGCAAGTGGCGATTCAACCGCAGTCACCATTCCCGAATCAGAAACCAAATCTGCATCAACAGACACCACTGAAGTTGTAACTGCTGCTAGCAGCAGTTCCGAAGCCCCCATTGATGCAGCTAAACCTGCGAGCACAGACGCTGCAAGTCCTGTTGATTCAGCTAGTTCTGTGGGTGTTGACTCCACAAGTCCTGCAAGTACTGACACCACAGTTGCAACTGATAGCGCTACGGATAAAACGGAAGACTCAAGTGTGATGGGAAAATCTGCGGAGGCAGAGGAGACGACTCTGTCAAGCATTTTAAGTACTTTGTCCTCACTCTTCCCGTCCAGCTCTGAGAGTGGGACGGAGGCTACTGGCACGGGCTCCACCGATGAAACAACAGTCACAGCTGAGACGGCAACCACCGCTGGCTCAGAAACTCCGGCAACAGGGACTGAAGCAACAGCATCTACAGACGGTAAGTTTGCTGAAACTAGAATAAATAATGGAGCAGGAAATGGAGACCATAAATTGTTAGCAAAATGTTAAAAATGTCTTTCCTTGGTATGCCTCCTGAAAGATAGCTGCTTTGCTGACCAGTACTTATTGAAATTTAGTGTAAATGTCCCTTTCAAGATGATTCAAATTAACAAAAATATGTACCAGGGTGCAATGCAGCCTTCTCCTTTTTCTATGTATTTATTTTTCCCACGAATATTGACAATTAATGAAGTGTAAAGTTACGAAACCTCAAAACTCATTAATGCCTTTACCTTATTTCCTTCAGCTCACTAAAAACATATGTTTATTCCGTACAGTTGTGTCAACTACCCCTAGCTCGTACACAGACATAATGACTGAGGGTTTCACGTTGAAGAAATGCAAAAAGAAGAAGAAGAAGAAGCCAGATTGTCAAAAAACTGAATTTGGCTGTTGCTTTGATGGAATCACCCCTGCCAAGGGTCCCTTCAGTGAAGGTAAAATTAATTTTTCGCAGAGGTTATCGCTCTTTTCATAGTGAAGTTACTAAAAATTAAATTAGCGTGATATTATTGAATTTAGAAACATCTTCATCCTTTGTTCATCCCTTATTATTGTGTCTGATGTTTCACCTCGGATTGCCTTGTCCAAGTTTCAACCGGTACAATATAATAGAGAGCTGTTGATAAACCTGAAGAAAGTGTGACAAGTAACTCTTAAAGAGATCTAAAGCTATCAAACGTATTGCAACGTATATCACACATCACATATTATATTTCGCATTTTTCATGTGTGTTTGTGTGGCGGATCTAGGAAGTTGATAACATTATTTTCTCTTCATTTGAACCATGGAAATGAATGGATCCTCTGAGAGGCCGGGTGGTGCTCCGACAAAAATTGATTTATTCAACACAGGTTTAAATTAAATTAAGAAAAGCCAGTCTGATTTGCTAGATCCGCCTCTGTTGTGTGTGTGTGAGGGTTTCTTCAAAAATGCTGAAACTCTTTCGAATATTAAAATTTTCAAGGTACGTTCTTCATGAGAAGCCGTAATCTGCATGTTTTAGAAATTTAATATTGCGCTGGAGGTAAGATCAAAGAATGCAGAATGGAGCTATGGGGCTCTTTCTAATTTCTACAGGGTAATTAACAAGTGTTCACTATAGTCCCTTGTTGGAACTGGATTATCCTCTTTGCTTCTGATCTAAATTTTGTTTTTATTTCATCCTAGGTTGCAGCATTATCACTATTTGCAATGAAACCAAATATGGCTGTTGTCAAGACGGAGTCTCGCCTGCAACTGGCCCAGATTTTGAAAACTGTCCACCATCAACTTGCAACGAAACCTTGTTTGGATGCTGCCCTGATGGCTACACACCTGCGGAGAATAATGAAAAAGAAGGTTGCCCAAAACAGAAACCTCCTCCGCCTAAATGCGTCAAATCTAAGTAAGTTAAATAACTTCCTCAATGTTATTTAAAATTCATTTGAACTTAAATTAGCTAACATTTGAAATTGGATGATCGTTGCAGATAGAAAATTTGAATTGCAACAGATCAAATTCATCAAGACATGTGGAAAAGGCAAGAGTCTGAATTTTTTTTTTTTTTTTTTTTTTTTTTTTTTCAGACCTAGTCATATTTATCAAACTATCGTGTGGGTTTTTTTAAAATATAATATTGATGTATAAACCTCCTCTAAAAAAGATTGAACATTACAGGTTTGGTTGTTGTCCGGACAATGTCACTGCTGCGACAGGCAAGAAATTCAAGGGATGTCCTGACACCCGCAAAGCGAATAAAACTGAAGGGAAAGCAGAAGTGTGCACATCGTCTAAATTTGGCTGCTGTCCAGATGGCAGCACCGCAGCCAAGGGTAAATCTTTTGAGGGCTGCAAGGAGATTGACCACAAAAACTGCTCAGCTTCATTCTTTGGTTGCTGCGCTGATGGAAAAACTCCAGGTATGTCTTCTCAGCTACCATTTGAATAAAAGTAGTAAATCTATCAAATTGTCATGACATCAATTTAAGTGAAGCAACTGTCTAATGAATAGTTAGTGGAAAAAAATAATGATGAAACTCATCTGCTACTGTGATATTTTAAAGAAGGCCTCTCTAATTTTGTTGCTTGTAACAAAGCCTTCATTTTAGATTAATTCCTCTTTTGCGCATTTTCTTTTGTCTTTCAGTTCCTTTGATCATATCTTCCTCTGTTTCAGCCCTGGGAACAAAGCAAGAAGGATGTCCAGCGGCATGTCAGTCTAGTGAACATGGTTGTTGCGATGATGGTGCTACCCCTGCTCATGGTCCAAACAAAGCAGGATGTTGTCTTATCACTCAATTTGGCTGCTGTCCTGACAATGTTAGTCCTGCTCAGGGACCAAATCTTTACGGTAACAGCATCCAATTTTCTTTTACACAGCAATTAGTTATTATTTTCATCAGTGCGATTTAAAAAATTAAGATCATTCCAAAACGAAGATAATTTCTTATGAGATTGACTTGTTCACTGCTGACAACTTTGGCGAAATTGTTCCCATCATATCTGAAAACATTAAAAAAAAAAACTCCGGAGCTCAAACACCTCAAACTACGGCTTCTGTTAATTGCTGTGTTGCAATGTCTGGATACGCAGATAGCCTGTTCTCTACAATTAAGTCCTTTAAGGGCCTTTAGACAGCACCTCTATTACACAGAAGTGCAATAAAAATGTGCCACTCAAAATACCCGTTACTGTGACCTTTTTGGCACGGTGCGGCCAATAAAGTAATTGTCACAATAATCAGCTTGGCATCAAAGGCTTTAAACTTGTTTTAGACCTCAGGAAAAATTGACCGATTCAAAAAGCAGTCTTTTAAGGAGCCTTTATTAGCAAATAAAACAGCTGTAAATGACCAAAATGAATTTAAACTTGCCTAAAAATTTTGGAGCACAAATCTTTTATTTTAAAATGTAACGACCATGATTTGAATTGTAGTTTATTATTTCTTTTTTTCTTTAGATTATTTTAGCATTGATCAATATCATGTTATAATTTTTTTAGGTTGTGACTGTCAGTATGCAGCATACGGCTGCTGTCCAGACAATAAAACAATTGCGCGAGGACCTGCCAACGAAGGCTGTGGTTGTCAGTACACGACTCATGGGTGCTGTCCTGATAAATACACTCCGGCTTTGGGTCCTTCCTTCCAAGGATGTCCTTGTCATACTTATCAGTTTGGTTGCTGCAATGATGGAGTCACGCGAGCTAAAGGACCAAGATTGCAAGGTATTAATTTTTTGTTGTATCTCATCCAAATTCAATTTTTATTGTCAAAATCTTTTCATTCAGAATTGAAGGAATGAAACCCATCATCCTTTCTCTCAATTTCGATGATCATACTCTTGATATTCGTAAGAAGTTATTTGTTACCTTCACATAGTATCTGTCTCTTTATTTTCCTGTCTATTTTACACCAGGTTTGATTCTAAATGTGGCCCTCAAAAAATTACGCTGCACATCTTAAATTAAATATTAAATCAACAGAGTATTTGCGATAGGGACGTCCCATGAAGGGATAGTGGCTGAGCATTAACAGAAAGATTGCACTCTGTCAGTGGAGACACTTTGCAAAAAAGTAGACACATGAGGCGTTTGGGTGTTGCAGAGCGCTAAAGTGCACTGTAGGAACGACGATACGTATGTAATAAATCAATAAATTGTTTTTTTCTTCTTGAAGTTCAGGCAATAATTTTTTTTTGTTTGGGCCCAGGTTGCGGTTGTGAGAATACACAGTACGGCTGTTGCTCTGATGAAAAGACTCCGGCTCCAAATCCAGAACGGAACTGCACCTGCGAGGCAACCAAGTATGGATGCTGTTTGGATGGTATCTCTGAAGCCAAAGGAGAAGACTTCTTCGGTTGTGATGTTGTACCAGAAAAGAGAGGACGTAAGTATTCGTTTACAGGCTTTCATTCTCTTGCAGTTCCTCATTTTTTTTGTTTAAAGTTGTCATAAGACTACGTTATCTTCAGAATTGGAAATTGTAGAAATATTATGCAACTCAAGGGAAAAATACCAAAATTTTCAGATGATGAGAGAAATTCCAAAGAAATTCGTGACAAACAGTATACTCTCCTCCACTGGCTCAGTTTTCTTGTATTAAAAAATTCTTTGAACTGGTAGAACAGAAATTTAAGGAAGTTCAACGTCAGATAATAAAACGGAGAACTTCAAGATCTATTGTAAAATAACGGTAGAATTGATTCTTTTAATGTATATGTATTAACCATTAGTTATGTACTATAAGTAGCTATAATCACATTGAAAGAGATCTGTTTTCATTTCAAATTGAAACGTTTACTGCCAAGCTGGTGAAAATAACAGTTTTTTTGTCGGTTGCACCAGGCCTAAACGGTCACAGTGACCAGCGTTTTGAATGATTTTTTTCATCATGCTGCTTTAGCACGATAGAGGCTCTGTCAGCAGATTCTCCAAAGAACTAATTTTAGAGGAATTGTGTGTATGCTTGTGGTTTAAAGCGTTCAAATTCTACTGTGTTTTGCAAGTTTTTCTGGCATGATAGGAACAAACTTGTAAAGACACAATGGCAGTGAATGCGTTAAATGTCAAGTATCATGTATCCTCTTCTTTATTCAATTCAAAACAAAGTTAATATTCTTTTTTTTTTTTGGGGGGGGGGGAGGGATGTGTCTAATCCCCACGAGTGATATCAAAATGAGCTTGCTCATACTGTATCTCTTCCGATTCTGAGTCCTGACCTCCCAGAAGATGTGAGTAAGTCGCAAGTTAATGAAAAAACATACATAAGTAAAGGAAATTTCAATAATAGACAACTCAGCGCACAAAATCCGAGAAACCTAGCAAAATCCTCTGATTCATGGTTATGCTGGACTGGTTCTAAATTTAGACGAAGAGTTCGCGATTAACCGACTGGCTAACACTAATTCACTTGTGAGGTCGACACTCCGGAAACTTAACATGTGAATTCTTGCTTTTTGCAGGTGTTTGCTCTCAGCCTAAAGATAGAGGCTCATGTCGAGATTTCACTGTCAAGTGGTTCTTTGACACAGAATATGGTGGCTGCTCAAGATTCTGGTATGGTGGTTGTGAAGGAAACAGCAACAGGTTCAAATCTCAGGAGGAGTGTCGCAGCATTTGCGTCGAGCCGTTAGGCAAAGGTATCTCAATTTAGATCCTAATGCAACCAAGAAATATTAAATTGTTTGACTGAATTTAATAGCCAATATTTTCATCTTCTATTTTATGTCCGAGACAATTAGAAAATCTTGCTGGAAATTCACTAAAAAGACAAAAAATGTCTTCTATTATGTTTCGGTAACAACTTTGACATCAATCAATTTAAGTCTGAAAAACTTTCTGCAAAATCTGTCTGTGCTGCGAAAAATGTCTCGATGGTGAATTTTCACCGAAAAATAAAGAATTTTATCAGATCAGAAGATTTTTCTTCTAGCAAAATTTTCTTCATGGAAAAGGAACCATGAATATGGACTATTCGTAAAACACCTATGTGTGTATATATGAAACTCAGTCTTTGACATGAGCTGAAAAAACTTGACACCTTTTTTTTAAATGTACATCAATTTAAATCTGAATTGTTATAATATCTTGTAGAGGCATGTTACTTACCAAAGATCTCAGGACCGTGTGAAGGGTACTATCCAACATGGTACTATGACTCAGAACGTCAACATTGTGCTCAGTTTATTTATGGCGGATGCCTGGGTAACAATAACAAATTCCAGACAAGAGAGGAATGCCAACAACTTTGTAGCACTCATAGCGATAAAGGTAAATTCTTACATTTTTAGAGAATTAGTTTAACACTGAAGTATTATTAAGTTTGTTCTTTTTTCCTAGCATTAACTGTAGTTAGTAATTGATGTGTCTTTACCTTTTTAATCCGTTAATTGCACGAATCTATTTCACTTATATTTGATGCCACTTTTCCTTTCTCTTTGTAGTTTTCTTACGGTTTTTTCTGTTGGTGAAAGAAAAAACAGTATGTTTTCTCACTTAAGTTTCACCTCCTTTGCATGTAAGTGAAATTAACAAGTTTTAAAAAGTACTTACCTAATTGGTAGCAGCTCGACGGTAGTAACTCAATGAAGAAATTACATTTTTATGAGTCTCTTTAATTCTTGTATAACTGTTAACTACTATTAATCTACTCCTTACTTTTTTGCACTAAAATGACGTAACTATGAACTAACCGAATCTACTTCCTTCCCTTTTCTATCAAATCTTTCATTGCAACAGACGTTTGTGAGCAAACTACTGAGGAAGGGCCGTGCAAAGGTCAATTCACTCGCTGGACTTTCGACAAAGCGTCTCAATCTTGTATTCAGTTTAACTATGGAGGATGTCAAGGAAATGACAATAACTTCCTCACTCAAAGTGCATGTCATCAAAGGTGTTTACAGCCTGGTCGTAGCCGAGGTAAAATCTTCTAGTTCTTCCTTAACTTTTTTAGTTTTGTATTTATGATTGGATCGGTGGAAAGAGATCCCTCGTTTTGAAGTATTAAGATACCTATTCAGGGACCATTCATTGAAAGCAATAAAGAATATTTATGTAAATTTAATCACTTAATCTCAAACATCAGAGGAGATGAATTTTGAAAACGGTGAGTTCTTAATAAAGTCTTTGCCAGAAAAAAGTATTTGGTAAAAGGGCACATTGCCTTCTATCCTAAACAAAGAATCAATCTTTTATTCAGCAATCATCTCATCTAAGATTGATTCATCGTGAATGGGAAAAAGCACTTAACTATCTCTGATCAAACTTTTCTCCAATTATTATTTTACTAACATTTATATCTGATTCTATGAACGCTCATTAGTCATTCTTAATGGTTTCCAACACTATGCCTTCCTGCTTATTTCTTTTAGACGAGTGTTCCCTACCAAGGGTGCAAGGTTCTTGTGGTGAACGCTTGCCGCGCTGGTTCTTTGATGCTTCAGAAAATCGCTGCATGCCTTTCTATTACAGCGGCTGCGATGGAAATGGAAATAACTTTGACTCTCAAGAAACTTGTGAGCGCGCTTGTCCTCCCAAAATCGGTATGAATTTCTGGTTTTTATTATTTTTCTCAGAAAATAAATAGCCACTTTATTTGAGACAGATTTCTCTAAGTTTCAAGCAAATGGTGATATACCTATTTTGCAGCTGTATTTTTTATTACTTGTAGCCATCTGTGTGCTTGAGAAACGTGGGAAAATTGGATGTTTGTATGATAGGTCTGAGAGTCAGGTAAAAGGCAAAAAATTTGTCTCATCTCTCCTTAGAATATAATCAGTATTTAAAAAGAAAGTTTTATTTTAAGATCTGTATGCTGAAACATTTTTCCAAAGAGCTTTTTGAAGCATTTTTCTCTGTAAAAAATCGATAATTCTCTTGCTAGGTACGTAGTCTAAATTACAGCGAAAGTTATGGTCAAAGAGAAATCCTTTAGTAATCCTGAATTGATCACAAAGTAAGAATGTATTGTTAGATTTACCAGTCAAAAATGAATACCCAACGATGAAAATTGTATACTTAATGTAAAATGACAAGTAATGTATGTTATAATTTTACTCGCTGATACATCATTTGGTTTTATTTTGCTACTTCTCAATTTCAGAGCGTGACACTTGCTTATTACCAGCGGTAACTGGTGAGTGCTCCAACTATGTTGAGCGATGGTACTACGACTCCCTGGAAGCAACTTGCAAACCATTCTACTTTGGCGGTTGTGGTGGAAATCATAATAACTTCCCCACAAGGGAGGATTGTCGGGCTAGGTGTGATAGCAATTATTCTCCAGAAGTTGTCCGGCCCCCACCACAACAACCCAGTTACACACCAGTTACATCATTTAGTCAAGGTACCTTAGTCCCTTCGTTTTTTATCTGTCTCTCTGTTAAAACACATTTCTTCATGTGGTAACAATACACATCGCTTCACGTGGGCCCTTGGCGATACCTCAAAATCACCATTGATACAATACTCAGAAATGAGCAATTAGGAAAGGCACCCACAAATTCTTACATTTAAATGTTTTTCTCTGTATAAACCCTCCAAAAAATTTTCTCCGGCTTAAAGTCAGGAAATAATGCAAATTATGAACATTTTTGAAAATCAATTTGTTAGACACCAGTAGTAGGAAAGTTAATAGCCACCATCTAAGACTCATTACATTAAGATTCATGTTGATTTTAACAGAAATATGTAGGACCTAATGGAACTGATTTTAAATTACACAATGTTTCTAGCAGTAATAGATCTGTCTACCAGCATGTAATACTGGAAGAAAGATGGCAAATCCAAATCATTCAGTCAAAAATTTTATTTGCAATAAATTCATTAAAGTGGTAATCATCATTTCGACTAGGTTTCCACCATAATTTAACGCACCTTTCCGAGTTTTTCGGAGTTGATAATGAAAATTCCAATATTTCAACCATAATATAAAGATATTTCCGTGAAAGGTAGGTTTTGCAAGATTTGCATGATTGAACTGTAATTTTTTTTTTGCAGAAAGCTGTTTCTTACAAAACGATGCCGGCCCGTGCAGAAATGTCTCAGAAGCTCTGTGGTACTATGACAGCAGGGACGGAGTCTGCAAACAATTCTTGTACGGTGGTTGTGGTGGCAACGGAAACCGCTTCTCAAACCGTGATGAGTGTGAATCAAGATGTGGAAATGTTCAAGGTAGAGCTAAATTTTACCCCTGCATTTTTTTCATTTATATCCAAAGAAAGAACTTCAGTTGATCTGAAAGAGTTTTCCCAATCTGCTTCTTTTTTTCAATCCTTAAAATTTCAGCTCTCGTGCGTTCTGCTATGCTCTAGTTTAGCAGGGTGTCCACTGTCCATAAAAACCAGAAACTATGAGGAAAATTAATGTCATCCGGAAAATATTAGGAAAACCGGTCATGGATCAGGAAATTCCAAGTGCATCCAGCATTTTTCAATTACATGCAGTACTTTGATAAAAGTTATTCTAATAATAGGGTATCTAATCCTAGTTTTTAAATAGTGGGTTCAATTTTTATTGATAAGATTTTTCAAAATTTAAAAACGCTACTCACTTATATTCTTTTTTGTTGACATCTATTTAAACCAATATAATCTATATAAATAGAATTGTCAAAGTATATGCCAAAGTGATTTGATGTAATTAATCAAATATGTTGATTTGTAAAATCAAACGAGTGTCAATTTATTTGTCTAAAAAATCAGGAGATTTCATTTAAAATTTTAGAAAAATTGGGAAAATATCAGGAAAATCCTAAATAAAAATTTACTAGACACCCTCTCAAGAAAACTCACATCCCTTTGAACTGCGATGACATACTGCACGGCTCACTGCCAAAATTATTGTGCATTTGCGGAATGGTCAAACTGGTGGTTTGACCATGAGACTCAAAGGAAAAAATCTCGGGGAAAGGAAAAAGCCAAACTGAACAACACGAGAGTTAAATGTTCATGAGGTGTCATACAGAGGAGAACCGGAAGCTTGAGTTCTGAAACCAAACCGACTATATCACAAAACCCGCAAACACAAAAAATAAACCCTTCGAGGGTTTACCCCGATTTTTAACTCACATAATGAATTAAAGAGTGACTTTTAATTGGACTGAGTTAAGCAGAAAGGAACCAACCCACATTTTGGAAAAAATTGAGTTATGAGTGGTTTTGAACTCAACCACTGCTCTACTATCCATCGCCAAAAATTCAAAGTTTTTGTTAGAGCAAATTTTGCAGAAATTGAACTTGAAGTTTATCTTTTACATTGGGTCTTATGCAGGAGCCAAACTTTAAACCTCTTTTTCTCGGTTCGATCCTGATGTGGCTTGGTTCCTTTCTGTTTAATTCCATCCAATTCATTAATGAACTAAAAAAACTTTTAGTGATGCAAGGATGTGACCCAATCTAACTTGAAGACTGTAATATTAGCTTTAACTATGTATTCACTGTGTTTATTTGTTTTAATAGCTTAAACTAGTAAAAGCATAATAGTGAAGATATTAGGATAATTTAAAAATGTTCTAAAAAAATAGTCTAACTCTGAATTAAAAATTATTCAGTTTAATATAAAACACTATGTTTTCAATATGTTTTCAATGTAAATTCAATATGTTTTTATTCAAAAGATGCCAGCGCACTGTCTAGGCAAGGGGGAGAGGCATCCCTACTCATCGGTCAACAGCCAGAGGCGCCAAATTCAAACTTGCGTTCTCTTTGGTGAAATTGAACCACTCACCAAGGAACAGAGGTTCTCCTACCTTCTGGACACTAGGTTTATGAGGCTCTCAAAACCACCCATTACACATTTTTTTTTTCTTTTCAGATCTCTGCGACTTACCGAAAGTAATTGGGCCTTGCAATGCCAACTACAGATCTTGGTACTATGATCGCAACACGGACTCGTGTCAACAGTTTGACTATGGGGGCTGTCAAGGAAACGGAAACAGGTTTGAGGACGAATTGCAGTGTGCTCAGCGTTGTGTAAGAGACAAGTCAAGAATCACCCAACCCCCGCTAATCCCTGCCTCACCTGTCACATCAGCTGCGCCCCCGACAGAAAACATCTGTTTCATATCAGTAGATCCAGGTCCATGTCTCCAGGAGGTAATGATTCAAGATCGTCCTTGTATAATTTTGTGCCTCTTGCGTTCACAAGATTGAAGCTTCTAAAGCAACGCCTCAAGTAGCAGTGATCGCGAGAAAAAGCGATTTAATCAGTTGGCTATTGCGATTGTATCGGTGGCAATATATCGAGGTATTATCGCATTAGAAATTGCGATATTTGGCAATTAAATCGCTACACATTGCAATTTTTGGTTCGATAAAATCGTGATCAATTTTCGACGATAAAATCGAGATTAAATCGCCATTTATCGCGATTTTTCTTTCGAAAATATCGCGATAAATTATCAGGCGATAAAAGCGCGATATTATTGTGATAAGATCGAGAATAATTGCTCAGATGTTGATGATCCTGGCGATTTTATTGCCGATAAAATCGCAATATATAGCGATCTTTCCGTCGAGAAATGCTACTATGGGGTTAAGAAGAAATGATAGTCCCCTATAGCTATTCTGCTGTTCTAAGCAAGACCCTTATATATGAGACTGTAAGAACTCAACATCAGTTTATTACTTATCCTAATCATTGGTACCCATGAAAAAATAAACCTTTTTTATCTTTATCTTTAAATGACTAGTAAGCGAAAATATTTAAAAATTGTATTCTCAATGCAAACATCAGGAATGCTTTTGGAGTTTAAAAATTTGCATGTTAGCCAAAAAATCGACTATGAGTTGAAAAAAAAATCCATAATCAGATTCATATCTGGGATTCCGGAGAGTATGTAGTTTTTCACAAGCAAATCGGGGAGGTAGGAGAAGACTTCAGTTTCCAATTAAGAAATGAGCTCCTGGAAATCAGGAAAAAATCAGGGAATGAACATGGTTAAGAATTCTAGCTACCCCAATTGAAGCCTAATTATTTAATTTTACTTATTTTTTTCGCAGACATCAATGTGGTATTTCGATAGTGGCTCCAAACGCTGCACACAATTCCTCTATGGCGGTTGTGAGGGCAATGCCAACAGGTTTGAATCAGAGGAAGAATGTGATAGGTATTGCGGCTATTACATAGAGAGAGAACCAGGTAATTCTGAATTTTATTTACCTCTGTATAATGAATCATGTTGTCCACTTTTAAATTTAGAATTAATCAAAGAAATTACATTTTTGAGAATGGGAATCCATAGTGGCAATGATCAATCCAAAAAATGTCATTAGCCATTCTTTTTATAAAACGTATCTCAGTTAATCTGAAAATTATACTTTATTGAGCTAATTTTCTTTGATCCATCAAGATACAGCCAAGGACTGTCCTTAAACAACAATGTTCATTTGATATAAAAGACCCAACATTTATAAGCTCAGAACGAATAATTATACTAAAAGAAGTTCCAATTAATCCTCTTCAAACACCAAAAATAAAATATGGTTCCCTCTGACCTTTACTAATACTATTTTCCAGGATATTTTTAATCTTGAGGAACAAATTTCACAAGTCCACTTAATTTCATTACACTCTTATACTGCCGTGCTAAGGAAGAACGCCGCATGAACATTCGAGAGTTGCTCCTTCGATTTCCTTCGATAAAATTTTTATTTTTGAGGAAAGTTATGAATATGTTTCCTTGAAATTTTCAGGAACTTTAGGTGAAATTACGAACAAAATTATCTGAAAAATTGGAAGAAAAATTTTGCAAGTTAATCAGAGGATTCTTGTTTTATCAAAGTAAATTTGGCAACGCCTGAAGGTTCATACGGCGTTTTTCCTTAGCACGGCAGCATATCCATTACACTTTATGGAAATTTTCCAGATCATCACTACGTCAAATCTAAATTGCAGGTTTATTCCTTCTTCATACTGCGGACTGAAATTATACCCGTTATAGTGTTAAAAAATTATTAAAATTGACAGTTGTTTAAAAGCCAACTGTGATTGACTGTTATCGACTTGTTATTCTTTTCTCTTTTTCTTACAGTAAGGACCACAATAGCACCTGCTGAAGAGCCTAATGTAGAAGCAGAAGAAGGAAACTACGTTACATTGAAGTGTCAAATAGTCATGTACCCAGCGCCGATACTCATTTGGACCAAAGGCAACTTAACGGTAAGCCTGTCTACACTTCCGAAGACAATCTTTTCAAGAAGCTTCAGATAAACCTTTAATAAAGCACCTTCAAGGTTAAATGATGTATCTACAAACCTAAAAAAAACGTATTTTTGGGAAGTTCACAAAAAAATTGGAATGTTTTTCTTTCACCTTATTTCATTTACCTTTTGCAGTGGTACAAAGATTTCAAAAACATTATGCACAACTTTGAAATGAAAAACTGAGATTTTAGTAATTAATTTTTTAGGCTTTATTTGGAAGTGTGTGCAGCCAGCTGTTGTTCCAAGAAATTAAGGAGTTCATGTTACTTTAACCAAAAAAACCATGGAAAAGTGAAGAAATGTTTTTTCCATAAGTTTGTAGCCACTTTGGTTCCTTTATTGGTACATTCAATTACTCTTTATTTGCTCATTCCCCAAGACAAGAAGCAAATGGTTCAATAATACTTTATAATTGTTCACCCATTGTCTCTTTCGATCATTTAAAAACTCTTAGGTTAAAATTTTAAATTTGTTTTGCTTTCCTGAACTCTTTCACTAATCTATCATGGATGTTGCTTTTAGATTGATCAATCAACAGGACGGATGAGATTGTTAGAAGGAGCTCTTCAAATCATTGGTCTATTCCGATCGGATGCTGGTGTTTATGTTTGCACTGCTGATAATCGTATACAAGCTCCTGTTCGTAAGGAGTTCAACTTAGTTATCAGAGGTAATATAAATTACTGGTTTGTGCATCATTGATTTTTTCATTCAACAACATAAGTTTCTGCCTGTTTCCTGAAAAAAGAACCTACTACAAATGCTTACTATTTAGATTTCGAACCTCAAGAAATGATTTACATTTTTCTTGTAACTACTGAAAGTTACAGATACTAGTACTTATATGAAGCCATATCTGTACCAACAGCGGATAGGTATCGAAAATCCGTCATTTTTAGGGATAAAGCTGTTTTAGAATCTGCAAACCTTCAAGAGTGTTGGTACCAAGTCTCTGACTTCCAGCATAATTTTTCATCAAGATTGAATGAATAACCGTGTTATATCTTAAAACAGCGCATGTCAGAATTCATTGTTCCTCCAAATAATTCGCTGAAAGCTGACCTTCGTTAAAATTTGCATCAAATTTGAATTTCTAAAGCTCATCTTTTAGTGGAGGATTTGCTCTAAAAAATAAATTTCTTGATCAAATCCTCTTAGCTGCAAGGATCTTGACATCAAAATACACAGCTATTGAAACTTTAAACGCGATTTTCTTTAAACTTAAAAACTCAACATCCCTTGTTTAAACATATTCAAATACTCAACTTCATATTCAAATACTAGTTACAGGTGTGGCAAAATCAAATGAACTAAAAAGTCAATGAATTTAACATCAGAGTATCTTTGTCCTTACAGATCCAGTAGAAAGACCAGCTCAAGTCATAGGCGATGAGTCGACTTCAATCACTGTCACCCTTGGTTTGCCTACGATTCTCCAGTGCTACGCAATCGGGTGGCCACGTCCGAAAGTGACCTGGTGGCGGGGTGAGCGGATGCTCCCAATGTCTTCAGAGCAGTTCGAGCAGCGTTCAGACTACTCCTTACTCATCAACCGTGTGAGTGTGAGTAATCTGGGCCCGTACACATGTCAGGCGTACAATGGACTGGGTCGGGCAGCATCGTGGAGCGTGACTCTGCGAGCCGTTGGCACTGTTGAGCGCGAGGAAGACTCACAATTCAGAGATTACCTCATCCCGCCAAGCTTGCTGTATAATAGGACGGCTATTACAATCCCATCCACGACGACACCTGTTCCAGAGCGAGAAACTCCTAGGGTATATGTCGGTAAGTAAAAGCAGTCTTGTTACCTTCAGAGGGAAGATTTGAGTTTGACAAAATTAAAATTAGAGGAGTTTGAAACAAATCTTTCACTCATTTGTTGCTTTTTCAGCTTTTGTCATATTCAAATCCACTTTCAGGATGAACAAAGGCGGTTCAGTTAGAGATGGTTTGACACTTTTGTTTATTTCAATGCCTAATTGCAAACGATCTTGCAACTAAAAATTTAAAATTTTTTTAAATTTTAATATTTTAGATGTTCAGCACATTCTACCGGTTACATCTGATGAAACTTTAACAGACATTCAAGTTTTCCATAGAGTTTAAGCAAGAACGGCTAATGGATTTATCCAGAATTGGAATATTCCTCAATATGAAATTAAACGTTACTAAATCGAAAAAATGTTCAGTCTTGCTATTTTTTATTCAGATTAATTCAAAATGTGTACACAGTAGATCTAGATGCAATTTTTGCAACACCCTACAAAAGCCCAAAAAGAGGAAAATCTACTCGATGACATTGTTTTGAACTCAGAAACTGGGATGTATTTTTATTTTCCTCTGAATACTTTGTAACTTCATTTTCTTCTTTTCTAGTGCCTGTAACAGCAAATATTTCATTATCTTCGCAAGAATATCCAGTTGGCGCTCATATCTCAATACCTTGCGATACAGATGGTTATCCAATTCCTCAAGTTGCTTGGTATAAAGACAATTATCCTGTTGAAAATACTGAAAGGATAAGAATAACAGGTAACATAGTAGTTTAAACTCTCTGCGTTCTGAAACTATTTCATCGTTGGCAAGAAATATAGAGCATGGCTCATGCAGAAAACAAAAAATGCCTGCCTTTCTTTGACTTAATTTACGTACCCTTGATTTCTGGGGAATTGATAAATTACATTCAAAAAGACTTGAAATTCGGAAAAAGAACAAGGAGACTCAATTATTCACATAAATTTTTTCCGCAAAAATGATCATCCTTATGCAATTCTGTCCATGCACATGTTCGTTTTTGTGATTGAATATTGTCATTAGGAAAAACTGGATGCCTCCAAGGGTCAGTTTTTGAACTCCTAACCTGTGAAGAGCATCTCACTGAGATGTGTTACTGAAATCCTAACTTCTAAAATTTTGCAAGTAGTCAAAAGAATTTACCTTGTAAAATTCTTATACCCAGCTAAGCCTCAATATTTGAGTGATAGTAGTTGAATAGAGGCAAAAGGATTCTGAAATTCATTAATTGTTTATGTAGAATCTGTAGATGGTTTTTAGATTTTTTTCAAATTCTAACTTTATTAAACTGTTCTTTTGGCCTGTTTCCAGAGAGTAACCGATTGATCATCAATAAAGCGTATGTCAACGACACTGGAAACTACCGTTGCACAGCTTCAAACTCTTACAGCTCTGCAGAGAGCTCTGTATACATTTCAGTCACAGGTAATTCACCTTTGAACCTATTAAAATATTGGTTTGTTTTCCTGTTTACTTGTTTCACTTTAATAGTAAGAGATAAAATTAAAATGCTGCAAAAATTTAACGAAATAGTTCCTCTTTTATTGCATGACTTTGTCTATCAACAATGGCGTCCAAAAAAGTAAATTTCATAATCAGGTTGCTTTGCGATTTATTTCAAAGGAGGCTTTTTGCAGCAATTTTTTTCAAATCTTTCAGAAAATCAAGAAATTTTTTCGCTAGATTAATGCTGCTAAACCTTTACTTTCATCCACAAGCGGCCCATTTGACTCTTAAGTTAAATGTTTTGTAATTTTCGTTTCTACCTCCTAAGGTGAGGTTCTGCTCTCCCATTTTACGCCATTGATAAGTGACAGATACTTCCAAAAATTACAAGAAAGCCTTTAATCTGATCTACCAAGGCGGATAAAGAAAGGTGGTCGCATTTCAAGTTGAGCCGCCATTTTAAAGGATGTCCTGCGCAGAGGGTACATGCTTTGCCTTGCAATCAGGATGCACCCGAAACGTACCTGATGCCGTGTGACGTCGAGAAAATACTAAATGCGACCACCACTCTTTATCCGCCTTGCTGATCTACCAACTTTTTCATCTTATTCTTTCTAACTGAATGACCAATGAGAAACGGCTTCAAATTAGTAACAATTTCCTAGCAACGGTTTGAAAATTTTAGAGGCAGTAGCAATGACCGCATTAACACACCAGTTGGACAGCTTTATTTATGCTAAAAGGAACTATATTCCACGCAAACTCTATGCACGTACTTCCTTTCAACATAAATAAGTCGAATTTATTGATGCTCTTTAGCAAATAGTTTTGATTTTCCATAACAAATCATAATCTCAAATTGACTTCAACTCCACCGTTTCTCTCACTTTTCAAATTTTGCCACTGAATGCCTTTTGGAGCAAAAACTAAAGTCTCTGAATCTCTTGTTTCCAGGTGTCTACGTTCATCCTTCATGTACAGATAGTCCATTCTTCGCCAATTGTAAATTAATTGTGAGGGCGCAGTACTGTACTCACAAATACTACGTTAAGTTCTGCTGTAAATCTTGTACAGAAGCAGGTCTGTTACCACCAATAGGACCTCATCTAGACCTGTCCGAAAATCCTGAGAACTCTGTAAATTCTCGAAAGAGAAGGGATTTGCCGAGCCTTAGTGACTTTATTCTCCGGCAGAAACGACCGAGATACTTCAAATCACTTACGTAGCAGTAGAGGAAATTTTGTAAATAAATGTTTGTCTCAGTTGAACTGATTCTTATTATTGAATGTGGAGGTTTGTTCTGAACTTTCAGAGCAACTGTACAACTTTTGTAATTAGAATTTTGTATATTGACTACCTTAAAGTGTATTTATTTTGAGTCTGTAACTATTTATTGTTTTAACTTTAGTTCCTTTTATGATGATAAAATAAATTTCTGACACTTTTTCTAGCTGTTCGCATATACTTTCATAATATAACATCACACATTGAGTCCATGAGCAGAGTCCATAATGGTAGTTTCTGAAATAGATTTTCAATGAATCCTTTTAATGTCATACGACTCATTGTCAGAATTAATGCTGCTATATGATATAGATAAGTTTCTTGCGTTAAATTGTAAATTAACATAATGGGTCACTAAACCTTGTGTTTTTTATTCAATATTCTAAAATTACCAAGTGAAAAGATTGCGTGGTGATTTATTGTATATTTTTGGAGACAAAATCCCAGACAAGCCCGCTTCTTAAAGTTTCAAAGAATCAAAGGAATTTCGAACGCACTGAAATAGCAGGAGAATGATTGCAGTGAAGTAATGTGGTAGTCAAATCGCCATCTCTTCTGATTTTTCACGGATGTTCCTTAAAATGAAACTTATTCTAATGCGGAATTGTTGCTTGTTTACTACAGATAACATGAAAGAGATTTGTTTCTTTGATTCGGAAGATATCGTTTTGATTTTCCTATTATTTTCATGAACGAGGAGTAGAGAGACATTTGACGTGAGTTGTAGAAACCCGTGCTCGCTTCTGATCGGTGCCGGATGATATAATTTGAACTGTGTATTTCTCGGTTTCTAGGTTGCTTTTTCGCATTTTGAATGTGCACATCGTGTTCTACGCGTCTTTATTTTTGGAAAAATGCAAGACAAAATTCGTTAATGGTTTATTAGTGATCCATTATTTCTTCTCGAAGACACAGACCGTGTAGCAGTGCAAGGTAATGATGTCGCAAATCAAATAATAAGAGACATAACTAATTTTTAACATATCTTTAATACAAAGTCCTACAATTCAAAAGTCTTCATCGTTCAGGCATACAATTTAGTGCAGAAATGATTACAATTGTATTTACAGTTAAACTGCTGCAGCATTAGAAACTCTGCAAGGGTGTAAAAAGGGTTTGAGTATAAAGTAAGATTACTTATGATGATTCAATCATCAAACAGGGTGAAAAAGAAATCAGGATGATGTGTAACAAAAACCGTGTCAAATAATTAAGATATTTGTTTGAAAACTAAAGCTTCTTTTTTTCGGCTTAAGACAAAAGCAACTAGAATAGTGGCATGTTTTCCGGGAGAGAAAACACCTGCAAGTGTCGGAATACTTAAAAGACAGAAACTAACGTGAAAAATTTGCTGACGTGCACTTAGAATCCTTCTTGATACTGTCTTGACTCCATTTTGGTCTGGAGGATTTCTAACTGTCGCTTGGCTTCGCATTGTGGGAAGTTTTGTAGGTCATAATATTGAGGAGCAAGTTTCAGGAGCCACTCCGCTAGGAGAAAACAAATTAAACACATTAAACAGACTTTGGAAACGTATACAACAACCCCTAGCATAAAATGATAGAATTGAGAGCCAGCTAAATTCTGTTGATATTTGATAAAAAGTGATGGGGATCAAAAGCTGTAATCTCTGTCCACACGCCTAAAAATTTGGCAGATTTGTTAATTTTTTAAAAGAAGTGACCGATAAGACTTCGTCTGTAAAATATTGTCATAATTTTTTTGCTAACATGTAGAAAATTCTTGAGAGAGGCGAATAGAAATTCATCTGCTCCCTTTATTATAAATTAAAATTAAAATGATTGCCTTTTCAGACTCCGCAATGAAGATGGCAGGTTTAGATCCTAGATGCCTCACATTAAGTTTACTTCCTGAGCAAAAAAATGATTTAAGTTGAACTTTCTCAGTGCCAATTTTGAGAAAGCAGTGTTCTTTCCAAAACCAAGGCAATTTATAAGTACAGAACCATAAAAAGGTCATCATTTTGAAATTTCTGAGGAAAAAGGGGTTTTTAAAACAGGATGGCTAGTTTGAAAAATGGGAAGGTCATGAATTTTCTACGTCCAAGCATAGAACACTTGATTAGAGCTCAAATAGAGTTTTCTGCCCTCAGCCTGTTAGAGAGATGAGGCACATGCCATGTACCGTTTCATTTTTGCATTTAAAAGAACTAAAATGCTGCCAAACCAGATCCCTGTTGTTCAATACTGACACAAAAAATTCCAGAATTTAAAGCTTGTCGTACTCAGGAGATTGCAAAGAAAATCATATCAAATTATGAAAAATTGATTCGGTCCCAAATATCTTAGTGTAATATGTGGGATCCTTTACTAATTTTTTCATAATTTCATGAATTTTCTTTTTTTAAGTACCTAATTACAAATGTCATGACATGCACATTACAGAAGAAAACAAATAAGACTTTGACTTTTCTTTGATCTAATTCTACCGTTGCAATTAAGAGTCTGCAAAAATTTTTACAGGAAGAAATTTTCCATAGATATTCAATTTGACATCAAGTTTCAGTCAAAGTTAAAACATTCTTCATAACTTCACAACAGAGATTTAGATCTTCACCTCAACGCTTCTAAAATTTGAAAATAGAAAGAGATCAAATACACGAGAAGAGTCACCAGATTTTCATAAAATTTCATCACTTCGGAGGATTTCCTAAAAAGAGCGTTTTTAAATTCCTTGATCTTTTAACTTAAATGCCATCCAAATTTTGCGTCATAAGTTAGCACGATAAAAAATGGTTGACTGAGAAAAGGTTGATTATAAAGAGATATATCTCCGACTTACGCTTAATATCCGTAACCGTTCGGATGTAGTTTTTGGTGGTGAGCACAAATTCATTGTAGATGACCCACTCCGGCTTGTGGTCCAAACATGTCGAAGGGTGAAGCTGCACCCCTGATTATCCTTGATTGTCAGGTAATGGCCGGTCCTTTCGAGATGAGCAACCTGTATTCAAAAAAGCAGAGACGCAAGGTATTATATATATATATTTTTTATTTAGATCATTGACAATCAATCAAAATAATTACTAAGGGGAAACCAAAACACCTCCTGATAAAATGCTGAGTCAAGCTTTCAATTGGGTTCAGCAGATAAGAGACAAGATGAATTGCGATTTCTTGGAAATTGTGTGACTTTCTTTTACCTACAGTGAAAAAATTTAGAGTATGGAAAAGAAAAAAAATTGAGTTAATTACCTTATTTTTTTTAGATGAATAATAGTAAAACTTTGTGAATCTGAGCTTATCTTGCAAAATAGATGACAATGCATAAACTTTGTCATATTGAAATGGAATTGCGCGGTCCCTTTCTTCTACACTGAGCCCACCTTAACTCTGTTTTTGTAAAAAATAAATTCATTGTCTTTACAAGTACGGTAAAAGAATTATCAGAAAAATGCCTCAAGTAAACAAAAGGAGGTTCAAACAATTAATATCTTGTAAGAATAATCAAAGAGGCCCAAAGATGAGCAAATATGTTGAGCTTTCACATGGTCAGAAAATTCTGGACCTTTGTTGAAATTAGAGTTGGGCCGAAATGGAATTTTCGCGTCACCGGAACCGGAGATCGGTTTTTTGTATCCGGCCGGATCCGGATACCGGATAATTCAAAAAAGTATCCGGCCGGATCCGGATAGTACCGGATCCGGATAGTACCGGATCCGGATAGTTTTGAAAGCACCGCCGCCGCATGCCAATCCAAAGTCACAGCAAATCAAAGCCTGTCTTGACGGAAAATTATTCGGTCAATTTCTGTTGATGAGAATCTCTAAATGAACGAGAGAAATGGATGTTTCAACCGATCACAAACTTAATTGGCCTTCGTTTCGATATTACCGAAACAAACAGCGTGCTGCGACACTACGATGAATGCGGAGTTTTGCACCGACTAAAAACGGGGAATTATGCATATGTTGGTGGTGTTGTTGTTTGTTATTCACTTTTCCATCTGCATCTATGAAAGTGAAACACGCGGGTCGCGGACTTAAGGAATTTACGTTGCGATCGCGTCAATTAGCAGAACATGTGCGTTATACAGAAAAAATACAGAAAATTGAATTGATAGGGAAGAAAAAAGAAAGAATATCACCAAAAATTTATCGAAATTTTCAGGGTCAAAAAAACACTATTCGGCGGGTCCAAAAACCGGATAGCGCGATTATCCGGCCGGATCCGGATACTCGCGAAAATCGTATCCGGCCGGAATATCCGGCAATCCGGATAATCGCCCAACTCTAGTTGAAATTTTAGTACTTTTTAAGTGCTCCTTGAACATTTTCTAAAATTCGAGACTATTACTTACATGATTACATTAGTAGACACCATACAAAGAAAATTTGAACTTATCATACCAACAGAACAACATACTACAAACAACAGTAATGGTACAAAGGAATTAAAAAATGTCCAAGAGCGCTCAAAACAGATAAGTACTTCCAGTTCCCTGAATTCTGGGAAAGTTACCGCAACTATGCTCCAAAAACATACCTGCATAAAGAAGCCAGTCACGAGCGACTTCCTGATGTTGAGATAGTAATCTTTTGACGTGAACTCTGTCGAAGATCGCTTCAGGGCAAACCTGTCCATTATCCTGGCGAGCTGTTGCCTTACATTATCTGCCGATTTTAATGATCGGTAGTTGACGAAGTTATCATAACACCATTGCGGGTCTTCCGAGTCTACGGAAGTTGAGACAGAAAAAAAGTTACAAGTTATCAAAAGTTCCTACCAAACTACAAATTTTGATTCCTCAATGATACGAAAATAAGTCAAAGGAATGAAGATCATAAATAAAATTAAGACTGCGCAGAAAATTTGGACGCTTCCATAATTTCTTGGACTTTTTTGTTGAACAGTGATAATTCAACAAATCTATTTTTCTCCTGATTTTCAAAATTGTAAAAAAGCATGATGAAAGCTTATAATGGCAGTTGGTTGCTGTTTTCTAACTGACGGTGCTATGTATCCTAAGTATACCTATTTTCAGCATCATTGGATGAATTTTGGGACTATTCAGACGTTCTCAAAGGTACTGATTTTAGATAAATTAAATTATTAAGTTGGGAGCAAGTCACACCAAATTGTTAGGGAATGGGTCAATAAAACATATTATTTCATCAGAAAAAAAAGTAAAACACCTAGAACAGAATTGTGATAAATAGAGCTGCTTGAGATTGCAGAAGTAAAGAGAAATTGATAGCTTTACTTACTCTGTCTAAAAGCATGGTAGACATTGAGGAGCGTCAGATGGTCACCGTCTATGTGGGCAAACCTCATTTTGGCGTCATCAGCTGCTTTTTTCGCTTCGTTGGGTCGGATGAAGCACTGTGGGACTAAACAAGCAAGGGAGGGGGACAGACAAGTTCCCGACCATCCAACCATTTAGTTAACGCCAAAAATACCTACGAGCTATCAATAAGTTACAATCTTGCCGCGAAGATATCTACTTCATTATTGACTGATAAAAAAAAGTGTCAACAGGACACTCCAATGAAGCAGATATCGCGCAGATTTTCATGACATTTTTTAAAAATACTGCGAACATTGGAGCTATCATTTTTCTTAGATACAGGGACTCTTTTAAGTCATTTTTTTAAATTCACAATCCGCCTCCATACAACAAGATACATAATTAAATCGGACGATGGAATAAATTCATGGGACATAAAAATGTAAAAATTAAGTACTGCAGCATGGAGTATTATCATAGGGTGTGACTATTCGTCACCAGAGTAAAAAGTTTACTGCAGTAAAAATTAGTTCCAATTTTATTAAAAAACGTCCTTTTTCTTGGGCATTTTCTTTACTCTGCATAAGGGTCACAAGAATGAGTTAAGACCACAAAGGTAAAAAATTATTGCACTTTACTGGTTTTACCCCTCATTATTTGCTAAAGAAGAAAGAAGGGGGGTAAAAAGTGTCTATATGGGAAAATTTCCTCTTCAGAATGACAAGTTCTCTTGGCTTCCAAAATTCCCTGACTTTTCAATCTTGCTTTGGGCATAATTTTTCATGACAATCCTTTTCACAAAAATTTTGTGGTGCTAAGTCTCTTGGAATTGAAAAAATTCAAAATTCAAGAATTTCTAATATTCATCGATTGAGCATGGGGCAAAAATTATTAAATGTCTTGGCCAGAGGAAAGAACGTTCAGTTCCTCAGCGAAAGTCCCTAACTTTTTAGGGTTAGGCAAAATTCCCTGACTTTTCCAGGTTACAAGGGAAGGAAACAACTTAGTGTTACCCACAAAGATAAATGACGTAGCCCACATGAAATTTTGCAGAATCTAGCAGGAAGAAACTAAAAGAAAGGCAAATTTAAGAAAGCACATATCTGCTAAGAGCAATCGATTGCAGAAGTGTTGTTCCAAAATAAGTCAAAGTTGGTTCCTTTCTAATACACGCTGACCGATAGAATCTTACGCGGCTGATTACAGCTTGGATCAGAAAACAATGAATCCAATTCTGCTCACAAATACATTAGTCATTCGATCAAGTTTCAGCAAGATTGCAACTTAAAGAGAAATACAAGATACAAGAAGCCAAAAAGCAGAACAGTGCTACACAATTGAGCTTAGTCACCAGGTAAGCTTGACAAGAGTTGACGAAAATAAAAGATTTTGAATGATGGAAAAGGACCCTGATTTAATCATACAATGAAGAGATCAGTTAATAAGATAATTTGCCACAAAGATTTTGTTACTGACAAGAGCAAACATTTTTGAGAGATTTAATGGATCTGATGACTGAAACATCAAAATTTGGGTTGCAGCTAAGGGGCAATAAGTTTTTTACCTTCCTATTTTAAAACTCTCTTTTCTCCAAAATGTTCAAAGCTGGGACCTTTTTTCGTCTATTATTCACAAAGAGTCGCAATGCTCCCCCCCTCTCAACTGAAAAATCGCGATTTTAGAAGAAAACATGCTCCACCAAATAAATTTGACGCTTTGGTGATTAATACCAGGCCAATATTGCTTGCCGCGTTCAGAAAAAGGTTGAAGTTGAACTTTGGCCACAAGTAAACGCTCGGAGGCGATATCGAACATGAGTAATGAGTACCTGACAGCATTGCTGTGATGGACAAAATTTCATTGGAGCAGTTGTGATTACAGGAGGCGATGAGCATTTTCGCTAGTTGTGGATCGAGGGGAAATTCGGCCATAATGGCACCGAGATCTGTCAGGTTTCCATCATCATCCAGCGCAGCAAGATAGTTCAACAATTCTAATGCCCTCATCAGGGTTTCCGGAGCTGCAAATACAATTACAGAGGTTTACTACTGCACAGTTATTACAATATTTTTTACAAAAATGTCTTCACACAATATTTTTTACCCTTATCTTTTTTACAACACCAATAACTTTAGTTTCCTTCTTGTTGAACAAACTTGAACACAGATTATGATCATACAGATTGGTTAATGTGACAACATATTGACAGCGTAAGTCCACAATCACGTATCTCGTTTCCGATGTCTATGTTATTTTTTTAAAGGAGAACAAATAGACATCATTCCTTTGAGTTTTTGCGGAATTTTCTTCTCACAGAGAAGAAAAATCATGGGAGTTTTAAAGAACTGCCGTTGAGTAGTTTTCCGTTTAAAAAATAAAGTATGACAGGAAGTCTGCAACGTCGCAACCTGAGTTATGTGATTGCCGACTTATACCGTCGATATCTTATGTAGAGACTCTTGACTACAGAGGGGAAAAAACTCGTTCAAGTACAATTTTCCCTTTGAAGTTACGTTGTTTTGACACAATACTAGTAACGTTCAGTCAGAAATTAGCTGTAGAATTTCACAAAGGGTGGAGGCTTCTTTCAATACAATTCTCAACTCAGACCCTACTCAGCGTACTTCCATAAAACTTCATTTTTGCACTTAAGGCTCTTTCCAGTAACTCGGCAGATCAATACAGCCCAGCTTTCTAATTTTCCACTTCCTATTTCAGAGAGATCTTATGACAAAAATCAGGATTGGGCAAGCAGTCAAGGCAGCCACAGTCTGGCTCGCCATCTAATGAGAGATCATCCTCACCGCACCGCACCAGGCCTGACCAGCAAACATTGCAAAGAATAGAGGAACAAGACGCACCAGTCAATAGACACAAGTTGTGATCTTTCATGCATATAGATCGATTAAGGTGATGTCATCAAGGTTGTGTGCAACAGACCCACATAAATTATTGGATTATAATACAGGTGCAATCTGTTAAGGATATAAGTGATCAGTTTTTTCTGAAAGGTGTGCAATTGAAACCTCTCTTACCTGGAGGATCCATGAAATCGAAATGTACAAGATCATCAATTCCTAATTTTTTAAGTTGCAACACAACTGAACCCAGATTGGATCTTAAGATTTCAGGATATGTGTTCGCCTGCATTTCATTCTTAAAAGCTTTCTCTGTGTATAACCTGCGGACAAATAATAATCCATTATGATGCAATTTTTCACCGGCTGAACTCTTGTTTACAGAATAGCTGAAGTACTTCAGTTGTCCCATCAAGGGTGGTCAAACTGAGGTTACCTCTAATTTTAATAGAATTTTATCTAATTAAGGCATAAAAGCACAGTACAACTTAATGAGGCATGTTTAAGTTTGATCCAGGCTTTGGGAAGTTCCCAAAAAATATCCCTTGTCTACCGATGAGGCGATGAAATCCAAAGTATGAGACACTTAGCATTTATCTTCTGTCATTCGGCTTGAATATTAATCAGCCTCCACATAGTTTACCTAGCTATTCGAAGTACATGCGTACTTTTTAACTTAGAAATTGGCTTCACCTCTGCTTTTTTTTTTTCTTTCATGTGACAAATATTATGAATTTAGAGAGGGATTTTCTTTGTTTCCCTGAGTTTTTAACATTGTTCAATTTTTCCAGATTTTCTAGTGAATGGGAACCCTCAGCGTTTATATTTCCTAATAATTCACTGCTTTTTTCTGTTACATTTTATTCAAGTTGAACTCAACACCTCTCTATAGAGAGATCAAACGTATCCTAATCAGTCTTTCGATCAAAAATCTTCCCATGTATTTTAGAAAAACTCTATATCCATAAATCAACAAAATTTTGCAGGAAGTCTTTTATACCGGTTATAGCAATTTCAAATAAAATTCCAGCATACATAAGAAAACAACTCACCTAAAACATTTGCCAGGACGAGTACGGCCGGCACGACCAGCTCTCTGCTGCGCAGAAGCTTTACTGATCGGGGAAACTAGCAAGGATTCGACACGAATTCGGGGATTGTAAACCTGAAATGAGGATGCGAACCCTTATTAATTTGTTTAAAATTGACGAGAGTGCAACAACTTAGGGACTGAGTGTCGACACTGATTAGGCTTCTGACTAATTAGCACTGGCTGCGTTGTCAGCTTCCAGAATGCCAAAAGACTTTTGATGAAAAGTAATAGTAATAAAAAGTCTCTTGTCTATAACTGAAAGAGTCTGTGAAGCCATTCGTACTTATGCAGCATGTGTGTGCCTCACAGCAGAAAAAAGTGGAGGGAATTGGTCAGTGGCATCCATTTTTTTTAGTTATGGACTGAACTAAGCTTCTATGAAATTTTTCTGATTTTTTATTTAACCCTAGATGTCTCAGAAACCCTGCTTTCAAAAATGCCAAAAATAGAATCCGTTTGAAACAATACTTTAGGGGGGCACTGATTTCTCAATTAGGAGAACTCAACATCAGGCATCGCCCTGCTGTGTCAACTTGACTGTTGGCTTTTGATCAGTCTAATTTTGATGTACTGTGCCTTTTCAAAGAGATGCTTTTTTGAGCTTTTTATTAACCCTTTGACTCCTGAGTATGTGGTTCAGAGCGCGCACCCCTGGCCTAGGTTAGGAATGAGAAATCATGCATAATTGACAGCTTTTAGTTTTCTTACCGTCATTCAATTATTTCTCCTCCAAATAGCTTGAAATTTTGTGTGTGTCATGCCGAGGGTATGAGGAATGAAGATCAGTCATCAAAAGTTAATTTCCAGCACCCAAAAAAATTTTATAATCAAAAAACACTAAAATTTAAGATTTTTTACTTTTTTTTTCTGAAAAATTATTTATTTATCATCACTCAAGTGGCAAACTATCACCAAAGAAGAAAACATGCGAAAATGCATTCTACATGCTTTAGTAAAAAATTTCAATCTTTGAATTAAAAAAAAATCACTTCATAAAAACACTAAATCTAAGACAACAACCGAGGCTTGAAAAAGTTTCCTCAAAATTTTAGTTGGGTGTGATATTTCTGAAAGCATGGTGCAACACATAGGGTTACTCTACAATCAAGACACTCATAGCGACTTTCTCTCCTCTTTTGAACTCCTAATTTTGTATTTGCACAGACAAGACATTTACGGGTGACGGATATCTTCTTTTCAGTAGGCGGAATGAATGTTGGAAAGTGGCGTCCAAGTAGTCTTAGGGGTGTTTCACTTGTCGATGGTTTTCCACCTGATGGTCTTCTCTTTGGTCCTTGATGCTGCTCAATTATCTTCAGTTTGTACTCATAAATAGATACTTTTTTGTTAGTCACTAATTGAAAAAGAACATGTGCGTTCAAGATAGAGCTGTCCAGGAGATGAAAAAAAACTTTCTTGTACCATTTGACGGTCCTCCTCACACTCTCAGTGCTGCTCAAAAGTTGGTCAGTGTGATCTACACCCCCCATATTTTTGTTATAATTCAAAATGCAAACTGGCTTGAGAACAGTATCAGTGATGTGCGCTTTTTTCTTAGGGGGCTCGGCCATGGAGAACTTATCAATTGTTGACAGCATGTGCACATCTCGTTTGTCAGTGTATTTTAGAGCCATCATCCCATCTGAAAACTTAGCAAAAACTTCTCCTTTTTGTAGTGGTGGGAAAATAGGCATCCCTTTTCTGTTTTTTTTGACAGTTCCACAAATATTAGATCCTTTTTGCCTCAACAGAACAGCTAGAGTTGGACTGGTATAATAATTGTCAACAAATACGTTATACCCTTTTTTGAATAGAGGCTCTAATAAAGTAGTGACAATAGCCCCACTTTTGCCAATATGATACTTATCTGCTATTTCAGTCTTAGCACCTAAGTATAACATTATGTCCCAGATATATCCACTGTCACTCTGGCAAAGTTTATAAAATTTGATACCAAAACGGGCTCTCTTCGTTTTGATGAACTGTTTGAAACTTAGACGTCCTTTGAACAACAAAAGTGACTCATCAATGCTGAGGTTCTGGAAGGGAGTGTACAGATCTTTGAAGCTCTGTCTTAATTTCTCAAAAGGAGCACGGATTTTATACATACGGTCATTCTTCGGTTGCTCATTGTTTGAAGAGAAGTGTAAAAATTTTAAAATGGCTAGAAATCTGTCCCGTGACATCAATTTGGAGAAAATTGGTACATTCAAGATATCCCTGGTTGACCAACAATCCCGGATATCATTCAATCCATGCACTGACACCAGCAACCAGACACCAAAAAATAAATATAGTTCATCCACAGTCAGATCTGTCCACTTAGCGAAGGAAGAATACCGACCAACGCGGCCCATCGCCTCACCAGCATAATCTACAAAGTTGTTTGTCTCAGTGACAATCAATACCATGAGATCTTCATTAAAAAACTCTTTGAAGAAGTCAAGCTCCCTGTTTTCACATGTCAAATTGGAATTATATCCGACATTTACCTGGGTGAATGGATGGGGAGAGGGCCTTCGCTTTTTAGACTTCCATTTGATATTGGCAGTATCGAAGTTGAACTCATCATCTGAACTACTGAGTTCATGAACTGGCTCACTCTCTGCTACATTATTATCAGGGTCCACTACACCACTTTCTATATCGTCAATATTTTCCACTGAATTTTGTATGGAAACAGTATCACCACTAGAATCATCATCTTCAACAGGTAGTTCAAAATCCTCATTTTCACTCTCTGATTCACTCTGTGTTACAAGTTCCCGGATTTCAGATTCATTCAAGACACCTTTAGCACTCATTCCGACACTCAAACTAAATATCCGCCGCGAAAAACCCGGAAAAATTGCGATAAAAGCAGTCCGAAAGTGGGCATTACAGACATAACCCAACAACTAATTTGTAAACAACATTCGGCGAGGAAAATCATGTGTTGCTGAGGAACGCCGGCAACGAAACTTGTTTACGATTATTCCATCATGTAGTTCATTTCATTGCCGACAGATAGCACTACCTATTTAACCCTCTGCGACAAGCGATACTCGCTCAAGAGCGGCAAATACAAAAAGAAGTTACGAAACGACTATAGTCGGGCGTAGGCTGTGGGCGCGGTTTTCGAAGGACGACTTAAGTCGGGCGTAGGAGTCAAAGGGTTAAATTTGTTGGTTTTTTCACAAAATTTTACAAAAGAGAAATTATGCCACAACCATGCCAAAATTCCTTGCCACTGCTCCATTTTAAGCCTTCTAATATGATGGATCGCAATCAAGGCAGAGTACAACAAGAAAATGGTTGAAAACGCAGAAATTAAGTTTGAGTATGGGCAAAATACTGGACTTAGTCTGATCTCAAAAGATTAGTTCCAGATAGGGGCTGTTAAGCAATTTTTCGAATAAGTTTTCATTGAAATGTGCATGAGAGGAAGATAAAAGGCAGTTGACTGATACCTTCTGTTTGGCAAAACCAGGATCAATGACAAAAACGACTCCGTCAATGGTGAGTGAGGTTTCAGCGATGTTAGTTGAGACAACCACTTTCCTTCCGATAGCTCCGTTTGCCTTATTGGGAGGCGCAGGCTCAAAAATTCGTTGCTGGAGGTTTGGTGGCAGTGTAGAGTACAGTGGAATGCATTTCAGTTCACCAATGTCAGGACCAAGATTGTCAATTTCTCTTTTGATTCGTTTACATGCTTCTTCAATTTCCTACGGCATCAGAACGCAGAATTATGTTGTTGAAAAGATAATCAGTTAAGGCAAGACACTCTCTACGTTTAACTAACATAATACAGAAACAAAAAGAATTACCTAAAAAGATGTATTAATGCTAAGTTTACAGAATACATGTTGAGGGGTTTTGTTCCAACCTTTGTCTCCTATATCATTACTTTTTTTCTCTCTCTCAGCAGCTATGTAAGAGATTGAGCTAAAATATTCAAACGACAGGTTATGCTTAAGGGCAGCAGGTGGAATGGTAAAATTAGATTGCTTCATTGGCCATTAATTCCCTATGGATTGATTAAATATTCAATATACGAATACTTGGGAATACATGATGTTCGTGAAATTTGTCAAATTTATTTATTTCAGATGTTCACAACCAAAGAGTTTTCATGTAATTTCTATCTGTCTAGCCAAAAAAATACAAAAAAAAAAGAGGCAAAATTCCAAGAATCTAAACTATGGTTTCCACTGATCAAATTGCCGTGACACTAGCTTTTCCTATCAACTGCATATGTGATTGATATTCCATAGACAGTTTCATTGACTACCCATGGATAGCACCTTTATATTACAGCCAATGCAATAAAAATGTGCCATTCAAAGTGTCGACTATTGTGACCATTTTGACCTGTCATACGCAACAAAAAATCGATCACTATGATCACCCTAAGAGTGAAAGTGTCAACTAACTGACATTAGGTGATGAAAGTCAATTATTTTCAGTATGAAGACTTATTTTTCTTTCCATTAATGCAATATGATAATACAATTATCAACATTAAATAATGGTGTATAAAATGTCTAACACTCTTATGTAAAAGATAACGGTCTGCAAACAAAAGGAGGGATGAGATTTAAGAGTGTAGATTATTAAACAATTTTTCCATCTTTATGCTAAAATTTAGAGAGCTAAATACTACATCTAATAAGTACAAACATACTTCACGGAAGCAATTAATTTTGAATTTTTGGGACTATTACCTCTTGACCAGTGAGGAACAGCAGAATGTCACCTGCGATTTCTTCACACATGTGGATTTGGACGACTGTTCTGATTGCAGCTTCAAGATAATCTCTTTCAGGCTCAGGCGTGTAATAAATTTCTACTGGATGCGTTCTTCCAGGCACGTTCATTAAAGGTGCATTATCAAAATATTGCTGTGGGAAAAATAAAATCCTTAATTATGTTTATAAGCGACCAAATCTGAACAATTCAACCAGGGTGTGTGCAGATTTCTCGGGATTCCCATTATTTCTTTATTTTCCTAATTTTCCTATAATTGCTGACCTTGAAGCACACTCCCAATTGTACACACCCCCCCCCCCCCCCCCCCCGTTAGTTATACTGACCTATATGCTGCTTTTCTTGGTCACAGTAAATCCCGTGCCTATCTCTCTTTTTCCAAAATTCCCTTGATTTTACAGATTTACTCTACTAAAATGATAAAAAGTCCCTTACTATCTCAAACTAGTATCTACCTAAATAAATCAAGAAATTAGAAGAGGAAGAAGAAAAAATAATGTCTTCTATTTATTTAAAAAATTATCTGAAATTTATTAAAAAAGTTCTGCTTTTATTTCTACTTTTAAGATTTCTCAAATCTTTAATTGAATTTGGAGGAAGAGAGTACTGTTTTAGTCAAGCAAGGAAAAAAAATGAGCCATTTCCATAATATCCTGTTCTCCGAGTTCTTTAATTTCATCCACTATTCAAGACTTTTTAGCTTCAAGAAATTAATTATAAATATTCTCAAAGAAGACAGATTTAAGTAGAAAAACTATTGGAGGGGTTCTTACCTGGAATTTACCAGCATCTAAAGTGGCAGACATAATAACAAGTTTGAGATCCGATCGCTGTTTGGCGACTTCTTTTAAGACTCCCATTAGAATATCTGTGGCAAGGGTACGCTCGTGAGCCTCGTCAAGAATTACAACTTGATAGTTGTCTAACATCGGATCGGACATACCCTCTCTTAGTAACATACCATCAGTCATGTACCTACAGAAGAAATTGAACTTAATAATTGACGAAAATAATTATTAACGAAGACTTCGGATAAATCTGACTTTTAACACTATCTGTTGGTGCTTGCCAGGACCAAATAGTTAACATTTGATAGTATTGCTGTCTATCAGCATTTGTTGGAACTTCACTTTGATGTAAGATGAGTTACAGTGGAATCACAGTCACCGACAGATTTAGGTATTTACATCTTGTATGATCAGAAATTATTTTATCCAGTTTTACGGGTTTAGGTTGATTTTTATATTTTTTCTATTTATCATTCGAATAATGGCTGCAAATCGACTGAAACTTATTTGGTTTCATTTAACTCCATAACTCCAAAACAGAAAAGAATCAACAACTATACATGAAATAACTAAATAAGAAAAGGGCAGAAAATTGTTTCTTACTTAAGTATTGTCCTTGGAGAGGAGCAATCCTCAAACCTAATACTGTAACCAACTTCTTGGCCCAGACTGACATCCATTTCTTCTGACACACGCTGAGCAACTGACATAGCAGCCACTCGTCTGGGCTGCGTACATGCAACACCTTTTGAGCCCATTGACTGGGAGAATTCAACGCACCTGAAAAGCAAAATTATAAGTCATCATTAAAATACAGCTCTTAGCGCGCTAAAAATTGGCACAAAACTCGTGCCAGGAATTCTGATGCACCGGCTCACCAACCGGTCTCCGCTCCAAGTGGCAGCCTCCTCCCTACTAGCCTGCCCTCGAATCTGATTTTTTTCAGCTTGGCCATTAAAAAATTCTATTTTGAAACCTCAGTATGCTTAGGAGGCAGTAAGTTGATTTTAAAAAAAAATATTGAGATTTAGCTGGCGCCAAATTTCTGTGTATTGTGTGGATAATTTTTTTTAAGGATTTGATTATGCCGTGATCGTTGGAATCAAGTCGAATATTTAAAATTATGGTTGAACTTTTTAATGTACTTATTTGTGGCTTGAAAAAATAAACTTACAAAAGATTTTGTGCTTTTCTTTCAATAAAGTATACTTCATTTTGAGGAAACTCACCATTGTGGAATTTGAGTAGTCTTGCCAGAACCTGTTTCACCTACCAGTACAATACACTGATTTTGGGCTAGCAGTTTCATGAACTCTTCTCTATATTCAAAAACAGGGAGGGTGATCCTTTTCCGCAACAACTCTTGATACCTGAAAACAAACAGTATTCTTTAAAGGTGGGGCAAGAGCTTTTTCCTTCTTTTCGATACATTACAAAGAGAAAAAATGATACCTAAACCATGTAACTTTCTGTGATAATTGTTTTGAAATAAATTACTTGAAATAGGCGAAAGGCAAATATATCCTTCAATTTCGCGCAATGCATGTAAATATCCACTCTGGAGTTCGAAGAGTTGCTTGCTTCATTTCCATGGGTGAGAAAGAGAAAAATCACACAAATTTCATCTCAACATTGCGACAACAACTCCATATTTCCTAATGGCTCGTTAAATCAAAAGAGACTAGGTATTTTCCATCTCAGTATTGGTGGAGATGCGCCATTTTTCAAGCAATATTTAATTTAAAAAATGAGAAATTCCAGGACTTTAACCTAAATATTGCTATAAACGAGCAATTTTTCCAGTGATTTAATGAAATAATTGAAAAATTTAGGGTGATCCACCTAAAAATTGGCAAAAAACTATGTTTTTTCTTCCATTCCGTGTCACACCTATTCAAAAGGGTTCAAGAGTGTGAAAAAGTAGGAAATGACGCGAGTTTTATCTGGAGATAGGAAGAAGTCCCTGATATTTCCTGCGAATTCGTGGAATCAAAATAAATTACTCACTTTTCATCTCCGTATCAGTTTTCACTTCAAAACCAATGCATAAATGCAAATTTCCCAGTGGACGATTAGGATCACACAAAGTCACGCAATTTTCAACGCAATATTGCAGAAAATTTTTCTATGGATGGAGCAAGTTTTTCATAAACGCCCTAATTTTGGATCAACAAAAACCTATGATTAAGAGTATGACATGAGTTTCATCTGGAAATTGCATGAGAGGCGCGATATCCCCAGCAAATTTGTGAAATCTAAGTGAATCACTCACTTTTTATCTAAAGATCGGATGGAATGTGCGACTTTTCAAGCGCTTTTGTAAAAAAAATGAGAAATTACGCAATGATCACCTCAATATTGTGGCATATATGCGCAATTTTCCAAGGGTCTTGCGAAATCTTTTTTACATTTAAATGAGTTAAAAGGAGAGGTTCTCATTTTAAGAATAGAAACCTAAAGTTGGGCATGGTTTTGACATTTTTACATTTGCCTGCAATCTTGGTACCTACCTTGGTGTAAAAGGTAATTTTGTGTATGGGTTGAGTGAGATATTCTTTGGGATAGCAGGAACAGCTGGCACAGCGGGAGTGGTCGAGGATGACCCTGGTAACCTGTAACATAAAAAAAAATGGTCAGACATGCACACTTATTGTTCATTCTGAGTGGAACTTTTTGTCAGGAATTTGAAATTTAAGTACTGATTCCTTCATACATTTTCGAGAGAAACATGATGTTCCTACTGGTTTTCTCTGAAATTCAAAAAAGGCTCTCAAGGACAGAAATGGAAGGAATATCCTTTGCTATCCTGAGAGTCCACCTCTATATCAAGTTCAACCCTCCATGCAGTGATAGGGAGCAACTAAGCAAATTTTATTCAGAGGTTCGGTATTACTTTCGTACCCGAACCTTGGAGCTGCACTGAAACATGAGATACACACATTTGAAATGGTTCCTTTGAATATGTATGTAGGGAGCATTTTCTATTTTTTTCTTCTTTTCAAAGTATTTCTCCAGCGAATTGTACCACTTTGTTGCACATACCTACCCATTTAATTTTTTTAAATGTTCAATGCAAATTCTGACATTCTGACAGTCTGAAACTGACATTTTTAGAAAAATCGAGTTACCTCGTTGCACGTTCAAAATCTACATTAAAGGTTCCGTGTGTGCGTGGGGAAAATTTTGTAACCCTATCATACACTGGTTATGAGATACGGAGTTTCAAAAATTGCGATTTGCATACGAATCGGTGAGGCCAATGCGCGGTTTTCTCTCGATATCTCGAAAAGACTAAAATGGAGTTACGTACTTTTGGGCTTTGGGGTACTGACATAATTTGATGAAACTGAGAATGAATAAATAAAATAAAATATTTCGACGGCATCCATTCTTACCTTGCGACATCATCAGTTTCCCTGAAATAAAGAAAAAGAAAACAAAGATATTAGCATGATGATTAAAACATATTTAGAACTGCATAACCTTAAGCTCATGTTAAAAAATTAGCTCTAAAAGCGTCAAACAAGGTTTGGTCTACAAAAAATTTTGATCTAGGGCAAAAGTTTTACTCCTAAAGCAAGAGGTGCTGTCAGGATATCATATTGAACTGACGGCACAAATGCAGATTGCTACCAAAGTGCATCTCTCCTCTGTTGAAGAAAACCATTAACTGTGAACAAGAACCTCTTCTTAGGAAACCAACATTTCAGCTAGACGTGCAGGAGCCACAATGACTTTTCTCGCAATGAATGATAGTTCACTATGAATGTGACAAATTATCTGATTCTCTCGACAAAAGGGTGTTGGTGAAAGGTTCCTAGTGCCGAGGCTTACAAGACATCATAGTCTCAAGACTAAGTACTCGTAACAGGCTGCGCAAGCAGGGTGCGAAGTGAGGTTAGTTTACAAAAACACAACAACTTTCCACAGCACTATCAAGTGCTGAAGGGAAATTAACCTAGGAAAGTAGTATGACAGAGATGCTACAATTTCAAGTACTTCAAATGGCATAAGCTGTTAAAGAATGCAGTAATAAACGTTGCGTACTTATGTTCCCTGGACGGTATACCGTAACAAAAAAACAATATGAGATTTGGGAGCGTCCAGCGACTCTTCGGAAGTGACATTAAGATATCCTCAAATTAAGCAAATCTAAGGAGAAAATTTTGGGCGGTAGGAGGGTGTGCTCTGAGGAAAGATCTCTACATGGAGCCTGAGATCGATTGCATGTAAGTTGAGGAAGCATCTAACGGCTGAACAACAAACCATGATCCAGAGTAAAGGCAGCCTAAAAAGAGTTGATTGATCGCGTGGACATCATGATTCAAGGAAGATGATTGCGAAAATATCAAAAATTATAGTAATGTTGGGGAAAAGTAGCAAAATTTCAAAATCATTGGGTGATCAGCAGCGAGGAGGCTTACCGTCTTTTGACGATGTACGGATCGATAACTGCTAGCCGTCGTTTCTGACTCATTATGAAGGTACACTATGCGAAATCACAGCTTAGAGAATTCTAAATTCATTGAAATGCCGGTGAAAAAACAGATCAGAATAATTTTAAAGGCGGAAAATCGACAAGATTAGCCGATCGTCAACAAGCGTGCAAATTTCACTACGGTACAGTTGGTTCGAAAAAGGAGATTCAAATTTCCCATAGGATTGACACTTATGTGCACTTATGTTCAAATTAGATAAATTAGAGTGTCTACATAACCATAGGGAAAATTTGAGGCCAAATTAAAAGCATAAATTATTATATTCTGTCATTCTTTTGTTACAGTGTGTAAAAAAAATAATAACTTCAAAGAAATATTAGAGTTTACAAATTTATGATGATCAAGGGAAAAATGGCAAATATTTGCTCGGCTTCTTGGTATCCGTGTTTGGCGGCATATTTGAATTTGAGCGACGGAAGATCTGCATAGGGATCCCAATCTTACTTTTAAAGTGATTAATCTGAATTCAAATCTAATTTCCTATTTCCTAACATAAACTCAACCCCCCTCCCCCACATTTATTTCTTACTAACCTTCCTGGTTCATGGCTACCACCCTTTCCTTTTTTTTACAGCTCCCATACAAGGTTGCAGTGCTTTGAGCAAAAAACCTATGAGACTTAAAAAAAAAGGAAAAAAAAAAAATAAATAAATCTAGGACGGATTGTCTGCATATCACCAATTTTTTATAAAGATGTATGGCTATGAATTTTACTCCGATTATTTCTGACGAATTGGATCAACAAAAATTTGATGGTGGTAGCCCGGAGGGTAGTGGTTCTATAGCGTCAGCCCTGTGATCAAAAGGTCCCAGGTTCGATCCCTGCCCAGGCAACCTTAGATTGACGGTCTCTAACATTAGTCACCTGGGGCTGGATGTAAAATAAGGGATCAGAAGATCAAACGAAGCATTGTTCTCTCAAACCTGCGGGGCGATTATTGAAATGTCATCAACTCTATGTCGCCGCTTACGATAAGACATAGCCCTATCTTAACCGTGCAATATATCGCAATTCGATGTCTTATCGGGCTGGTTTAAATTTCAATAATCGGCCTGCTGTTTAAATTAGGTAAGTCTAACTGTGTCGCACTATCGAAGCTAGTCATCAAAATGTTAAGGTCAAGTGCTGTGATTGGTAGTATATTGATAGTGTGATACAGGCTATTGAAAATGGGGGAGGGGGGTCTCTCAAGAGTGGATTAAAATCTGAAGCTAATTAGGTAAGTAACTTGAGTAAAGTCAAAAGCTAGACAAAAATCACAGATTTATATTGAAAATCGAATGATTGATCCACTTCTTGTTGGTCTGATTTTTTTAAAATATCCTTAATAAAACTTAAAATTAATCATTAACTGAAGTGATATACCAACAAGCGGAGCTGCCAGAGTCCTCTCAGAAGCAAAAATCTTTTTACCATGACGTCTCTACTACTGTGCGAAACTATAATTAATGAAGAAATTGTATTGTTCATGCTCCCAACTTTCTGATAAGCTGTAGTTGTTTAAATTTGGATCTCTAGAAAGTTAGATACTGTTTTTGTAGACTCATCTCTGCACCAAATGAGTCAAAAATTTCATGCTGTACCATCTGGCGAAAATGATGTAAATCATGAACATGATGTTTGACTGACCAGCGCTGCTCTTGCGGGCTTACCAGTGACAAGGAAGAAGGCGTTGGTTTTAGAATTCATTTTTTTCTTTTTCATAGTCCGATTGGTTTAACAAGAGTGAGATAGTTAAAAAAATTACAACTGAGTCAACAGAACAAGAGAATTTATTTTTAATTATGATTTTTCTCTGCATTAAGAATTTAAAATTAAACATCAGGTACTCAATTTGAAAAGTTATAGATAATAATAGTGATGTTTGTAAAATATTGGCACATCGAGAAACAAGAGTCTAAATAAAGTGGAATAGTTTTGATGAAACATTTCCACTTCATTCGGTACAATGATTACGTTTAAAGAGGAAAACTTACAGGTGGCAGTATCCTAACTATCTTAAGATAGCACAAATTTTAAATCAGTCTAATATTATAAAAAAGAGATTCTGATAACTAATAACTACTAAAAAATTTGATCTATTGCAAAGGACAGTTGGAATCTTATTAGCACCAATGTACGTCCATCAGACATTTTTTTCGAAACCACCGATACATGAATTGGTTCTCTGAACTGTAATCCTCCAAATCAATTGGAGCAGCAGCTTCCTCTGGAGTCTAAAAACAAAAAATTAGTGATTTTAGATCATTAGTTATAATTAATAATTATATACATATTATAATTAATTTGCAGATTCAAACTGTTATTTCAAAATGTTTCACAGGTAAAATAAGTGCACGAATGTTTACAGAGACATTCAAAAGGACCTTCCAGGGCATCTAGCAGAATTTTCATTCCCTTTTCCCTGACTTTTCACATTTCCCCTGACCCTTGAACTCCCTGATCTTTTTAAGTAATCCATGTAATCAAAAGCGCAGAAATAAACATTGCTCAGCTCAAAGTACCGGTGCAGATTGGTAGGCGCTCAGATTATGTAAAAAAAATTCACTTCAGACCAGGAGAGAGCGCTGCAGGGCTCAGTATTGTAGTGCTATGAAGTTACATACATGCAAGGAAATCACTCTCTTGTAAGGAGGTTTGTGACTCTTCTGGGTACCCGGTTCCTCTCCCTGATTCTCCCAGACTAATTTTATCTCCCTTACTTCCTCTGAATTTCCTAGCTTTCCCAGTCGATGAACACCCTGATTCCCGGAAATTCAAAATTAAGGTATTGTTATTATTGTTTAAAAGAGACTTTTATGAACATTTTGGCACAAAAAGCGCAAGGAATATCAAAATAAATTAGAGGTATGGTTGTTCAAAGTTTGCATTTCAATAAATGCAGTTTTAGGAAAAAGCTGTTTGGAGTCTTGATCTACCATGTTTACTGTTTAGGAATCAAATTGGGCCGCTGGACACGGTCTGAACTAGAAAAAAAAAGTCAAATGCTAACACTCACCATTGTTGGAGGAAATATTCTTTTATTGTCTTGCTTATTGTTAAACTCTCGATAGGTTTGTTTTAGCGTTCTTATGTTGCTGGCTGTCAAACAGTTCATGCACAGTTGACATTCTGGTGACATACATGTTTCACACATATGGCTACTGCAAGATTTGGAATCGACCATAATATTCTTTAATGCTACCTCAGCATCCGGTGTTAAGCTTCTCCTATGGAAAGAACAAAAAAAAAAAAAAAAAAAACCTTGAAAGTCATCCTTTTAATGTGGGACTATACAAAATAGGAGCTTTAAAACTTATTCAACGCATTAATTACTTTAGCAGTGGGAGGTGGATTCTCAAAATTGTTGAACATACTGGTATCGAAACACATTGATGGCTGAAGCCGAAAAGTGCCTATATCAGATTATGACGTTGTAAATCTCCACTCATGTTTTATCTTTTCAGAGAAAAACTAACGAATTATTTCTTTTGAAACTTTCTGTGAATTTTCTTCACTCATTCTAAAAATATCCCACAAAATTGCAAGGAAAGTTTTTGATTGGTTTTTTTTGGAAGAAAATCCTCCGACAAGTAAATTAAACTGCCATAGTCTATTCAGTCAATTTCTTCCGGACTAGAAATTTTAACAAATGATAATATGATGCACATTGAGTTAACAATAGCATCTCAAAATGATTGGATTTTGACTTCCGTCCGATATTTTGCTTCATTTCAAGGCGTGCATGTTATGCATGCCATACACAGGGCATTGAGATTATGGCATCTAGGGTGAACAATGAGGGGAATGTGTCCTGCCAAAGTCAACGTTTATACAATCTGTTCGAAATAATTGAACAGGTCCAGCACTCAAAGCACAGAAGTCAGAACCCATGTTGATCATCTACACGCATTATTTGATACAACTGTCAACTCATAGAGAAAAAAAAAGAGGTGTTTGCATCTTGAGGATTTGTACCCACCTACGTCATCAATGTAAACAAGACGCTCGTTGAGGGTTATGTTGACGCTGTAAAAACGGACCATAATGTCCGATTTTTTTACTTAAATCAACTCTTTATATAATTTCAAGCACTTTTAATAGAATGACTTTTTCCCTTAAATTACACCATTTCCAAGAAAATCGACAGGATAAAAACGTCGCTGTACCCAATGACGTCATCAAAGCTATAGATACTCTATGAAAAATTCCAAGATGCCCGAAATGCAAACACCTCCTTTTTTTTTTCTATGCTGTCAACTAGCGTAACGCCGGGTTTGGTGTCACACATTGAGCACTGTAAGAGAGACGACCCCTTTGTAGCCTTCACGTAAGATTAAATGAGAAAACAATACCTCTTGAAATGAGCTAAACCGACGATGGAAAATAAGCCAAAAAGCACTTGACGGTAAAGCAGCTGATTCGGAGGATAGTGGTCTGATGATAAGTTTGGAGACATGTTAGCCTGTAAGTAAAAACATGAGCATAACATGGACAATCAAAAGAAAAACAATTTTTTGATAAAGTAGGTCCAAATTTCAAGTTAACCGTTCATTTGCCATTGATGACTGACATTGTTTTTTTGCATTTTTTTCCTTTCTCAACGATAATTTAAAATCATTTTACAGCTAAGAAACCATTTTTTTCTCCTGCTTAGTTTTTTCGATGCATAGTCCTAGGCCATTGATCAAAAAAGTTTGAGAATTTTTGTCGTTTAGGTGAGAGCCTGTGTAGACCTGGAATTTTTTCCCTGAGCTATGGATTCACTCTGTTCAAACACAAAATATTTTTACGTAACTAAATGTTTGCTGAGCATAAATTTATCGTCAACAATGATTTAGTTTTCTCATTTATCTCTGCCTCTCCTATCATAACAGAATCATGAATTGACATTGATGTTAGATAACACTAATTATTAATCGTCTTTAGGTGTAAACTTATTGGAAAATCATCCATCAAATTATCAAGAGATGTATCAAAATAGAAGCTTTGATACCTAAAATTGGATAGTATGAATTAAAGAGAACAAATCTGCATTGAGCCTATTGAAATGAGCCTGTCTATTTTTGGGTATAGAGTAATTCTACCCTCAAGTTTTTTTGGCAAATTGAGCCATAGAATGTTTTTCCTTTGGCACTTTAGCGGGTAGATCTGTTTTGCTAAACAGTGTGCAAGCATTGACTGCATTCAGCCAAAAGACTCCAGGAGGATTAAGGAAATTCAAGTGACTCTGAACTTTAACAGAGGCTTGAGAGGTTTTTTGAATGCGCTCCATTCCTGACTGCTCGCCGCACCTGTCGCTTCCTTCTAGTTTCGTATGTGTCTCTGTTTGACATAAGTTACCAGTTCTACATTATTGCACAGTGGTCTTTTTTTTTCTTTTAAATTCTAAATGTAGGTGCGTCCAATTCCTCCCCAAATAATGTAGACTGAGAATAACTGGTCATTACATACCTCCAGTAGAAACACGTTCAATTCATCATCAACAACAAAATCAAACCGGAACATTTCAAAGAAGTTATTTTTTGAAGGGTACTTTGATACAGCTTTTAATATTTGAGGCTCCTTTTTCAAAACAACAAGTCTGATAGCTTCCTCCATCTGATCCCAGATTTTCTGTGGGTTCTTCCCTGTGAAAATTACAATCAAAACAATAGAAACCACAAACATTTTCCTCATTTCTTTTTTAACCTGTGTTTCATTTTTTCTTTGCAAATTCAATGCCAATAAATTTTTGCAAAAATGTTCCTGTCGGGCCAGAAGAACATCCCAAAAACTGGCAGGATTTGAATGCTTCAAACCATGATTACCACCAAGATGCAGATTTTATACGTGAAAAATCAAGAGTAAGGAGCAAGTTTAAAAGAAACAGATTTCAAAAAAGGATTCATAATAACTTATTTGTATTTTCAAAGAAAGTACAGAAGTAAGAGCTGCAAAAACTGTGACTCTTGATGTCTTTTGATGATTTGTAGAGTGTAAAGAGATAAAATTTGAAAATTCATGTGTACTATTTAAAATAAGAACAAAGCACAAAAACAAAGCCCGAATATACGAATAAAGAGGAGATGATGAATATGGGTAAATAAGGCTAAAAGATTATTAAAACATTAAAACACAAGACGTTTCGAGCTGTTACCAGCTCATTTTCAGCTGCGAAAAAACATAAAAACAAGTAAAAAATTGAGTGGCGACCTGACCCCAGTCGTTATCACGTAACCACTCTAAAATAAAATAAGTATATAATAATAAATTTAAAATATAAGATTGGTTATTGAAAAATTTGGAAAAGTTACTTGAAAAATGTTTTAAAATTACTTAATTCAGAATTTTGAGCTTATTTCTTGCAAAGCCGTAAAGCTGATAAGGAGTAAATCTGTTTTAGTCGAAAATTCTCTTGGTTCTTCAACTATTCAACTTAGTGAGATTTTGCTGTATGATTGTAAAAAAAAAAAAAAAAAAAAAAAAAAAAAAAAAAAAAAAAAAAAATTCTTCTCAACCAGCTGAATAATTTTAAACATTTCCAAACAGGCTTGCTGAATGGTTTCATGCAAAATGAGAATAGATTTTCGCGGCAAAATAATTATACTATTGATCATGAACTGTAAAAAGTGAAAGACAGCAGTAAACAAAAAAACAAACCTTGGGACCTGAGATGAGCATTCAGAGACTCTCTCATTCCGAATCCAAGTTCATTATAATATTTCATAAGAGATGGCACTTTCCATGTAGGTAGATAATCGTCACCAATAACGTATTTGTTTAGATTTTGAGGATCAAACGGATGATATTTTTCTGGACAAAATCTGTTGACATTTGAAAAAAATAGTAAAGAGACATGCTAATTCTTTAAATTGACTAGCATAAATTGTACTTTTACAAACACAGAATTAGATAATACAGATTACCTAGAAGATCAGGAATTTTGGAATTCTCTGGCTTTGCATGTAAGAAAAATTAGCGTGGTATGTGTATGTTGTGGGCAATTAGTCAAACTTTGAATGTTTAAAATGTTTTGTATGTTTTCACTAGGACCTTTTGAATTTTCATTATTTTAAAAGGAAGAATTCATCAAACTACGAGCTATCATTGTATTTTCCTCTTCAAAATGCTCCTCAAATACTTTCAACGGTCGAAATTGTAAAAACTTCATTTTTTAAAAACTGCCGAATCTTACGAAATAAATGTTCATTTCTCAGCCAGAAATTATTACAGCAACCCTAGGATGATGCAAACTTTTAAAAATAATTCCTATCTTCAAAGAAAAGTAATTATTGTGTCAAAAATTACAGTCAGAGCGAATTTCAATCTTAGTGAGAATGTTTGACACTTTGCCTAGGTATTTAACAAAAAGCCTAATTTGATTCTTTATCTGCAGAATATACACTACCAGTTGAATTAGAAGATTTGGAGTCCAGCGATAGGTAAATTAAAACTTCAAATACATTCTTCTCAAAACTCAATTTTTTAAACTGTAAATTTAAAACCTCCAGTACTCCTGCTTGGTGTATTTTTGGGCAATTTTTGCACAAAACCATTTGCAACATGAGAAGTACAATTTTCAGTTGTAAATACAAATATGATTTACCTCAGTAAGAAGTCGCCATTATATATGTATAGCCGCAGAGGATCAATAGAGGTGATAATGGTATAAATGCCTACATCAAACTTGAATCCATCAACCAGGAGTGGATTGTGGATGAACTCTTGCACAAAAGTTTCAGGTGTATTCAAATTCAAATCCTCAACTTTCTGAATTCGGATTCCACGATGAGAATTACTTTTCTGTACGAACAGCTTTTGAGGATGCTTTTTTACCTGGAAAAGGAATCAAAGTAGTATTCGTGAATTTATGTTTCTGTCTCCTCCTCACAATGTACATGGGGTCTCATTTTATTTACTTAATTTTTAAAATTTTACTCCTCTCTCTCTCTTTCTCCCCCCCCCTCCTCTCTCTCTAAGTACTTTAGAAATCATTACTGTCCGTATTCTGACTATCCCATTTGTAATTTTTTAAATCAAGAGAGCTGCCATGCCAATTTTGGCGATATCTTTGTTATCGGAGGGTAATAATCTCTAAATGTACTAGCTGTTTTCAGAGTTTCAAACAGAGAACCAGTTTTTCATAGTTCTCCATGGACAAAGAGGGTATTAGACCACACAAGGGCCAGAGGGAAGACTACTAGTTTTAATTAAATAAAGCAATGATTAATAACAGTTCTGGGTCATAAAATATCAATGGCAAAAGAGTGCTTCAAGATTTAAAAATATTAAAATGGACAGATTATTCAACTTCCTTAAAAAAAAAAAAAAAAAAAAAAAAAAAAAAAAAAAAAAAAGAAGGGTATTATCATTTATCTTTCTAGTTCTGCTAACAAACTTTTGTCTATCTATGAACACATAAATGAAAACAGAATTAATACCAAGACTTTGTTATTTAGGGGGCTTGGGAGACACTTTCTGTTAGAACATTTCTGTTAGAAATTCGGGGGAAAATTAACAAAAAAAATTGACACATACTTATAGAGCAGAAATGATGCATATCAGGAAGACAGAGAGATAACATTTGAAAGTGACCGTCATGGAAAAAGGAAAATGAATTCCATTCCCAATTTGAATGCATTGGAGTCAAACATGCTGTTAAAGAAAGCTAAATTGAAGCAAAATTTGAAAATAAAGCCTTAACTTAATGGTTAGTAATTTATTTACCGGTTTGAAAATTTGCAAAGAAGAAAGAATGAAGAAAACAGCTCCCAGCCATTAAGTACCTAGAAAAGTTTAGCAAAATTATGAAATGCACAATTGGTCGGAAAGTTTTTACATTTGATTTTTCACAGCCTTAATAGGTGGGTCATTCCAAGAGAAATCGTTTTCATAATTTTAGAAATTGATTGCTCAGCCCAGTCATTTGCTTCGCACAAACACAAGCAAAAATAGGATTTAAAAGACTTGCTTCGATTTCAAGTAAATTTTTAAACTCAACTTTGACTCATTTTAGTAGTTTCAGTAGTATTCAAGTAATTTTTTCCAGCTTGTTTATACTTCACTCATTACTACTAATTACGTGGGACAGGACATGAAATGCAGGACTGGTTAATACATGAAATGAGATCATGGATTTAGGATAATGGAGTAGCATTTTCTCCACTCAGAAATCATTTTTTGAACTTTTCAATGAACTTATTTACAAACTTTTACGTTTCTACAAAGAATTATACTACAACCCTGCAGAAATTTCTTGTCACTGTCCCATTACTCTAAGATGCAAATAAAGCTATAGAGTTAGCTAGAAGAGCTAAAGTTTACAAACTGAATCATCAGTATTTTCCCTAATTTCCGCAACTTCTCGGTTACTTTTTTTTATATTAAAGAAAATCTGAAAAGAGTAAACATTTCAAACACCAAATAAAGGTAACTATTTTCATGACACAACATTCTTCGGCGTATTTTGAAAAGAATCATCTTGATGAGGCAGACCTGAAGAGGATATAAAAATGCTGAGAGAAACCCTTTTCTATAAAACAGCTTGTAAGTACCCTTTCTGCATGGGATCATGAACTATGCATGACAGAATCATCTAAATTGATCACTTACATAGTCCAAGAGAGCAGTTTTTTGGTTCGGTAGTTTAAATGCTGGTGGGATGTGTGCAATACCTGACAAAGCGAGATCTACTTTGTTTGTGATGTAACCCGTGCCGGGAAAATGATTGACCTGAAAAATTAATCAATAGCAGATGCAATAAGTTTCAGCATGCTTGAATTCATGGCAAAATAAAGACAGGAGAAACGAATTTTGATTATTTCACTGTCGGCTCTTAAGGAAAAAAGTAAAAATTATCGTCGGTGGGTGTTCGATTCCCAATATATGCCATAAAATATTTCAATTTTAGAAAGATCTTTGGCAATGCTACTTTCCGCATTTGCAGGGTTCAGAGAGGATGGACAGAGCTAGTTTAAATTTTGGCTTGAGAGACTGGAATTTTGGTCCTGGGAACATTGCCCAAATACTGACCATTGTCTGCTTTCAAATTTGTCTCTGATAATAAACATTTAAGAGCCACTTGCAGAAAGTAGAAGGCACAGTTAGATATGGGTAATGAGCCTTCTAAATTGCGCAACCTGCATACAAGAATGAGGAGGCTGATTTGCTTTACAATTAAATCCTGTGTTATTTGAAAAAATTTCAGATACTTTCTTTAGATAGAGGAGGGTAAATTAACAAAGGAAGGCCAAGAACTTGCTGCATTTTTGTAGTTACAGTGCACTAGATATAGAATTTCCTTAGCTCTAAGACTTGGAATTACTTACTAGTTGGTGAGGTTTCATATCCTTTACATAAGTTGAGAGGATTCTGAAAGGATAATAGAAACTCCACAGCACATCCCAGTCCGAGGCGTTTAAGGATGTCCGCTGGCAGTTGAAATAATCCAACATTTCAAACACATGTTTGAGGTGTCTCATGTCCGTCTGTAAATAGAAAATTTGATTGGGTTATGGTAATATATGTGTAGCCTTAAGTCATTCACCTATAGTGCCGATTTCAAATATAATACAGATTTATTCCTTATCGTTGGGACATGGTGTCTTTATTGGCAAAATTTTAGGGAGTTGAAATCCTAAGATGCAGGATAAAAGACAATCCCAGCCTTAACCCTTATTTTAATGTCCTCTACGATTGTACCTCTTGTTTGCTGCCTTTATGGTATCAGTATCAGATCTCTCAAATATGTGTTCCTTATGGTTCTTTGACTCTAGACATGTGACGACATCATGACATGATAACTTCACATGCGACTTTACTCCTCTCCTTTTACTTTTAGGACTCTTTACGTAGCTCTGAACTAATCGTTCAAATGGAACAAAATGCCGCAAAACTTGATTGCCTGCTAGAAAAAAATTAACATTTGAAACGATGTAGTGAATGCCAGCTGACACAAATCTAGATTCCAGGACGAATCACTGCTAAAAGTGCGATGTACTACAGCAATTAACGAGATATCCAATGCAAAATTCATCAATCATCATAGGCATTCCCATCTTGCTTTTTGATTGCCATCACAGACATCTGCTTTGTACGCTTAGACTAAGAGGAAGCTTGCAAGTACTCTTCTTATCTTAAGAAAAGAAGGAGGTTTGTAAGAAATGAACTTACACTGTCCAGTCGATCAAACACTACATATTTAGGTACATGTAAATAGAGACTATTAGAGGCTTTGGTAACTTTTTCTGTTTTGGGAGCCACAGTTGTATCATCGTGATGATATTTCAGGTGTTCGTCCTGAATCCATCGTAATTCTAAGACACTGATTAATAATAAAATGACACAAGCGGAGCATATGAATAGAACAATAGTTGGAAGCTTATATAATAGCCTTAGTTTTAACATTATGCGAACATAAAAATGGCAAATTTTCATGAAAATTTGAAGGAAAAAGCACTAAAATGACATAAAAAGTGAATACGTTTGACAGATTACAGATTACGTGTTTATGTTTTTGTTTACATGGCATCTTCGGTACGCTTGCCAACCTCAGGAATTTCAACTGTGAGACTTTTATGCAACTGATAACGACGCACTAATACTTCATGACTGAAATTGCCCCCAAAATTGCCTCACTTTGAATTTTTCATAATAAGTATTGTTTGGTAAATTCAAAGCCGCGAAAATATGAGGGTTTGGCTCGCTTAAACAGAAAAAAAATTTTTTTTTAAAAAGAGATTCTAGTGTAGTATCTTGAAAGCTCGACTTGCAAATCACGCCATGCATCACTGAAGTCACTAAACAGCTGTTCAGTTGTGTTTAGATTTTTAGTTGACTTGACATTTCAAACTTTTATTGAGCTCATAAATATTTAACTTTATTCGTTTTTAAATTCATTTTATTTATTATGTTTATTACAGGGTAGTGTTAGTAGTATGTTAGTGTTTCTAAGTGTTTCAAGTAAGTAAACGCCTTTTTACGCACTAGCCTAATTACGTTCGCTGGTTTTCTGTCTTAATGGCATCCAATCTTATTGTTATTGTCTAAACAAAGAGCAAGGTCATTTATGTGTTGCTATCACTATCTTCTGAGTTTTGGATGTTGAAATAGTATAATTCCTTCATACAAAACTGCTTACTGATTTTCTTCCTCAATTTTAAACAACTTGAGCCCTCTCTTGGAGCACCTAAATCAATCTTCATCATCCCAAAATTCTAGCAACAAAGGCTAGATGCTTGGTGGCTGTCAATTGATAACACCAAACCATTTTGAGAAAAATTGCCTGGTATTGCTTTCGAAATAGTTGCTTTTGTGATGACTCAAGAAATCCACTCTCACAGGTACTATTGTTGCAGGTGCTTTTAGTCATGCATGTGTTAAATTTCAGTTTTTCTTGTTTTGTCTCCTCTCTCAACTGTGCTTCGCCTGACAATGAAAAAACCAAGATTACTGCCCCCCAAGGTTCTCTCTATTTCACTGATAATTGCTCTCTACCTCTTAATCACCTTTTGTGCATTGATACTTCATGAATGTTACTATTACCTTGCAATTTCTTGCCTGTGGGACATCTGTAGGCTTTTCCCAAAAGAAGCCTTTGCAGGTCGGCTTGGAAAATTTTTAAATAATGTTGTGAGACTATTGTTGTCCCTACCTCTTGTTTATCTGTGTTATTTTTCCTCTTAATTTTTTGCATTACCATTCTCTTATCAAAATTAACTCTTTTTTTTATTAGTTTTTTCAAATGGAAAGTTTTCCTTTGTTCACGCAGTTAGGGAGAATACACGAAGTGTATTGAGGTGTCAGTAAGGAATCTGTGTCAAACAAGTTTTTGGTTTTTAAAGTTTAATCTTTGTTAAAATTATCAAAGCTTAGCTACAGAAGTGTAAGGAGAAAAAAGAGGAAAGAAAAAAAAATCTAAGTGCATTAGTTTTTGTCTTGTTAATCCCTTAAGCCAAGTTATACAAGTGAGAAGAATTAACCCACCTACCCACAAAAGTCTTCATTTCCTTTAAGTACATTCAATTTTCACCAAATACATACATTCACTGTTTATTGCTCTGTGAGGATTCAATTCAGATTGAACTGAGTTCTTAGTACCTCCTTCTATATCCTTGTTCATAGTGCAGGGACTTCCATCAGTGCCTTAGTTTTAAGTTAAAGAATTCTCTCTTATGCCTGCAAATTATTTCCTTTGGGCAGGCTAGAAAATATCAAATTTGACTACTACTTATGTCATCAGCCCTGTAGGAAAATAGATATATCGTCCTGCTGTTTACAAAATCATTAACTGCTCAATTTTCTGTAAAAGCACTAACTAGTTCAGTTACAGTTACTGCAGGACTGTCCTATATCAGGGAAAATAAAGATTCTAATATTTTAAAGTAAACATCAACAAGAACAAGAAAGATGAACTTCATCCTGCAACCATTTGGATGCTATTTCTTTTCTTTTTCTTACCCTATGTTTTTCTTTTCTTTGCTCTTTTTTCTATTTTTCTCTTCTTTTGTTTTGATATTATTTTGCTTTGTTTTTCTTTTGTTTTGTTTTTCTTTTATTAAAGTGTTCGGCAATGATTGTAGGTACTTATTAGGTCACAAGATTTTTTTTCAACAATTCCATTTCCCAATTTTTCTTCCACTTTCATTCCTATTTAATTTTCCAGTTAATCATTGTCATTGTCAATACTTTCATATAACAACTTTTTTCTTCAATAATCTGAAAGTTTTTTGAAAAGTTGCCACAGTCTTCTAACAATGAGTGCCTAGAGGGCTCTGAACTTTTTTTCTTTTTTTTATTGTTATTTTGCTGACTTTAACCAGGCTCCGTATTTAGGCAGAAGAAAACTGAGATGTGCTCTGTCTTCTGCTGAGCTCTTTGGTTTTGCTAGATATCCATTATTATTTTTTTCTGGAACTCCGAAATATATCATTGTTGGCATGAGACCTCTCTTTTTGGAAATAGAGTGTACCCATATTATTTCAAAGCCTGGAGAACTGGTTTTTTTTTTTTTGGGGGGGGGGGGGGAGTATCTTCTCTGGTTCTGCCCATCAGCACCTCACTAAAAATCCTTTAAAGTGTAACTTCTTAACAATATTCAAGCTTTTTTAGAATTTCAGCAAGACTTCTAAATTTGAAAATGTTCATTCTTAAATTCTATTAGGAAATTGAGCTCTAGCTCCTGAACCCAGAACTGTCAACATCATAACCCCTAGATCTAGTTCTAAAGGTCTTTGAAAGATTAGAGCTGGAGCTCTAATTTAAGTGATCGAATAAAACCTTGTGTCGTATAAATGTACCCTTTTTATGTGCCTTGTTTTCAGTACCTTAATGGCATTGACCGTATGAAAAAAGTAGGAAAAAAACTTGTAATTCAAAGAGGAAAACTCATACAAAATTGTTAAAATATTGGAGTCTGAAATCTTTTTTCGTTTTTGTTTTTTTAGCAATTTTAACATTTAACATTTTTAACAAAATTGTTACATTTTTTTTCCAGTTCACTAAAATGTCTGCCGAGTCATCCCGACAGAGACAAGCCAGCCAGACAGTCATTTTACCGCAACCAGTTACCGACAAATCTATCATCGATAGTGTAGCTGGATTCATTCATGAAGTCGTGCCTCCGGTAAGCTAATCTTCTCTTATTTCACCCTACGCATGAATTCAGATTGATTAAAATTATTCATATGTTACTTTCTAGAATCTCTCTTCCATGAGCTGGAGTTTCCCATTTTTATCGGAACATCATTGAACACTAATTACTTAGTCTTCAGCACAAAGAAATGTATCTTGATTTTCTTGATTCAGTATTACCTTGAAGATTTCATTTTTTGATGGGAGAATTGTTGCTTACATTTTTCTGAAAATTTCAGTGTGCTGGATAAAAAAAACAATCGTGAAACTGACCATACAGTCTTCTAGGGGATGAATCAAGCCATCCAAAAACATCAATCATAGATTTTTCTCTTGCTTTGTTTTGTGATTTACCAAAAACAAAACTTTAAAAATGTTTTTCTCTAAATTTCTTTTTCTCAAAACACATTATTCGTCTTTAGATTGTTTCCAGCAGTCGCCTCAGTTATTAAGAGCTGTAATTAATGGGATGAATTTACCTCAAGTTTGATCCCAACTAACTGCTTTCTTTGAAAAATCACTCCCTCCCTCTTTGTGGATTTATCATTCTTTCAGAGTTTGTCATTTATATGTTGTAAATTCTAATAATCCTTTTCTTTTCTATCCCTCCTTAGGCATACACGAACGTTCTTCATGGCGAAAATAAAGAACGGATAACTTGGGCTCGCTTTGAACGGCCAGACTTATTTGATCCGTTTATTTTCTCTGAGGCAGCAGATATTGACGCCTATGAGAATGCTCCTCTTCTTTTGATAGTAGGCTACCATGTTGGTGCAAAAGTAAGTTCAAGATTTTTTATTATTTCTTCATTATCTTATTTGATTCTCGGCCTGTGAGTACAGATCTCAAAATTTCAATCACCCCCAATATTCACTTTTGAATATTCTTTTCATTTCATGAAAAATTTGCTTACAAAATTTTAAGTCAGCACCTGCAAGCCGATTATGAACGATCGAATTCTGATCGATTTGAGGAGCTTCTGACAGATTTTAAGGTCTATCGATTTTCGATCGATTTCCGATCGATTTCCAAAAAAAAAAAAATGGCTTCCAAGTGGAAGCGCCGTTTTTGGACAACAGATCCAATAAATAAGAAAAGAATCAAGAAAATGAAGAAAGAATTACAATGAAAAGTGTACAAAAGATGATTTGTAGTCCGTCAAATTAAATATTCGCGGTAATATTCAAAATATTTGAAAGCGCGCGCGATGAACGGTTGATTCGGAAAGGTTTGTTTATGTACTGCTCATCCCTGCATTCTCTCTTAGTCTCTTGGTGAATGAGTGTTTTCTTGTCAGTTATTTTACTTTTTGAAGATATTATCGAACTAATTAGATCATTACGATACTTCCATTATAAGGCAGTCAATTTGGATCACATTCTATCCTTTGGAGAAATGGTTAGCAAACCGCAAAGTGGTGTGTGTGACGGATCTACGAGATGTTGGTTCGCTCTCTGAATACCGATCAAAGCTATTCAATGGTGATACACGAGGTCCTTATTCACATTTAGTCATTAATATTTCATCCGTAATTTGTAGTGTAATCCCTAGCAAGTGCGTGCTCTAATTTTCGAAAACTAGTTCGTGCCGGATACTGAGTGATCATCATAGACATCGCCACTTATGATAACCTTCTTCGGGTAGCTTCCAAATCATTTATCATCTGTGATTTCATTAGTAATTATATCTCACATCCTCAGGTACCACGTGTCAAAGATTTTATAATATCACTTCTCCATTTAAGGAATTCACTTCCAAATTCCTCTGGTTGCGCATAACATCACAACTTTAATTCATCGGATCATTGGTTGCGATTAGGTTAGCGTAGCTAACCAGTACTAGCGTATTGGTCCAACAGTGCAAAAACACATGTAGTATTAAAATACCATAAACTATTTGAGAAGAAAGTTTTACCATTCCTTACTGATTAAATGAATCGTCATTGATTTTCATCTTTGTCCCTAAGAGTTTCCATGATGGGCCCGAGTGATGATTGACAATGAACCCATAGGAGAGCCTTATAGAGAAATATCTACATGACTGCATGCCTAACCAGAGGTTTATTTATCTTGATATGCTGCCCCTTTATGGATTGATTTATCAAGCAATAATAACTGTGCAATCATGAGGGGGCTCTGAGAGTCCTGATAGTTACTAAAGTCCAGGATAATCAGCTTTTAATAAGCTCAACTAGTCCAATCTCACAGCAGCAAGCGGTCAGTTTATCCTCAGTTGTTCTCAGTTATGTGTTCAACTCAAAATGTTTTAAAACACTTGCTAGCCAGAGCAGCAAGTCACCATGGACTTCACCAATTCTAAATAGCTGTGTCACTCAGAATTATGGCTTCCGCTTGTTCTATCGTACATTTTAAGGATTTGCGGAGACTATAACTTGATTGTAAACAGCCATTAATTCCACCAAGTTTCATCAACTCCCTTTTCATCACTTGAATCTACTAGAATGTCGCAAAGAGCAACAAAATTTTCTGTAAGTACCTATCTAGCTGTAGTTTTATACGTTTCATACAATTTTTATTTTGAACCTTGGACATCTCCATAACCATCCATGCACAGTGAACTCAATTTTCAAATGATGCATCTCATTTCAGCACTGTTTGCTAGGTTTAACAATTCTGTCTTCAAGAGATCTCATATTTTAAATCTTAATAGTGGTGTCAAAATAATCTTTACTCTTCCATTCAGTTTTATGCTGCATGCAAATTTTTCTTTGTATACCTGCACTTTCATCCCAATTAAAATATCTAAGTCGGTCTTTCAGTTACAAATTTTTATGCGCCTTTTCCTGTTTCTTTGTGTAAAGTTCTTATTCTCTCAGATTCATTTCCCTAGATACCGCAGTCTTGCTGGGTATGTATTTTTACATGTTAAAGCTGAGGCGGTTGAAATCAAGAACATTTCCCATCATATTTTTCCCCTCTTAAAAGCAAATCATGAAAAATCTCCGTGTTGCTTTCTACTCAACAGCCCATTGTTTCAGTAGAGCCAGCCTCAATGAAGCTAAAATCCTTCTCATATTATACTCTTCGGGGTTCTTCTTTCCCCTATAATATTTGTGCAAACTTCCTTCATAGTCTTGCGAAAAAATAAGTGGCAAATTAATTAATTCTTAAGTGTAAGTAGTTGAAATCAGAATTTAAAATTCTTTATTGGATAGTGAGCAGGCCAAAGTTCAAACTGCTGTCATGGAGAAATCTTCTCTGTTCTTATGGGGCTCATAGACAATTTATCGTTAGATGGAAGTAGGTATATGTTGTTTTAAAATTATTTCTTAACTTATTTAACTTCATTCACAATTTTACATATTTTGTATGCTCCATTTTAGAAATTTTTAAATTTTATCACGGCAATTTAATTATGAATTTTAAATTTTATCACGGTAATATCCTCAATATTCTTCTCTCCTCAATTCGTATTCGCTCCTCTATCTCTTCATTTACAACATCTTCGTAGTTCTCAATGACTAGCACGAGATTCGCCATCTTTAAAACTATCCCGTGAAGCGTGACCCAAATCGATGGAAAACTCGGTTTTTCACGAAATCGATGGAAATCCAAATCGATGGGTCCGGACCCATCGATTTGGATTTCCATCGATTTCGGGATTCTGATCGATTTAGGGCCGTATTTCTGCATTTTTGCATCGATTTGTGTCCTATCGATTTGACCGGCCCATAAGCGCAATGCTTTTCTAAATCGATAGCGTCCCCAAATCGATCAGAATTTCCGTTTGAATTCGATCGTTCATAATCGGCCTGCTGCTTTGGTTTTCTCTTTAAAAAAAAAAAATAAATAAAAAAAAATAAAATAGACTTTAGAAGAAAGTAAGCAACGTTTGACACAGTAGACTGATTTTGGTTAAATCTGTTCAACTCATACGCAATACACTCTTTTAGAAAACAACAGAAAAATAGCTCTATGTAGATCTATTTCGTTTTATTTTATTTCTTAAGTATCTAATTTATTTTCACTTTACAATTTTTTAATGAAGTCAAACACAAAATTACTTAGGGAAAAAAAATGAAGATAGGCGAAGTACTTGCTCATTATGAAACCAAATTTCTGCACAAGAGACGGAAATTGCAGTAGAAAAATGGTGTCAAATTGATGAAATTCTGAACATTCTGACATTCTGTGAGTGTTGTTGAGTAATGCCTTCTGTTGGGAAATGACTAAATTAACAAAAATGTCAATTTACAGGGTGCCTACAAGTCTGGAATTTCCGGAAAGTCTGGAAATAGTACCGATTTTTTAAGGGGGGTTCGAAAGTACTGGAAAAGTGCGGAAATTCCGTGAAAGGTCCGGAATTTTTTGAATTTTGTCTCAATTTGAGCAAAGAATTCAATTTATTGAAATTTTTAAAATTTCGTCAAATGGAGGTACTGAAAAAGTACTGAATTTTTCTATTGCGGAGGTACTGAATTTTTGGGAATGTACTGAAAAAGTACTCTAAAAGTACTGATTTTTGGCCCGCCTGTTTTAGTAGAAACCCTGATTTATCTATTTATTCATTTACAATGTACAGTTGCTGGATCCCCTGCCAAGTGCGCATTAATGTAGATTTGTCCTAGAATGTTTTTGACAAGTATACTTGTCAATTCAAGGGATTGGATTAAACATTTGGTTACTAGGTCATAATGCTGAGCTGAATTGTTTAGGTGTGGAGTATATCCATCAACGGAGAGTCGACAGAGGTGTTATCCTTGACTGACTCAGTCATCAAATGTTTGCGGCTACTGCCAACACCCCTGTCTGGTTCAACCTCAGAATCATGCCGCAAGCAGGATTTGTTTGCTCACAAACGTCCGTTGATGGCTCTATGTGACAATGCCGGCTCCTCAAATCCATTCTGTCTGGTCAATTTCATCTCGCTGCGGACTGGAGAACAGGTAAGATACTAGTCTGGTGATGTTATTTTGAATTACTCCGTATGTGTTTCCATGTCTAAAAAGTTTTTATATATCTCCCTTGATTTACAGGGTGCCTGTAGATCTAGGAAGTCTGAAAATCCATAAAAAGAGTGAACATCTTCGAGGAGGCTCAGAATTAATGACCAGTTTTGCAAAATTTACAGAAGGTCCATAATTTTTTGTGTTGTGTAGGTTGATTGAAGTGGCCATCTTCAGAATTTTACCACAAGTAACTCTAGAAATTGTTTCGTCATTATGTTTAGTCAATAAACAAATATGTTTAAAACATAATTTTTTTTTAAAGTTGGTTTCTATACCTAAAATGTTTTTTTCAGTAAGTAGATGTAGCATTTACCTAATTTCTTTCCAAAATGGTTTATTATTTTATTCTCTTTAATTTATTTTTCATTCAATTTTTTTTCCTTTAACGTTTTTTGGACTTACCTGGGTTTTTAATAAATAGGAAAAATCTATTCAATTTTTCTGAAGGACCCCTATGGAAAACCTGAAATTTGCAAAGCCACCAATGATTATTTTAAACCCTTTTGATGAAAATTCTTAGGTTGTTAAAAAAAAAAAAAATCGTTTATACTTTGAACATTGCTTCTAGCATTCAATATCTGAGACAATTGTTACTTTGATAAGTTTGTGTCTCAATGCTTCTTAGTAGATGGCAATGGTTTTTTGCACGAAAAAATAAATTAAGAGATCATAGTATTTTAGTAAGAGGGCACTGTGGTTTGCAAAAGGAGTAAGTTCAGACACTGAACAATGCGCTCTCATTATTGTACTCAAATTATTGAAGTGTGTAAAAATTAACAAATTTGAGTGAAGATGAGCACAGTACTCCAAAAATGAATGGCTACCTTGTAATAATCTAATACGCTTTTCTTTTGTAAATGTAGGTCAAGGCCATTCAATTCAAAACGCAAGTGTGTGATATTCAAGCAAATCGTAGATCCATTGCAATCGTGTTTCCGGAGCGGATAGCCGTGTTTGATGCGTTTACTTTGGAGGACCAGTTGACAGTTACAACATGCTTCCCAAGTCCAAGCATCAACCCGAATCCAGTGGCCCTTGGCTCAAGGTATCGTGTTCATTAATTCTTAAGTGTAGATTATCCTGACAAAAATAAATTCCCTAAGTTCATTTCAGAGAGTCAATATTTTTAATGCAATCTGTCAACAAGGTACTTACAGAGCTATAGAAGAAAATCTGAGAAAAAGAGTCTCTAGAAAGAGTCTCTTGCAGCTAAAGTAAGGAAATAGACTTCTTGTATTCCACAAGGATTTTTGATTCAAGTGCTTTTTCCTCGGTAAAATTTCTCAAGAAATGCAATGGTGCTACTGACTGGTTTTTGCTACGCTGCTACTGGTTGGCCCTCAATCAATACGATCTACTATGTTTTCAGGACAGACCTAGCCTCTTGTAGCTTATGAACCACAAAATGCTCTTGTTAGCTGAATTTATTCATTTCGTTTTTTAATTTTTCTTTTCTATTTTTTAGGAGGAGGAGGAGGGGGGGGGGGGGTTTGTTAAAACATATATTCAAAGAAAAAGTTGACACACAATAGGAAAAATTTGTTTTTCTGAGCTTGGTTCAAACAACTGATATTTTTAAGATTTGGCATAAAATGTCTCATTTTTCAGATGGTTGGCGTACGCAGAGAAACAGTTGATTTTAATGAAAAGGTCAAGAGGGGGATCGGAAGGAGAAGGCGTACAGTCGTACACAGCGACTGTTCTACAAGCTGCCAAAACCTTAAGCAAAGGCCTGCGGGATTTCAGTGGCTCGGTCACGTCCAGTTTAACAGGGACAGGGCCAGTTATCAACGGCAACAACTCACTGCAACCAGGGATCATCACAATCTTAGATGTAGAGGTAATAGAAATGTCAAAACTCGTTGCAAATGGGGTGTGAAATGGTGCTCTTATACTAATTTCATGGCTTTTTCAAAGTTTAGAACAATGCCTGCAGACAGAATTTTTGTTAAATTTTGCCTTGCTAGTGACTGATTGACACATTTCTCCATAACTGCCATGGTAATGTCTCGAGTCGTACAACAACATAACAGCGTTGCTTGGTCATGTTAGATGTTGACAAATGGTTTTATGTCGGAGAAAAAAAATGTGAGAAAAATTTCAAAGAAAAATTTGAAGAAAAACATTTATTGTTGTTGCACACATCCAAAATTTTCAGGCGAGTTTTGTTCACACACTGTATTAAAACTGCAATAACTTTATCATTTTTTGCTGAAACAAGTTGATCAAGGTCTCAATTCATTGTTTTTACTCCATCTTTTGTATAACACCATAATCAGCTTGATAGGTGGCTTAGTTTCTTAAATGTAGTGTAAGTCTGGGTATTTATAAGATAGCCCATGTAGCACTGTGATTTTGAGAAATTTAAACGTTTAATTTTCCTCCCTTAGAGCTCCAGTGGAAAAAGTACAAAAGATAGAAGAGGTGGTGAGATCATCGCACACTTTATCGCCCATTCAGAACCAATAGTCGCCATGAACTTTGACCCTCCGGCATGTTACTGGTAACTGCGGATAAAAGAGGTCATCGCTTTCACGTCTTCCGCATCAATCCTCACGTCGCAGGGTCTGCAAGCGCAAGTGTTCACCATCTTTACATTCTGCACAGGTTTGTTCAGTGTTGTAGAGCAACTTATTTCTTAGTGTGTCTTTAGGACTAGAGAACAGGGAAAATTGGGAAATTTTGGGAGATATTCGGCCTAAAAGTGTCAGGGGAAAATAGGGAAATTTTAGAGGATTTCATGCAAAAGACTTGAATTTTTTTTTTTGTTCTGTCTTTTTGAAGCTCGCAAGTTTTCCTTGCTTCGGTGCAAAGATTTTGGAAATTTATGTCTTCAAAAAGAAAACTCAGATAGCCCCAAGAATTTTTGAGAACATTATTTTCTAGTTTATCAGTAATAGAATTAAGTAATGCTGATTATTTACAATAAAAGCAGTGTATACGTCTTCCTGGAAGAAACTTATTCAGTACCAAGGTTTTTTTTTATTTTTTTGCTTCAAAAACGGGGAGAAAACAGAGTTCCAGCAAGTACTGCTCGCACATGCCAGGAACGGGCGGCCATCCCCGGACAGCTGCAAGCAACTGACAAAGGATAGAGAAAGCAACTCGCACCTAGCTTTTTTTATTTAAAAGCAGGGTTGCCACAGTTAGGGAATACGGGGAAAACTGAAAAATGTCAGGGAAAATGACGAAAATGTCAGGAAAAATGTGTTAAATTACCTTTATTTGCTTTCTGGAATGGGTTTGAGGTTTCGAACAACAAATTTTGCCTGAAAACTATTTTTAATTATGTCTTCTTAACCACTGTCATATCTTCAAATGTCAGGGATTTTCACCAAAATGTGTCAGGGAAATCAGGGAATTTCATTTTCTAAATTCTGTGGCAACCCTGTGAATGGAGTTAGCAAATCACAAAAAGCTCTCCAAACTTAATTGAATAAAAGTGGATTGAAGAAATGCAAGGGTCACTTGATGCATTTCAAATATTTTCTTTACCTTGCTTTTCCATTTCTGATTTCATTTTTGATATGTTTTGCAGAGGTGATACTACTGCAAGGGTCCAAGATATTTCGTTTTCAAATGATTCTCGGTGGGTTGCGGTGAGCTCTTTGCGAGGCACCACCCATGTTTTCCCTATCACCCCTTACGGAGGATCTGTCGGACTTCGAACACATGCGACTCCACATGTTGTCAATAAACTCTCCAGGTAAGGAAAATACCTCTTCGGCTTTTTCTTAGCACCCTTTTAACCAGAATGACAGTTGAGTTGATATGTTTTAGCATTGAAGTATGAGGACTTTCTTCTCTTAACATTTTTGTAGGGTATGGATAGCTTGCAAAATATTCGCTTCTTATGCTAATATTCGAACGTACGATCATTTGTTTGAAAATTTGAGATTTTCAAGTTTGAGTTCAAATCGAATATTAAAAAAATATATTTGAACTCAAAAATCCGAGATTTTTTAATATTCCCCCAGCCCTACATTTTTTTTGGTGGCAGAATAATTACTTCTTGTGGGTGTCGTGATTCAGGTACAAATAAAGAAGCACTTTAGTCTGGAAAGGCAAACAATTTTGTCTTGATTCCTAATGGCTCTGCATTAATCTTGCAAAGTAGTTGTTTAATTTATTCCTTTATCGTACTATGGCTGTGAGTCTTCTTTTCCAGAGAGATGGAAACTAATTTAAATGAGTATATTCAATCTTATTTTTTTAATTTCTTTTCATTTAAGCTTAAACAAGCCTCCCTCTACTGAGAGCAATGGAAATTTTACATCCCTTAAAGTTTATGTGTAAGTTTTAGTCATCCTACTCTTTTCTTAAGGGTCACATGACCCGAAAGGTTACTTTTTGGTACATTCATGACTGTCAGTATTGCAGGCCTTGCATGTTAATGGTAGATATACTTGCAAACCGCATTTCTTCATTTCCATGTTTTAATTATTTCAAGAAACACAAGCTAACTTTATCGCTCAAAATTTTTATAAAATATTCTTCAAACAGATGAGAAGAAAAACCGAAATTTTCAAGAAATTACATTGATTAGTAGTCTATAAAAAGTTTGAGTATGGAGGAAAGTCTGTAATATTTCAAACCAAAATACATCCAAGTTCAGCCATTGACGTAACATGTATTCTCAATGCTGTATTTGATGGAAACAGTGCTTTTGTCCATCTGGGAATTCTTTTAATTCAGAGTATTCTATGTATAAAAAAGTAAACTTAATACTGCGTAATTTCTAAGTCCAAAGTATCAGCCCTGCAACTTTTTAACACAACCTCATTTTTTGCCGATGTGTTAATTTTTTCTGTGTTTTGTTTCCTGTATTTTTCATTTTTAAGTATCCCATTCCAATGTTTTTCAGGTTTCATCGAAGTGCTGGCCTGACAAATGATGGTCGAAATAGCCCGATCCTCAACGAATGCAACCAGCAACTTACGATGCTCGCAATTCCAAATCCCTGTCTGCCCCCTTTTCCTAGTCCTGTAGTCATAACGCCCCTAGCACAGTTACGCACGTATCCCCCAGGAATCCCAGCAACGCGTGGCCATGAAGATGTATCCGCCATGATCAAAGTCTCTGCGTGTTTTGCCCCACCCAGAGCATGGCTTTCTTCCTCTCAAGAAACGATACTAAACAATAAATCAATGAAGCGAGCCGTTGATTCGTTGTTTATTATTACGTGCCATGCTAATCTTATTCAATACGATCTCGAGCCAAAACATGTAGTCGGTGAGTAAATTTTTACCTCTTTTCGATACATTTTCTTACTTTTGCCATGAATTTGCACTGAATACATCTATTCTAATATAGAAAAATTCAACTATCTAGAGTTTAATCAAATCACTTAAAAGTCCAAGCGGTGGAACATAAATGAGCATAAATCATGATCGCAGTAAGAATTTTACAATTGAGAAACCTCTCCAAGCATGGAAAAAGAAAATCAGAAGACTGCTTTGTGCTGATGATTGACCCAAAATGCATCCTCAGGGTGTCTATTGTTAGTAAAAACAGGAAAAATAGAAAAATATCAGAAATTTGATGTCATCAGGAAAATAGGTCATGGATCAAAAAATCTCGAGTGCATCAAGCATTTTTCTATCACATGCAGTTTAGTATTTGCAGAAGTGAAACATTTTATTCAGTTTCTAAAGTATGTTGATTTGTAAAATCAAAGCAGTGTCAATTTTCTGTTGGATATACCTAATCAGGAAATTTCATTTAAAACATCAGAAAAAATCAGGAAAATATCAAGATGAGCCAAAATAAAATTCTAGCATTCTGATTCTTACTGGCTTTTCGGATTTTGTTGCTACTGTTGCCCCAAACAGCATATTTTTTCGACCGAAAATTATGCTCAGATGAACTTTTTCTCTGTATACAGAGAATTTACGTTTTCTACTGAATTTTAACGTACGCTGGGAAAATCAAACACTCCAAAATAGTTATTATTTTGCTACAAAGTGGAGACACGCTCTAATCAGTTCTATTTGTATCCTTATCATTTCAGGAGCTACAAAAGACAGAATATGTGATAATACGCAAATTGAGTTAGGGGTCGAAGCGAAAGCAGAATGGCCGTTAGTTAATAGTCCAAGCAATACTCAACCTCCTTTGAACGCAAATAATCCTTTGTTACTCATGAGCCGGTCGTTCACAAGCAATAGTTCAAACAAATATCAAAATCTAGATGCGGATGAAAGGTGGTTGTCTCAAGTGGAAATCGTGACGCATGCTGGACCCCATCGCAGACTCTGGATGGGACCCCAGTTTACCTTCAAAACTTTCAGCTCCTCACTCGGGTAAGAAAATGCTCATTAACATCATCCCGCCACCTTTATCTTTGTTCCAATTGGGTTCTAAAGGGCTGGAAGTTATGCCAAAGATACCTTTTTCATGAGATGTAATCAACGACCCTATTCAAGATTGCAGCAAGTTCCAAGCCTTCCCCTAAATTCAATTAACCCACCACCCCTGTTTTCAACCAAAATTCATGACCGCTTCTTCTGGAAGACACAAAAAACCTTTTACCTCAGGGTTGCTACCGTCAGGGAATACTAGGAAAACGGAGAAATGTCAGGGAATAATTGTTAAGTTACTTTTATTTTCTTTCCAGAATAGATTTGACATTTCAAACAATAGATTTTGAGTGGAAACCATTTCAAATTACTTCTTTTCTGCTACTGCCCTGTGAAACTGTATAAAATAATCCTGAACTAAGCTGATACTAATTAAGTTCAGTTTTTTTTTCTTTTAATACCATTCTTATTTTATTCTTTAATCTGAAATCAGCACCTCAAATTGTTGCCGTTTTCTTTTGTCAACAGAGGTGCAGTACCTGTCATGGATTCAGATTGTGGATCAAGGTTAAATCGATCGAGTCCTGTAAATATGCCATTGTCTCATAATCCGATCGTACCAGTCCTCCTTGAAAGTGGATCTAGCAGTGAGTATTCTTGATAATGCGTATTTTACTACGTCAAATATACTTGGTTCATTTTGGTAGAGAAGGTCCTCAGATCCGTAGAGACTTTGACTTTTTATTTTGACATTTTTTTTATGTAATTGCAGTTCTTTAAAACCAAGAACGCAAAGGAATATTTGTATCTGGTAAACCTACAATGATGAGTCAGTTATCTCAGTTACAAAATCATGTTTCGATGTTTGTATCCTAGGTACAAGAAAAAATTATTAAGATCTGTTCAGGGGCTGAGTTCTTATTTGCAATATTCATCAAGATACTGTTTTTAAAATACATATCAGACAACCTCTTTTTGCTATTATTGAATGCCGAAGTTTTGCTTTTGAGTAGAATCTTGTTATTTTTTTGGCAATTCTCAAAGTTAAAACATCCAAAACACTCCCATCACAAGAGCAGTTTATGGACTCAAAACTCTTAGATTTAAAATAGCTGTTTAGAAGAAAAGAGGTCACACAATCTTATACTTTAATAAGGTGACTTTAAACTGAAATTCAACTTACGTTACCGGATCTGCGAAAAGAGATCTTATCTGCAGGGAGAAAATTTTCCTTAACTTTCCTAGAATTTTCTTAGCAGTGAGAGTTCCAGAACTGATACGCTATTTGACTCTTGAAATTCATTTTATGATTTTTACATCCTATCCTTATTTTTCAGTGTTTACAAGGCTGAAAAATGAGGAAAAGTCGTGGAACAATAGTCTACCCTTAATTGTAGGGGAAAACAGGGAAATTTCAGGAAGTCTTAAGAAAGAGACCAGATTCTCCTTTTCCTTACTATTATTTGCCACCTTAGCAACTGAGGTTTTGAAAATTGTAACTTTGATCCAGAAAACTCAAAACTGTGAGATCAATTTATATGAATCATAATTCACTGCCAATGTGTCGTTGGGTTTTGGCTCTTCTCATGTCAGAAAAATTTGAGAAAGAAGTTTAAAAGCCCATTTTAGCACAGTGCAGCGGATAAAAGCTGTAGACTATGATTATCAGAGATTACAGCTATCCTAGTCTGTGTTATTTTGGTTGTGCCCATAACAAAGGTGTCACAATTGAACCTAATACAAACAGAAACCTACAATCTCACTGTCTATGAAAATGATGTTTTCGACCAATCGTGTTTCCTGTTTATGGTTCATTATTTTTGATTCCAATGAGAATTGCATACTTAGCGTCTAGAATCATTCTTCTGTGGTAGAAAGGTGATTAGCATTGTCATACCAAGAGGCAAAGGAAAATTTATCCCTAGCATTACTGTGCTAGATTCTGCATGCCACCCCACAGTGGAAATTGGTTGTCATGCAAACTAATCACAATACACTCTATCGAAAAGTGGCTAAAATTCCAATTGAGATCCTCTTTGATAAATAAGGCTACAAATGTGAGTACTTTCGAGTGGAGTCCACTTCTACATCAAAACAAACTCTCCATGCAAAGATAGGGAGCAAATACATTAGCAGTGATGCCGTGCTTTCAGTTTTAGAGTCCCCAAATAAAGTGGCAGCCCTGTCAATGTATTTGCTCCTTATCCTTCCATGGAGAGTTTGTTTTGATGTAGAGGTGGACTCTCAGAATATCGTGGGATATTCCCTCCATTTTGGCCTTAACTTGAGAGCTTTTTTTGAGCACATGAGTTAATTTCAGAAAAAACCAGTGGCCACATCGTGTTTCTCGGGAACTTTTACATAAGAATCAACAGTCAAATCGCAAATGCAACATGCAACATCTCCATTGGCAAAATGATTCGCTATTCGCTTTGTTTGAATAATTCACTATTCGCACAGCCCTACTGCCTACTAGATACCTTGTCTTCCCTCGATCACCTGAAATCTTGTGTGCCGAGGTTGTAACCTTGTGTACTAAATGAGTGGTATTTTGTGCATATTCAGGTAGTTTTGAGCAATCTCCATGCTTACTGGACATGTGCGGTGCTGAGCTTGAGAAAATGGAGGGTGAAGGCGATTCCCGCCTGCAAGAAGATCTCGCTGATGCGATGCAAGAAGTGCCAGGAATGACTATCCCCTCAGACGCAGGTAATTACCCTTCTCCTTTGTACTTGCTATGCCAAAGCTTTCTACTATTAATCAATTAATTAATTAATTCGGTAGCAGGCGAGACGTAACATAATGTATGTTGAGTATGAAATTGCATTTAAATGATTGTGGTGGTGAGGACACTCACGTTTGTTTAGAATTCACTCAGCGGTTAGCAGAAAGTTGATTTCAATTGTAATCGTGTGATAGAAGGTTTTAGGTGACGTGGGATTTGTTAGAGTGAGGTTAGGAACGCGTGTCATGAATCCAAGCAATGCTTCTTGCCACCTTCATGAAGTAGAAAGGTTTTTTAAACGATCGTGTTTCTGAACGAATAGATGAATAACTTACTTGAAATCTATTCAATATTATGGAATGATGATTTCAACTCCGGTATTGTGAGGTTCTTTGCAAAGAAACAAAATGGACAGAAAATTATGTTTAAATTGCTCTCACAGGGACTGTAATACTTTTATTCCGTTATCAACTTTTTCTGCAGTACCAACCTCATCGTTTGTGCTGCATTTCATCTTAATACAAAGTCTTTACTGCTTTAATCTTGATAATGTACAAGGTTCATACTCAGAACCATTGTGGCGAACATGTTCTGCATGAGAATGGCATATCATCGTTTCAGGGAGTGTTCCTCTTATTGTGCATAAAATATGCTCTCTTTGAAAAACTCTTTCTAAAGAATAATCAATACTATTGAACAATTTTTCTACCTTTTCAGATAAAATGACATGGGGGGGGGGGGCAAAGACAAGCAGGTCAAACGCGTTTTAACGGCATGGTGGATAATGTAGATAAGAGTGTGAAACTCCTCCCCCTTCCCCAAAATGTCTTCCTAAATATTATTTCAAGATCAACTTTTGGTACCGGGTACCATAATTTGATCTGCTCGTTATTGGAATTGATAGGCTAAGCAATAGACAAAGAAAACAAAGGAAGAATAGAGCGATCTTATTGATAAAAGTGGGTGGTTGCTGTGTATTAAGGGAGCAAATGATTGACTTAATAAAGGGTTTTTGATGGGTTGCCATTAGCAAGTTTATAACTTATCTCTTTCGTCCATTGGCACCACCTACTTCCACCAATAGGATCACTCCATTTTCCATTCGTCCTCTTTGTCTATGGTCCAGACTATCAATGTCACTAATCAACCCGCTGATTTTACAAAGTCTTTGCCAGGAATGATAACTCTAGGGTGGCCTAAAGTGCCCTGTATGAGCTTCATCAAATGAAATTTCCAGTTTCAAACTTTCGAACGCCGTAAAGTGAAAGTTGTAAATCAGACTTTTCCATTTCGTGGTGGTTCCTTCAGTGATAGTGAATTTTTGCTCTCTTCTGAAAGTCATGGTGTTTCAAAAAAATGTGCTACTCTCATCTTCCTACCGAATGTGGAACTTATGGGAGCGGCAGAATACTTCAAAAGCATCTCTTAGTCCAACTCATCTTCTTTGTTTGGTGCCTCTTCATAATCGCCCTTCAACGCATCTAAATTTTGAAGTTATTTTCGTATGTTGTCAGTGAAATAGAATTTATTTTTCTGTCCTATCACTCTCTCAATTCTGTCTACCTCTTTCTCTTCCCTTCCTCAAGAATTTCTCCAATAAAACTAAGCTCTAGACTATCAACGCATATTCATACTTGCATTTCATGCATCAGCGCAGACACGACTATCAGTTTCAATCAGACACAGACATTCAAACAACCAATAGTGTGACGTTAATTTGGTTTAAGTAAAACAATAGAATTCTTTTTTTGTAAAATTTTTTTATTCTCTTGAAAATCATGAAAAACTCATCAAAGTTCACCTAGAAGTAGCGGTCGACACTCTTGTCTCTTAGATTTTTGTATGCCTGCACAGTATTAATTTATTTTTCAAAAACTTTTGCGAACACACAAAAAATGTACTGTTTAGCCTCTGCTGTAAGTCAAGTTTCATTCCACATCATCCCGGATTTTAATATCCATGTCTCTTGATACTGGTGTTTGCAAAGTTCCTGTTCTGCCTTGTTAACAATTTTCTTAGGTTCTGAAAGCAATATAAAAAAAAAAAAATAATTTTCTCGGTGGGATGAGGAGATGGGGGTTTATAATTGCAATACATTTTTTTCTAGTCACTTGACTTGAGTGAAGAGCTCAGCAGAATTCATTTTGGTGACTATTCATCAAAAACTATATAATATTGAATATTTATTGCCCTTTTCATTAGTGTATTTTTAAAAACATGCAGCTGCTAACACTCAAATTTGTTTGAAGAAACATAAATTTAAAATGGTCCATAGCACAGTTAATTATTATGTGTTGAAGTCACAAATGATAGGATTAAGCTCATTTTTTGTGCGAAAAATATGAAACTTCGGCTTGAAGAATTTATATTTTAACATTGTGCTCTGAGAACTGACACCTATAAAAGGCAAGACCAGGCAATAGCAGCTCATAGATTACTGACGAAAAATGCTTTATTGGCTTAAGTTTGTAGATCCAAGGCGTAGTCTTGTAGTCACTAGTGCTTAGAAAATACTTCATATCTTTCCTAGGGTAAAAATTAACTTACAAGTGTTAACCGTATAACAAGATAGAATAACTGTATCAAGTCATCTTTTTTAAAGGTTGAAATTTTTAGCTTTCTTATTAATAAACAACAGTAAACGTGTAGTGGCATCGACCCACACCCTTAATATTGCATCGTTTAAAGCACAGACTGCTGCTCATACACACCCAATAAACAAGGGGTTAAATAGCACGCTATTATAGCAAAGACTGTATGATCAAGGGAAGCCGTACTCTTAAAGTAACCATAATGCCTAATGCAGTTTCTAGTTTGTACTTTCATAACTGGAATGATTAACATGTTTTTGAACTTGACTGTGTTATGTAATGGACTTGAAGCATACAAATTAATGCATGGATTTCTAATACTAGTTCCTTCCAGAAATATTCTGACTCTCCCACTTTTTGAGGGAATTCAAGGTCAAAGCTGAGTCAGAGTAGGGTTACTTTCGTTCTTTTATTAGTTGATTTTGCACTATTTTTGTGACTGTGTTGCCGCTAAGGATACATTCGTTTGACATGTAAATTACTTAGGAAAATGTATTTTTGAAGGGATAAATGAAAAACACTATGTCATGAACGCAGAAAGATTTTTGTAAAGTGGATGTATTTCTTTGCTCGTTAGATAGGCGTGACTGCAAGTTTTCCATTTGAAAATTTTCTTTTTTATGGAGAAGTAGGGGCAATGGATGAAAATGACCAAACAATCTGATGATATCAAAAAGGTGTCATTTTATTTAAGGCCCCCCCCCCCCAAAAAAAAAAGAAAAGAAAATTGCTCTGATTAAATTCAGCATAAATTTTCTTCAAATTATTATGGGTTGTAAAGCCTATTTGCTTTGTACTCCCCCCTCTTTTTATTTTTTTAAAAACATTCCCATGTATCATCTCACGAATACCCAAGAAAGATTCTGTAAATTTTTGAAAATCATCTGTTAGATTCAATACTGAATCCCAGCACGGTAAAACACGGTATCAAGTAAGTACAAGACGCAAGTTTTTGAAATTTCTTTCACTAGTAGGAAGTTGATGACACAACCCTTGAAAAGTACTCCGAAAAGCGTGTTTAGAGATAACTCATGGTCGTTTTTGTGTTTCTTGGCTAGGTGGCGGGTCTATGAGGGCCCGGGCCTCAGTAATGGCAAGGCAAGTGAACCCCCTCGGAACCGTACTCACTTTGAGTGAAGGAGTTTCTCTGGCAGCCAGTATCAAGACCCCTGATTCGAATCGTATAATAAGTAAGGTAGTATGTTGCGAACAGCAATCTAGTCATTCGCCATCTTCTTTTGACGCTCCCGTCAACGTAGATTTAAGTAGACCTCTCTCTGAGTCTAGCTCAGACATAAGCTTGCAGGAGAAGATAATTTATATCGATAAATTGCAAACTTCTATAGAATCAAACCTGAGCAACAGTTCGAACAGTGTTGATGTCAACACAAACAACTCTCAAATGGTTACCGTTGTTGAGTTAGTTCCAAGAACCAACTCAACAACCAATTCAAAAATCCGGTCTGGTGGTGCAACCACCTCTGAATCCAAAGAAAGTGCTCCCAAAGCAGAAAAAGTTTCTAAAACTGAAAAAATTGTCACAGAGGTGATTCAAAGTACGCCTTCAATCTCTGACTCAAGTATTAAGGAATCAGGATGTGAGCTTTCTAGAAGCGTACCCCCTGAAGAACCTAGTAAAAGTAGCAAATCCAGTAAAGGGAAAAGCAAAAGAGAAAAAGGAAGACAGAATAAAGCTCCTGCAGAATCTGCTAAACAAGAGGAACAGAGTGAAGAGAAAGAAGTTGTCAGTGAAATTTTAAGCCTACCAGAACCCCGTATTGAAACAGAAAGAGAAGAGGCTCTCATTAGCACTGTCAATCTCAGTGAGAAAAAAGAAAAACGTGCTGAAACACCCACTGATGCGCAATCCCTTCCAAATAATCCCAGTAAAACATCCAAAAAGAAAAAGAAGGAAGTTCAACCTGTTAGTTTACCAAAGCCTTGTAAAAACAGTAGTAGTAGCTTGGAAAAATGTATGCCTGCTGATGCAGTCATTATAACAAATTGCTCATCAGAAGATGAGACACTGGACGATAAATTTGAGAGTATCAGCTTTGAAGAGCAAACAATCAGTGCCGATGACCCAGTAATAATAAAATCTCATGGCGTCATGAGCTCTATCTTTGATGAGCATTTCAGGCACCCCTCAGTGTTAGAAATACCAGCTGAGCCTCTGAGCGTACCTATTAAGCAGCGCGAAGATTCATGTAATGATGAAAGCTCTCTAACTTGTCCGTACCTGAACCGTTTATTGAAATTCCATGTTATGTGGAAAAGAAATGCGATGAAAAAAGCAAGCCAGCTAGAGGAAATAGAAAGTCTAAGAAAGGAAAGGCATCAAATCAAAAAAGTGAGGGTCTGAAGTCAGAGAGACCGGAAGATTCCACTGATCCTTTGGAAACGACAATTACGTATCCGTATCTGGAACAAGTATCCGACCCAAGATATCCTGAAATTCAAGAAAATTGGGACGAGTCGCATGTGACTTTAAGTGAAGATTTTAGCACTGAAGTCAGTCAAAGTGCCTTGGTGCATGCTCCTGTTGATGAAGTTGATCCTGAAAAAGGTACTTGCGATGAAATCAGCCAGTCACCGCTTTCTGAGCAAGCAGGTGCTAATGATACAGTGCCAGTCCCTGATGACAATATCGTCAAACAGGAAATAGATGATTCGACTGTTCTTGAAACTGGAAGTTCAGACACAAAACCGGTTGTACAATTAAAAGAGCCTCAAAGTAGCGAGCCAAACATTGTCGCAAGTAAAACAGCTGATAAGCCGAGCAAAAAGAAAAGAGGAAGGAAAGGAAAAACCAATCCAAGTACTTCTATTAAAGAAGATACTAAAGTAGAGGTCATGCCAATTTTGTCCTATGCTGCTATTTCGAAAGGCACTAGTGAAACTGACTCCGCCACGTCTAAGGAGTCTCCTCATCTTTCGTCCAAGAACTCTGATAATGTCGAAGAGATTGTGGCTAGTGAGGAAAGACAACTCTCTGGTGAATGCCAAAGTTACAATGCATATGAGGACTTCATATCTGAAGTGGACAGTGCTACCATAGAAAAACCAGAATCAATCAATGTAGAAGAAATGGAAATGTCGGCGACTTTCGAATGCAAGCTGCCCATGGATTCAACGCCAGGTGAGTCTGATACCGGTGGACTACATTTTGAATTGCAGTGGAACGCTCAGGAGCTCAACTCCTTGAACGAAGACTTTCTTTCTCTCACAACGGATGATCTTGCTCCTTGCAGTTTTGAAAATCAAGATGAAGATGTACGTTATGACCCAAGTAGGGAACAGAGTGTAGAAACAGATTCATCTGGGCCCATTGTACCCTACAGTCTCTTCGATTCAGGAAGTGACTTTTTTATTCCGCACCCGCTTTGCTCTGAGGATGAAAGTGGTGTCGATTACGTTCAGATAACGTCGATGATCATGGAAGATAACCTGTGTGATGAAGTTGTCGCACCAAAAATCGATGATACTGCCGAAGTGAACATTTTTGAGCACACTGCCAAAGATACCAGTGAAGAGTTTCCAGAGTTGAGAGAGGAAGACTCTCCCCAAAGGACGTGCAAAACTTCGGATGCTCCAGTAGATTCAACGGTGACAGAGGTCGATGATCCGTTGAAAATTAGCGAACTTATGCCGGTGGCAGAAGAAGTGACGCTCTGTGAACCGTGCATTGCAGAAAGCGCTCCTCAGAAAAAAGAGGCAGTGCCGGCCTTGTCTTCAAAAAAAAATAGGAAAGAAAAAGGTAGAAAAGGTCGCGGCAGGAGATGATGTTTTTCTCCTCTCAAGCTCTTCAAGAAGAATAGCTTTGTCTCTAGCCTGATTACAAAGATTGTATCTAAGTTACACCTATGATTATGTTACAAGTGCTCGCAGTTTCCTTTAATCAACAGTTCTGAAGAAGATCCAAATGTAACTGTGCTCTGTGAAGAGGTCTTAAAACAAGGGTCTTAAACAGGTCTTAAAACTCACAAAAAGAGAGACAGAGATCGTAGCATCATGATACAAGTGAAGAATATTATTTTTGTTATTTTAAACCAAAAATCATCAAAAAATTTCAAAAATTAGTATTCGCAGAGCATTTTGAAATTTTGACACTAGAATATACGATTCTGTAAAAATCCTATTTTTAGTTTGAAATTGCAGAAAAAAATTCAAACCAATCTCTCAAAAAATTAATTAATGTAATAAAATTAAGTAATAAAAAGTACGAGTCTTGAGAAGTAGAATCAGTTTTTTATCTTACTGGCTCTCAGAATTATTTTCAAGTATATCACAGGTACATTATGAGTCAAATTGACGTAGGTGTTTTTTGTTAAGTTAGTTTAGTGTTTATTTCACTACTCCAAAATCTTTTTGGACCAGTTTTAGTTTTTTATTTCTTCTTTTGCAATGTTGACAACAGAAGATGAAGACCCTTCCTTCCTGGTTGCCAGTTACATGAATTTCAGATGCTGTAAATTAGTCTGTTGATTGTGATAAAGTTTTTCATAAATACCTTCTCTCAGCAAAGTTGGAGTGTTGAAACGAGAAGAAGCTTATTGATTTCTTTGGTGCAAGGTCCAAATGAATGGAACTCTTCAAATGCATGATCTAGTCTGCTCCATTGGCAGATGAATGTGATTGTTCGGAGTTTCATCTATCAGAATTTATTTACATACATAACAATGGATTGAGTGCGAAATCAAGTATCTTAATTGCAGTTTTCAAAATTTTTATTCTCCATTTAATTTTTCAAAGAGAAACAAGCCAACTTTATAGGTCAAAAATACAGAATATTCTGCTGACAGACAAGAAAAATCGAGGAAATTTTCAATAAATTCTGTCAATCAGTTTTCCCAAGGAACTTATAAAGTATGTCAGGAATTCTACAACAATGCAAACGGAGATACCTGATGGCTGATGATTCTGTGGCTACAAGTTTCAATTAAATACATTTAAATCAATATAATACATGTAACAAATAATACAATCTAGCAATGCAAGTGCAACATGTGATTCCTCCAAAATACTTATCAGGCTAGAGGCAATATCTTTGTTCTTAGTAATTTCTAATGAATCAGCTCTTAGTGATCACTTCCTTCATCATATCCAGTATTTGTGGGTTCATGATAATCTAAATATTTAAACTGTGAATAGAATGTGAATTAAGGAATACTAATTGTTAGTTTACAGCAATTATTTAAAGTAATTCTTATATGTACAACTTTACGTAGCCATGAAAAAGTTTGTATGAATTTCATTGAGGTATGTGTAATAATGACAAAGTTGATGATTTTCTTGTTGAAACTTACAACTGATACTTTTTTCAAAAATTTCTTGTGAATAGTAAACTTTTATTTCTTGTTATTTTGTCTGTAGCGCATGTTTCTATATGTGCAGTATTTATTGATTTGTATCATTTATCTCTGCCACTGTTATCTTTTTTAGTTAGGTATATTATTGTGACTGAATTTTGAGCTGTTTTTTATGGTAATCTGCTTTGATTAGTCTGATTTTTAAGTACCAAATCATTTAGTAGGGGGTGATCTAAAATAATTATCTTATGGTTCAACAGCTCAGATGCTACTTCTTTAAAATAGGGTCTTTAAAATTAACCAATACTGTTTTAAATCCTCCAGTGATCCCAAAAAATTTCTTTCATCCAAAATTTGTATCTCAAACTATGTCTTCAATGAAAATGCCCTTCCTCAACTTTCAACAGGTTCAGTTTAAATTGTCAACTGCTCAGATTTCATGTTTTCTTTCAAATTTGCAAAAGAAATCCTTTTAATTGATCTTATGCAGATTCAAAAACTACTCCATTCCTTAAAAGTTTTAGGTGCTTTGGTTCCGGATAAATTTTTGGGGTTGGCATTAAATTGCTTCGTTTCTATTGAGTTTAATAAATAAAAACCTATTTGAGAACCTTGCTGCACTAAACCCTCAACATTTGAAGAAATTTCGGTGCTTTCAAAAACTAGAAACCAAACACCTCAGTTGTGATCTTCATTATCAAGAGAAAGTTGGCTTTTTAAACTTAAGTGAAAATATTCTAATCCTTTTTTAAGTGAGAATTTAAACTTCTACGGTTTAAGTATTAATGCAATGGCTTCTTCTAATCTAATGCTTATTTATCACTGTTTCTGCAACAGAAAGGCAATAAATTGGGAGAAAGCTGTCAGTTGTTAGTGTCAGTATTATTAATTTTTATTATTTGAGGCTGCAAAACATATCAAGTTTGTATCAAGACAAGAAAAAAAAAAGAAACCCATGTAGCAGGAATTTGGAATTAGTAATGACAAATGGGTTATTTATTAAAAATATATCGATCGATAAAGTGCAAAACCATGTACCTCCATTGCGATGTTTCAAAATCTTGGTTCCTACTTTACTTTTCAAAGAGAAACAAGTCAATCATCCAGCTTGAAATTTCTAAGGCATATTCTGCTAATAGAGAAAAAAAAATCAAAGAAGTTTTAAAGAAATTAAGTTGTCTAGTTTTCCATGGGGGTTCCAGTGGTTTCACACATTGGCCATCAATAACTTGATACTTGAGGTAAAACTTCTGTTAAGTTACAATTTCCTCCCGCCTGCAAAATGCAGACCAGTCATGAGTAGCAACTTTTGATTCACAAGTAGACTTCGTTTCACAGCCTAATTTTTTATTCTGAGTTAGCTATTTCATTGTATCTTATAATCACAAAATGGCTTTTTTAAAATAATTTTTTACCCGATTTTTGACCATTAAACAGCATATTAATTGAAATTCATCGCTGTCAAACTTCTACTTTTAAAACTCTGCTACATGGGAACTTGAATAGCTACTGTGAAAAGACTGACTTTTGAAAGACCATCTGCCTCTAAAGTTTGAGTGCTTGCTGAAACATCGAGGTACTGTGTCATGCTTTTTTTTGTAGAATTAGATCTAATTAAAATCTAGACAATTATTAGACTTGTATTGTTTCGTCCAAGAAAGCCTCTAGACACTTTTTAAAACATAAGTTCCAAAGAATAATCAGAGATACAATTTGGAAGCTATACTAAAAAAAATGAGCAGAATGTCAGTAGCCTGAGCTGGCTTTCAATTGATCCGCAATCGTAAACTTTGCTGAATGTAACTACTAAGAGCGCAATTCTGACTATTTAGTTAATTAATGGATGGAAGATAGCATCAACTTTGAAAACTTTTCATAGGCCATCAGGTGCTTGTTGCTGGTCGTTTTATCTCTTCTGGACTAAAGAAAAAAGAATGTTTGGAAACATTCAAAGGGAAAATTTTCGAAAGGGATGTAAAAATTGACTTGACTTGATGAAAAATAAAATTTAGTAAAATTGAAGGACTGAGCAAATTCGCAAAAACAATGTGACTGTTTCAAGGCAATCAGACTTAGTGCAAATTTTTGCTCTCTGAAGCATGAGGGTGTTTAAATGTTAATTAGACATGACCATAAGTTTTGAGCATCGCTGTTTCAATTTTGTATCTAAAAGGTAAATAAGGTTAAGTATTACAGCTGAATAATGAGTCATGCTAAAAGTTTAATTTTTAACTGGAATCAAGTTTTATAATCAACCGTCTTTATCATCGTTTAAAACTAACTCTTGAATCAGAACACCGAATCGTCATGTTCGATTCTGATGGTGCTATTGATTTTTTACCAATCCACTTATGGTAAAATTCGTACATAAAAGTGCTAGGAGCAGTCATGAAGAATGTTTTTTGTGTAAACTGAATGTTCTCTGACTCTATCGTGCCGGCATCCAATTAGGTGATTTACTGTTTAGATCGATCCTCTGTATCATGCAGCAATAGACCATACAACTGTTGCATAGAACTGATTGTGAATATAACTATCTGAATGTAATTTTAATGTAACTGATGTCAACATTTATAGCTGATTACCAAGAATTCAGTCCCATGGCAATATGTATAAAATTATCTACCTGATAACACCAACTTGTCGCCCTGTTAAGATTTCCATCAGTATTATTTTTAGATTTTAACACTCCATCAAGTAAGATGCCTGTAGACGCTATTAAACTCATAACTGTATGAATGTTGGTTCATTGATCATAAGTTTCAATTTCAAATCATCCAATCAAGTAGCGCTCTTTTCATTCAAGTGTGGGGTTTCAGATTTTTCAAAAAGTTTCAAAAATCTGTTTCACCTTAAAATATCGTTAGCTGAAAAATAACTTTCAGTCACTTGTTGTTTGATATGGAAAACCCACTTGCATGAGCTGTACAGAGTCAATTCTTATTTTGCCCTTGTTCATGTTTCATCAACATTTTATTTTATGGTATCACTTATATTCAAAAGCATCTAAAAATATTTTATTGTAAACAAATTTAAAATGTTATTTTTTATATTTTCTGCGTTTTCATCAAGAATTGTGGATTTCTGTTGCATTTTTTTAACTCTTTAAAATGAAAGTATTTGTACATCATGTGTTCACCAATAATTATTTTAAGCAAATAGATCAATCATCGGAACCAAACGTTTTTTGAGAAATTAAGCCTGAAGACAAAATAAAAAATAGGTGTAAGTAAGAAATCAAAGAAATATGTTTTTTTAGGAGGAGGGGGGCAGGGGTCCTTTTGATTTGATAAAACTTCCTTTTGGTGGCTAGGTATTTATTTTCTTAAGACAAACTCTTTATCTTGCATCATTTTCATAGGCTCATTAAATTCACCTTAGTGGATCCAACGAGGTTGCTCAAGCGAAAAAGACAGTAACTATGCTAACGTGCTAAGGAAAAACGCTATATGAATCTGCAGGCGTTGCCAAATTTCCTTTGATAAAATATGCATTTATTGGGAAAGTTGTTAATATATTATTCCCATTTTTCCGACAATTTCGTCTGCAAAAAAACCTAAAATATCTGACAGTTTTAAAGAAACATATTAATAACTTTCCTACAAAATGGATACTTTTATCGAAGGGAACTTGGCAAAATTTGAATGCTCTTGCGGTGTTTCCCTCCAACATGGTAGTATGAATCACAGCATATGAGAGGTTCCTGTGGTATTACATTTTTAGAAAAAACTTTAAGCCAAATCAATGCGTAAGATTATTTGATTAATTTGCTTGCCTTGTGCTGGACATTGTTTTAAAAATTCAAAAAATATTTTCACACTAAAAATAAACACAAAATTTTTTTTTAAGAAATAATAATACTTAATAAAAAAAAGAATAGAATGTTCTAACACTGCAATGCAGTTTGTTTACCCATCATTCTTCATCCAGTTAGGAATTTTTCTTTTTTCCTCCCTTGGAATTTTTATTTTTACGTTTATGAAATACTTTATTATTTATAAAACCAATCATTGCAGTCTTTTTAGAATGTTTGTCTGGTGGTATTTCTATGTTAGCACTCTGCTGTACTGAGGGAAAACATTGTACGAACCCTCAGACGTTGCCAAATCTCCCTTTACAAAATAATAATTTTTAGGGATACTTGTGAATATTTTTCTTCCAGTTTTTCAGAGTATTCATTTGGGATTCGATCTAAAGTATCTTAAAGTTACGTGAAAAATAATCATAATTTTTCTCAAAAATCTCCCACTACTCCACTCTTGAACGGTTTAAATGTTATATATATTTCATCATTGAGGCGTTGAGTGCAGGAAGGGCATTTCTCATCGTGGGGTTTTAGAATCTCCGGTGCTAGCTTATATTTTAGAGAGGAAACTGCCCGGTGAATTTTCTGAAATTGTATGTTTTCAGCATCGTAAAATCATAAAGAATATTAAGTAAAAGTTGCAATGAAGTACATTGGTTTGCTTTAATCAAAATGGATGAAATGTTAGAGGAGATTTTGGGACACCACAAACAAGAAATGCGCTCTCTGCACCCAGTGTCTCAATCAGGCATGCTGTAAAAATTATCAAGTTTTCTTCATTTTTTCATCTCTCCCTAAATTTGCTCCTAACAAATCTCTGTAAGAGCTCCATAGTTGAAAGATGTATGGTTGATACTAAATTTTTTACTGTAATATGTAATTTTAATCAAGTAGATCAAGACTGGAAGAGACTAACAAACCTGAAGTTTTAAAAATGTCTTCGTTTGTGTACTGCTCGTAGCTCCGAAGACTATTTGCCCCAGTGAGTCTAATAAATAAATTTTGACGTTCCCTCTTATGATGCCTCGTGTACCAAAAATTGTGTTCAAATCTTTCGAATTTTTGTTTAAATCGTCTGTTTTAACTTTCACTTATCACCAAATTAAATATGATCATACCAGTAAAATTCAATATTTAAATTCAATAGCACAACATGTCTGTGTAAATCAAGTTGCTTACAAGCTCTCATTCTCATAATTTAGTGCTACATGGGAAAGAAGTCCTTCTCTACTAAACCTTTTTGATCTTGTTGACAGTCTTAGCATGTTTTGACAAAGTAATAGGTAATGATAATAAAGAAAAATGAAAAATTACACTCAATTTCTCACTTAAGTATCACAAAAGCTGGAAAATGTCTCAAGTCTAAGCTGTTGCAAGTATCATTCTCAAATCAAGTTTTGAACTTTTCAACATGTACCGCAAGCATACCCGTTACAGAAACCAAATTTCAACCAAATTGATACTTTAGACGTACTTCGCAGACCTAGGCAACCTCTAAATTGACCTTAACTCCCAATCTGTTTGATTTGTTTAAGTGTGGGCGTAATTAAGTTCATGATTTCAAACAAATCATCATGACAATTTTAGATTGCTTGTAAATATTACTTTGTAATTACAGTGAATGCATAATAAAATTTTGATCTATTTATCATAGCTTTGACTATCTGATTTTTATCCTCACATACCCTCTACCCTCTCTCCTCTCACCGAGGGGTGCAGAAATACTCAATCTTGTGATCCCTGGTTAAGGCAAGCATGAAGCAAAACAGCGGTTCTGAGGCAATTTTTAAAGAAAATGACTTTTTTTAGTCAATACTTTAAAAAAGTCAGATATATCGCAAATTTTATCATGATATCAGGCAGTTTGCCATAAACTCGGATTTTTGGCCGTTATTGCAGCAAGCAGTTGACGGTTTGAAGCTTTTCTTTATTTAATTTAAATTTAAGCTTTTCTTTTTTTTAATTTATAAAATAGAATTTTACTCTAAAGACTTGTTAAAATACTCCTCATTATGATACAATGTCAAGCATCTCTCTAAACCTCCCTTTCTTACAATGTAAACCATTTTGGGGCATTCTAAGAAAAGGTGCTGTTTAAGGAACGCCCATGATACCGGCTCTCATTTTAAAAATTCAAGCAAAAAATTTTACGCAAACCGTCTGCATGCAATAAAATTTTTAATGGAACTTATTTATAATGATGGATTCTGCTTGCAAAGCCTTGACCGTGCCTACTCGTGAATAAATCTCTCTTAAATTCATTAGTCACAATAACCTGAGAGGACCCATGGATTTTGTAGTCATAAAAGGATGAGTGGCACACACTGCAGCCTGATTGTTGAAATTTTGTGTTTGTCGGGTGGAAATGGATGACATAGGTCAAATGGCGAAGTGTGATTGGTCGGCTATGTCTTATTGTTGCTTTGTCGGGTGGAATGGACGACCAGGATGGATGCAGGAAGGTGGAATGCACCTCTTGAGTATCCAACAGTATGTCGTCCATTCCACCCAACAAAGCAACGATGAGACATAGCCGACCAATCACGCTTCGCAATTTGACCTACGCCATCCATTTCCACCCGACAAATACAAAATTTCAACAATCAGGCTGCAGGCTAGTGCAATGCTTTCCTTAGTCATCAGGTGAAAAATTAACGCTCCTAAATGTTGTTGAATCAAGAAGTTTAAAATTTAAACTCAAACTGAAGACAATATTTTTACCTCTTGCTTTTTGTGTAAAATGTCTTGAATGAATGCCGCTTCTCAAGACAAATAAATAAATTTCAGTTACTGGAAGTGTAAAACTGTAGATCCTGATAACATCGAAGCCTATATAACTTGTTTTTGGGTTATTTTCCATTTTTCCCCCATTCTCCTCCTATTTTAAGTTTAAAGGGGATGTTATTTTGAATTTTTCAGAAGTTGGCAGTAGGCGTTTGCCCAAAGTTCCTTCTGTTTTAGGGGCAGAAAGCAAAGTCTTCATTCAAGTACCATCGAAAGCTTCTTACAAGACTGGATTTTAAGTGTTAAAGTGACCAGATTCTGAAGAAACATTCCTTTTTTTCAATTCCCTCCAAATAGAACATATCGACGGTGAAATTACCAAACCACGTATCTCGGTTTGCGACGTCGCAGACTTCCTGTCATACTATATTTTTTAAATGAAAAACTACTTAACGTCTAGAAATTTCTGTGATTTTTCCTCTTTGTGCGGAGAAAATTCTGTGAAAATTTCAAAGAATGATATTGATTTGGTCGACTTCAAAAAAGCGAGCGTAGATTTTTAAACACCGCAAACGAGATACGTGGTTTGGTAGTTTCACCGTCGATATGCATGACGGATCAAAATTCATCAGGTCCACATAGGGCCAAGGGCCAGTCTGGTTCCAATTTTTTCAAAGAAGGGCACCAAAAGTGGATTGGGGTCTGTAAGGAAGAAAAGGTTAAAAAGGGCTTGGAGAGGCTCTTAAAGATTTCTTAGAAAATTGTCAAAGTAAGCCCTCAAATTTTGCTCCCTGAAGGCCCTTGCAAGTTTTGTGACTGAAGTTTGAACCTAGTGGAAACAATTTCCATCAACCGAATATATTTTTATGGCTCTATCTGATTTACATCCTCCAGTTTTTCAAGTTTCTCATATGCTTAGTGGTACCTAATCTTAAGTGACAATCTTTAATTTTTAATTGGCACTCAAACCTTAAAGTTCAAAATGAATCAATTTTCAAGTAATAAATAATTAGGCAAAATATTTTCATTTTTGGAGAGAGGTAATTCAATATAGTTCTGCATTTTTAGTAATGTGGGGAGAAGGAGTGAAATTTATAAGAATGTTTTAGAATTTTTTTTAGCATATTTCATTCTGAAAAGTATAAAGCTAAAAATCTTAATGGTTTGAAATGTTTTCCCTCGTAACAGGCATGCACTCAATACCTACATCGAGGAACACTGTCAAGCGGTGCTCTTTTTTTTTCTTTTTTATTTAAATAGAGTAGGATACAATTTTTTGAAATTTGGAACTTATTTTGTTCCTCCATAGGTACATTTGTGCTCTTTGTCCAAATCATTCCTTATACACAGTCCATAGATTCCATATGAGACAGACACCATACTGCAACTATTTTCATGACACTAAGGCAATAATGTTGCGTTATTCTTGAGCTTTTGTTTTTATTTCTCCAAAGCGTAATGCAATAAATGTTGCAGCAACATGGGAGAGCAATGTTGTTTTGACAGAAGCAATACAGGTAAGTAGGTACTACGCAGATTTATAGATTTTCTAAGTAGTCGGGGGCTGTTCATAAAATACATATTGCTGTAGAGGGAGAGAGGTTTCAAAAATTTGAGAAATTTAAAGGGGGCAATTTTTAACGCAAAATTCTTTGCTAAATATTAATTTAAGGGAGTCAAACTGAGCGTCATGTAGTTTTGTTAAGGGGCGCAGACTTGTATTGCGAGTATACTTTAAGGGGGTAGAATTAATTTGATTTTCACCGTTGTGTATCTTATGAATGGCCCTTTGATATGGTTTTTCTGACGGCTTTTCTTTCATTCACTTCTATTGTTTTTTAAGGTGGCAGTCATGCCTTAGCCAGTCTGGAGGACCTCAGTTCAAGCAGTGTCAGCTCTACCGGTCGTTACTCACAACCCCCGTCTCCATCTCCTTCGTATAGTAGTCTTGTTTTTCTAACGGATCAAATTTGACCCAAAAGGAACTAATCTTGACAATAGTTACCATTCTCTAAACTATTCAAATTTACTAGCAGGCTATTTTCTCATCGTATTGATGATCTGATTCGAGAGTAGATGAAAAATGAGTAATTTATTGCTCTATTTCCAAAAATGTTCAATTCAAAGGCGACTCCTTATTCTTGAATGGCGTCTAAGGCCTTATGTTAACATGAAAAAAAGATTAAGTGCTTTACATAATTGCCCAGGTCAGCTATATTATCTCAATATCTAGCCTAGTACAATCATGAAAAATCCACTTAAAGTTCAATCTTTACTCCGCTCTATTCCTGTTTCAATAGTTCAATTTACTTTTTTGAGGAGGAAAATGAAGGTCTCTTAGTTTATTTGACTCTACAATTAATGTTTCTACCTATAATTATTTTGTTAAAGTTATATTTACTTAGTTACTTTGAAGTTAGTTCATTACTACAAGACCATTTTATTGTAACATAGGTAATCATGTTATTATTGTAAATATTTTTTCAAGTTGAGCGATCAGCAGAAGTTTCGTTTCCATTGTTTTGTTGATATCAAAAGTAGGTATCGCTGTCGTCAGAAAAGTTTAAAATTGGAAGAGTTGCTGATTTATATTTTTTTACCCTCTTTCTTTAATCTTTATTTTCTATTTTTAGAGGCTACCCGTAGCGTATCTAGTTTTTAAGAGATTGAATCCACGGATTTGTTGCCTCAGGTTTTGCATCCAACTGTTTTAACTACAGTTCAAGCTGAAAATATTCAGAGGACGGCATATTTTGAAAAGAAGACAAAGAAAAGGTTATCATGCAAGATAAAAAATAGCAGAATTAGGATTGCTTCATGTTATTGATAAGGAGATTTATAAACATTTTAAGGTGGATGATTCGCTAATCAGGATGAAGTTAGCAAGCAGCCTCAAATTGAACACTTCTAAATCAAAAGGAACTGCCTATATCCAATCTGACATGACCCTTATTATGCATGTCTCCTTATAGATCTCAAGGCTCATGTCAGAATGGATATAGTTGTCTCCAACGATTTACAACTTCATCTTATCACGATCAAGCTCTATTTTCTTGCACTGTTTAAGGGACTGCTTAACATTTTTCCAAAAATGAAAATTCTTCAAATGCTTTTCAAAGATTAAAGAAGTAAACGGATGAATCTACTCGAAAATAATTCCTATTATTATGAAAAAAACGAGAGTTGTAGAAAATTCTCCAGAGAATATGGTTCTGGACTCTTGATTCATAAAGAGATCCCGCTTTTGCTCTTGCGGCACTGTGACGATCGAAAAGAGGTAGCAAAACGAAGAATCTAAGTGTAATAAAATAATAGAGCGTAAAATCGCACCTGAAAACAAGAAGTATCACTCAGGTTGAATATGCACTCGAGTAACAAGTGAGTTAGCTATAATAAAATTGTCAGAACCAAGCATAGCGGCCAAGTCAAACAAGCTGAATTGCTGTCATCGCATCCTCCTGTTTTCTCTCTCTAAATAGCTGCTCAGTCAAACATCTATTTAATACTACAATTAGATTGAGCCTTTATACTTAGACATGCAACTTTATTTTTAATTTCCCTGCACAAATTTAAATTTGTTTAATGCTTGAATGAGTGCTCAATGTGCATTGTTAAGTCATAATTGAATGCTGAATATTAAGAGAAGCTGCCATGGGTACAAATCATTTTTGGATATGGAGGGAAAAAAATCCCTCTGAGCCATTAATTGCAATACACTCGCCTCAAAGCAGAAGAGTAATCTATTTTCTTCAAGTTCGCCAGCAAATTAATTACATACATAGCAGCTGCTTTTACAACGCTCTTTTGCGCTCTGCAACTCCCAGCCGCCAAAGTCCCCTATTCCCCTTCAGGGAGTTGACACTCCCCGTTTCCTCTAAAACCCCCTGTTGCCACCCTTTCACTGGGCGTCCCCTTCGTCTCCTCCTAGGAGGAACCCAATCAAGTGTCTTCTTTGGCAGCCTCTCTTCCATCACCCTTGTTAACATGACCATACCAGACAAGCTGTTTGGCTATGATTTGGAATACGATGTCATTTTCGAGCAAATTACTTCAAAATCTAAAATTCAGAAGTAAGCTGACTGAATAATCTAGTTTTTTTTTCTTTGAACTATCATCTCAAAAAAGAGATTTTAAGCAAATGAAGTCCTCCCAGTAATTTTAGTTTGCATGATCAAAGAAATGTCGCTCAACTCAGAAGTTGCGTTGGTAGCCTCTGAAACACAGCTAGATTGCAACAATGCATTTACTCAAATTTATTTTCTCAGATTGTACCTTTAGCAATGGTTTGATTCAAAGTATATTGCCCGTTTTAGATGTGCACCTCGGTTTTTAAGGTTACATATCCTTTCTTGAATGATTTTCAAGTTCTTGAATTGATAGGCTAACTGACTATGCAAGAGAGTTTTCTGTATAAGTCCTGCTGAGAAATACGCCACTCAAAAATGCTTTCTAAACATACAAATACATTTTCTTTCAAGTGTGTGATTGTACACTGAACTTCTTGTATAGTAGGCACACAAATTTGAAACGGCCAAACTTGGCTTCTCTCAATTTGAAGCAAAGTTTAAGTGCACACGCAAATATTTTCTCAGAGTCCTTAATTTTTGCCTCAAATATGCTTCATTTTAATCTGATGTCTGTGATATACTCCTAGGTTTTTTTCTCTTTATTCTCTCTCTCTTTTTCTCTCCTTCCCCCTTCTTATTCTATAGAAGCTGTTTTTTGGTACATCTATGTGGGCGATATTCTTTAGATCTCCATTTTAAATATGGAGAAAAGAGCGATAGGCATCTTTATGTAGAAACGCATGGAAAATTGCTTTGCAGGCTCCAGTAAGTTTATGGCTACAGTCTTTAGAATTTTCAGTCATTTTACTTCTGTTCAAAATTTTAAGCCCATTTTTAAAGCAAAGCAATTTCACAATGGCGAAGATACCGCCAAAGACCTGCTTTAATATCTTGTGTACCTTTTGGTGGTGTATTTCTTGTCAGAACGAGCTGAAGAAAGGAATGAGGGACTTTCTCATGAATTGTAAATAATTTTTAGTATTGTGACAACCATTAAACGTTTTATTGCATGAGGATTTTTGAATTTGACAATGAATGAGCGTATGTAAAACTCTCAGGTGCACTTGTTCCCTGTCTCAGTAACAACAGTGCTCTTATACAAACTGTGCTATGTCAATGAAGATTTTTCTTGTCATTGAAATCTGATTATTGTTATGTATCAGTAATTAAAAGCGTTCTTTTAACAGTGAATTGCATAGAAATGCACTAATGATGATCAGTAATCATAGTTATTTGTAGCAGATAGATGTGTTGTCTTTGAAACCCGTGACTTATTGCAAAGGTAAATATCGATGGTCAAATTGCGAAGCAACGTATCTTTGTTTGCGACGTTGCAGACTTCCTGTCATACTTCATTTTTTTCTTAGGAAAGCTATTCAACATAATTTCAAAACTGCCTTGATTTTTCAGCTCTTTGAGTAGAATATTGTGCATTGATTTCAAGCAAAGAAGCTGGCTTGTTCATCTTTGAAAAAATAAAATAGTAGCAAAGATTTTGAAACACCGCAAAAGAGGTACATGGTTTTGCACTATAGCCATCGATATGTTTCTTGATTTTTAACATAACAGCGTCATTTTATTGTAGAGCTGCCCTGCAACTTTCTGTAAAACATAATTTGAGTAAATACTGTTCTTTGCTTGGTAAATTTTGCACACACTCATGATTTCCTCAATTCATCCAGCGCCTGAAAACTTTTGAATTGTTGGTAGGTAGCTTGTGATAATAGTTGTTCAGAACTTTTGTTTCATATGCTGACCATTTACTCAATTGATCTGTTGAATTTATCTCAAATTAGTTTTATTTAGCTGTGACTTGTGTATTGATTCATTATTGTAAACTACCTTGCGTACCTTTCACAGGTTATTCTTCCCTGCAGAAATCTACCTTCATTTATTCTTAAGCTCGGTTCTCTTTGTAGATAAAAGTTCACCTATGTTATGTGTGCCTAATATGTGTAATTTCTTAGTCAAGTTTTAACAGAATATCAAAATAAGACAGGAGTCATTTACACAATGAGTCACTAACTGATGAGGGTGGAGCCCTACATTAAATCTGATGCGTTGAGAAGCAAACTCGCAGAAGAAGAATTCAGGGTTGTCACAGTCAAGGACAGCTAGAAAATTTCAGAAACTTTTAAAAAATCAGTGAAAACCGATTGATACGAAGACAAATGACGAAAAAAGCTAAGTAGAAATCACTAAATCACCTTTATTTTGCTTTAAGCAAATGCTTTCTAGAATGTGTTTAACGTTTCGAACAACAGATACTGAGTGTTGGGATTTGGGAGTGAATATTTAATTATTTGATTTTTAAGCATCCCAAATAGCGTCAAAGATGAGGGAATTATTCCATTTCTTAGGGAATTTCATTTCCTAAATTCTGTGTCAACCCTGAATTTATTGAACAAAAGACACCAATTCTATAAAATGTCATTGATTTAAAATGTTCCATCAAATTTTGTTTTTCTTTTTTCTTTTAAAGGAATAATGAGAAGTCCGCGCATTTTACATTAGTAGATTGATTGAGTAGGAATGAGCAGTACATCATCTTCTAGTCATCTTTTTTTCCTGAGAGATAATACAAAAGCTGCACAGAAAATAAGTAGGTACTACTGAAAAATAAGTGAAATCAGGAACAAAAAAAAAATCATGATTCAATTCCAAGTGTTTCTGTGTCAGGTATATACACGTATGTTTCATATTCATAGTGAAGTTAAAAACAGGTGACAAAAGACTATAGAGTGATAAAAGGCATATTTTTTATTTGGTTCATGTTTTTTCTATTTTTTTCCTGTAAATTTTTCGAACGGTCAATCATTCAACATCAACAGGGGTTCACTGCCTCTGAATTTGCTCTTAAAAATATTTTATGAATTGCTTTAATTTCTTTCCTTGTCATTATTCGTGAATCAAGTTTAATTCTTACATTAAGGATGGCTTCTTTTTGCCTTTTCATTTGAATCGATAGCTTCATTCTGTAAAGCTGTAACTCAGTTTGGAATGTCACAATTTATGTATCATTCATCATTATTTACATCAAAAGCGAATCAATATTATCCTTTGAGAAAGCCCATTTTGAGTTTTGTCTATTCCATGTGAAGAATATTACATGAACATTTGATGCAATGAAGTTTGGTTTGGTTTCTGTAATTAAACGGAGCAAACAAGAAGTAGAAAATGTGAGCTACAAGTTCAAAGAATGAAGCCCAAAAATCTTTTGTTAGCGTTGGTTTCATTTCTTCTGCTTTTTTAGTTTACTTACTCTGCTTTTTCAGTCACTTTCTCTTTGTTTTTCAATTTTTGTTTTCTTATTATTCTTATTTTCTCTATAAAATTTGTCTTCTTTATAATGAAGATGGTGTTATCAAAATGTTCAATTTTGCTCAGCAACCAGAAATTCAATCTATGCATGTATTTTTCAAAAAGTTCGAATCTATTTGTGTATGAAATAGAAGAGTGTAGGATGAAATTGAATAAAAGGTGTATAGGTATTTAAATCTGCAATATACCTAGGATTGAATGATCTATATATTTTATACCTGATGTTTCATTCACATTTATCTATTGTAATTATATTACTTGAAGATAATGACCATAGAGGAGTTTTCTTGCAATTGGTGCAATTCATAGCTGTCGTCGTTAAAAATCTTTACAAAAGCTACCCCTTTTCATACTTAAGTAGAATCTTCTCTTTTTCCTTTCTCTTTGGGTAAGGGAGAGGGAATTAAACTAACTTCATTGTTGCGTAACATTAACGCTTATAACTTCGCTAGAAATAGACAAATGATCACATACTGCAAGTGATTACTGTAAAAATATTTAATCACATTTCAATGTTTCAAAATAAAGCTCTTTTTTTGCAAAAGCAAACAAACAATTATTTTGGGAGCATCATTCTCTTTTTTCATTCTCATTTTTGGAATGACAGGCAAAAATACCATTAAATCTTGCAACAGAAGTGACTGAATTTTTTTTTTTTTTTTTTGAGGAATTAAATTTAAAAAGAGTGTTGCGCGATCCTAACGTAAGATTTGTGTTTTTTCTGGCTTTAATGTTTAATTGAATCATAAGAGCTGAAAGTTATCTGCGTCTATTATTTATTTATTTATTTATTTATTTGTGTCAGATATTTTACTGATTTCAACTGAGAATCACCTTCATAGACCATTGTGGTGTTAATTATTTTATGTGCAATTGCGTGTAAACTTGATATTCTCCATGTTCGATGTTCACTTCTTGGTCATTTCTCTTTTGAATCAAACATTCCAGTTTGCTTGTAAGAACGTTAATCTATATCTCAAAATATCTGGTATCTAACACCTCTTTTGATGGCTTAGCGGGAAAACATGTACCTCAAATATTGTTCATCTGAAATTCCCATTTTTGTTTTGTTTATTTAAATGAAAATGATTCAACTATTGTGCTTGAAATGTTTTTAAAATGTTTTCAATCACTAAAAGAAAACCATGAACATTTGGAGAATCACACATGTACATCAATAAATTTTCTTGGTGCGATGGATAGTTAGAAAACTGCAAACTGAGGTACATGTTTTCAGTTGCATCATCAATTCATTTCTTCTCTTATTTTTACCATCTTTATATTTTAAACCTGTCTCTCCCATTCTTTTACAATACAAGTACAATTTGTTTGCTCATTCCACTCTGCCTTTTCTGTTCAGAGCAATGGAACTTATAGTTTTTGAGAATTTAACTCCAGGTCCAGCAAAAAATCCCAGGAGAAAGTAATTAAACATCTGTCTCTAGTTCACCAACATTTTGTCATTAAAAATTATTCTTTGCAAATTTATAAAAGTAAGTAAGAGAAAATGTATTTTTGAGTACCTTTGAAATTTGTTCTTTCATTGCTTTTGCATTTCTTTTATCACTTTTCTTTGTTTCTCTCTTATTTTTCATTTTATCTCTCATTTTATTTCAAAATAAAATGTTTCAGATTTTTCTTAAAGATTTCTTCATTTATTTCATCCTATCATTTTATAACGTTGCTTAGAAAAAATGTGTTTCATTTAAAAACTAACTGAAAAAGCAAAGCTTTCTTAGAAAATAGCAAAATTCAATAGCTGATGTGAAAAACAATGTCCTTCAATTGCCTCGTTTCCAAATTTCCACTCATATTCTATGTTCAAGACTGAAAACCCATCAACATTGTCGCATGGAATTTTTTCCCACCATTCCACAGTTATCTTAAAAAACTGAGAGCGATTATGTTCTTTTGTTTTCTCTCGAGAGAATAATGTATGCTCGTAAATTACAAAATATTACAATTGAGGTGCTCGATTTTGGCGTGCAGTCATCGAATTCTTTTTATCTCTCGACTGTTTTAGAGTAAGTGAGAAGGACCGTCTTGAAGGTCAAATTCAGTTGAGATATTTTTAGGCAGTGCATTATGTGACGCTTCGAGAGATTTCAGGGAATCTTCCTTATGCGCCCAAAGAATACTCTTCATTAAAGTTCTTGAAAACTTTAAAACGATATGATTAAATTGGTAATTTAGTGACATTGCCTTACTTTATTTGTGAAGACATCCGTGAAGGTCAGATGGTTTTCCGAGATTACAGATCCGTCCTTACTCTCTATCTATCTAAATACTTTAAAATACTGTTCCTATCAATCTTCGATCATCTACCTGGTAACTAGTGAGGAAAAAGAAAAAAATTAATTAAAATAAACATATTTAATAGCAATGACACAGTTGAATTCATTGTTCATACAATGATAGATTTAAAAAAATAAACAATTGTCCACAGCCGTAAGAAGCTTGACACAAAGTACTTAACTAATACATGATAAAAGTCTGTCAACAACACAATGTAAAAAGTAAAAAACAAAACCTAAAAAGTACAAACAAAGACAGTTTTCAACGACTAACTCGTTTTCAGTCTTAAAAACTAGGTAGACATTTTAGAATTCACCCTCATGAGAAGCTCAAAAAAGAGGTTTTTTTAAAGTCAGTTTTTTAAGGGACACAACTGCCCTGATGCAAAAATTTGAACCATGTTGGATTTTAGGCTATCATTAAATCCTCTTGTGCATTGAAGGAAAGAATTGACTCATGCTGTAAAAATAATGATTGTTGGACTTAAATCTGGAGTGATTGCTAAAATAGGGAACTCATGTGGAAAATTCATATAAAAATACTAGCTTTTAATGGAGGTGGGGTACTAACTTCATGAGCTTATGCAAAAAATTTTTAATCCAGTAATTTTGAAGCCTGTCTCTCAAAGAGAGATAGGTATGCCTCCAATAAAACAGAACGTCACATCCACAATTTTGTCACTTATTTAATTGTCCTATTTTTTTTCATACAATGATATGGTTCTTCCACATTTTATTCTGCAGGCATGGAAAAGGCTCTAAAATGATTGATTACTAAAGTTCATAACAAGGCTTTTCATAATTTGTGGAGCGAAAGAGGTGAAAAGAGAGGAGGTAACTTGCATTTCAGCTGTTTCGATTTGGTAAAACTTCTATCTCACTGTGGTAGTGGTCTTTCATTAAAGGAATGTTTCTTTTTTTTCTAAACAAGAGACTTGTAATTTATTATTTTTGAAATTGGAATTTTCAATCAATTTCAAGTAGAATCAGGTGTAGCTTAATTACTGTACTTGTCAAGTCTTTGCTCTGACGGAAGATAATCACCATGTTCCTGTTCCACCACAAAGTCAAAATAACCGAGAGAATACTAACTTGCTTAATGAAGGGACACTAAAAACCATACGGATACCAAGATAACTAACAATGATAACAGACACCAATTCCAAAGACATCTACCCCTCCTAATACTATCACACTAAGGCTGCCAACATCGGTGATGACTGGACTGATAAGTCGGCTATTCATGGAGCTGACACTGATTTAAGGCCTGGATTTTACAGTCAATAAATTCATAACTTCTTGTATGAAGATAAGCATACAAAATAATACTCTTAACTAGGAATATTTGCTTCATGAAACGAGTTACAGAAGGATTTGTGGGCGGAAAATTCTCCGAGCATATTTGATTCGGTGGGAGACTTTCAAATGCTTTGAGTGGTAATTGGATTACATTTTGCAATAAGGAACCATTATCTCTGGCTCTCCCATAAAAGCACATATCTGCATAAGGAAACCAATGGCACGTATGTTGTTTCTAAAATGGGCCAGAAATAGTGGTTCCTTATTACAAAATGTAATCCAATTGAAAGAAGGGGTATTGATATGGGCCGTTGTTGGGCTCACCCTGGTAGAATTGCCTTAACCCTACGATAGTTTGCTCTTTGAGAGTCTATTTTTTACAGAATGCATCATAATTTGGTCATTTCTGGTCTTTTATCTGGTCTAATACTGACTTTGCGGATTTTTGGCATTTGACTGCCGACCCGGAATTCCCCCACAATCGGCTTTCAGACCAATGTACAGGCCAGTATTAGACCTTAAAAGAGACCAAAAATGACCAAATCAAGATGCATTCTGAAAAAATAGACCCTTAAAGCGCAAAAAATCGGACAGAAGAGGAAATTCAGGGTAGGTCCAAAAACGGCCCTAATCATTACCCCTCTTTTGGGCCTATTTCAAATATTTGGCCTGCTACTACAGGGATAAGATTTTTTAAGTGTTACAAAAACTGAGGAGCGAAGAATTAGGTGCAGAAAAAACATTCCACAACAAACGTTGTAGCTTTGGAAAATGGGACTCACTTTGATAGGATGAGATATTAAGAGCTTTTCTCTCTGAATCTTCTTGAAAACCAGAAGTTTATATTCAAGAGAGTACATAGTTAGTCCCTAGAGAAAACGATCATGCAAAAATTTAACTAGACAAAATGGCATCTTCAGTGCAAACTTGATTGGTGGTGAAAAATTAAATCTTTTGCCATTCTTGAGGAGGGAAAAATTCACACATTATTTCAAAATATATTCAACTATTTAGTTTGATATCATGATAGAGCCTAAGCTTTTTCAGGTTCTTCTGGTAAAAAAATTAAGTAAACGGAAAACAAAGATTGGATTAGCAGACGTATCGTCAAAGCTTTACATCTTATTGTGACACACAAACCGCGAGAATAAAAAAGAGAATAAAATTGCGGTAGAGGTATCTAATCAATAGAGAATTTGCAGCTGTCTGAAATTTGATGAACTTCAAGTTTATGTGAAAACTACTGAGTGAACTGAACACGAGGTTACCCTTGGTTCATGAATCGAACAATCATTGGAGAAGATACGACAATATGATCTAATCTACTAAAATATGTGTGTTTAAATGGGAAATGCCGCCAAAAGAGGTAACTAGGCGGTCCATTTTCTCACCTTTAAATCTATTTTTATACTATATCCCATATCAGAATTTTTTTTTTCAAAATACTGTGCAGCTTTTTAAGCACTTCTAGCTGAAGCAATAAAAAATTTGCATGTAAATTCCACATTACCTTGATTATTGCAAAAATCTGAAGCAGCTTTCTTTATTGGCTCTAGATAGTTTTTTTTCTGCTTTTCGCATTAGAGTTATGAATTTACTGGCCTGAAGATGGAAACATTCTATGAGATACTTATTGAATACTACCAGTTGGGGAATGCCCACGCAAGAGCTGATTGTGCGAATTCGTAACCAACGAAACAAGCTCCATTGGCAGGGAAAGCTCGAATCATGACGGGTGCACACCCTCGGTACAGAGCTTTCAGTCCCTCTTCTTTCCTTAGCTTTTTGAAGACATCTCTGATGCCATTAGGATACGTTCCTTCCGGGGCTGAAATTAAAAAAAAAAAAGACATTAGCATACTCAGTGCCTGCTCAACGCTGAAATTACGATAGAATCAATTTGAAAGCAATGCTGCCTGTACTGTAGTTGTATTTTGTGTGGAGGCAACACTCGCAACATGTTGTGAAAACGAGCAACAATTGGATTTTGTTCGAAATTGTTTTGTGTTGTGGGGGCAGGGCTTATTTTCGCACGCAAAACTTGGGAACCATTGAAGCATCATTGTTGAACAACAACTGTAACAGAGCAAGTCGTTTTTATGTTGTTGCCCAAGACAACGCTGTTATCTAACCTATAATTCGAATTTGGTCTCTCATTGGTTGTTCAGAATCACGTAAAAGAAACGAGAAAAAAAAAAAACAATTTGTTGTTTCAAACAGAACATGACTTGTTTGTTGTTCTTTCAGAGTCTACGATTGACTGAGTCTCAATTTTCACTTGCAGGTCCAAGGTGAATTAAAAAAAAGTGAAAAAGTACAAGACAAACAAATAAGTTTTGAGAAGGAAAAAAAACCGAGAGCCATTTTTTCAAGAAGAAAATAGGAAAAATCGAAGTTTTGGGAATGAATATGTTACCTGTGCTCGACTTAACAATGCATTCAAATACATCCGTTGTGCAATGAAAAAGGCACTTGTTCCTATTCTACAGAATAATGAAATAGAAGGTCCTCTGAACTCTCTTAGGTCCCTTGAAATAAGAGGTCGCTTACGTCATTTTAACAAAACACCAATTCTCTCACATACACCTTTAAATGGAAACAGACGGTGAATCATGTCACGTCACGGAGAGCATAAAACTTTAAAGGTTTCAGAAGAAAAAATCGCAGTTGGGACCATTCTGGATGATATCCTGTGTCCAAAATATTTGTCAAAAGACGAAAAATTTATAAGTCTGAATCTCAATATACAATATGAAATAAACAATAAAAATTTCTGAGTCTTGGATCTACCAAAATCTGCAAATACATTGAGTATCGATTGGTAGAAATAATATTCAATACACAAATTTCCATCACATGTCACTTTTATGAAAGATAAAGCAGATAGATATGCATTTTTAGTCCATACATCAGGAAAAAAGAGAGAAGAAAAAAATAAGAAATTGATTACTTTTTAATGCTTTACTTTAGCTGAAACTTACCAGTTTGAAGTCTACTTTTCAATGTGTCTGGGGGCATTCCGACCAGCCAGTTGGATACACCAGCCATACCGCCAGCAAATATAGTTGTGAAAATTCCTGGATCCGAGTTCGGGCTATCGGCAGGTGTTAAATATTTCTTTATTGATTCGTATGTCATGAAGTACATTCCACTGGCAGGAATATCTGATAGCAATTACGAAAATTAAGTAAGTTAAATGGTCGTTACGTTGTATACACTCTCACACACAGATTTTCCGTCTTAACTTGTACATGTTATTTACAGAAAACTATATGAAAATGAAGTCTGATAAATGAATATGGCTAAAAGCCACTGTTAGTTGTGTCACAAACTTTTTTTAAGTTTCCTAAGTCCATCACTATAGTGATTAATGGAGATGTTGCCTGTGTGAGGAATTTGCGATTTGACCATTGATTCTTATGTAAAGTTTGCAAGAAACACGATGGTACCACTGGTTTTCTCTGAAATCAACTCCCAAGCTTAAAAAAAGCTCTCAAGTTGAGGCTAAAATGGAGGGGATATCCCACGCTATCCGGAGAGTCCACCTCTACATCAAGACAAACTCTCCATGCAAAGATAGGGAGCAATACATTATCAGGGTTGCCGTGTTTTCAGTTTTAGAGTCCCAAATAAAGGGTAGCCCTGTCAATGTATTTGTCCTATCTTTGCATGGAGAGTTTGTCTTGATAGAGGTGGACTCTCAGGGTAGGGTGGGATATCCCTCCATTTTGGCCTCAACTTGAGACTTTTTTGAGCTTAGTTGATTTCAGTCAAATCGCAAATTCCTAACATGTTCCATTACTTTATATTTCGGGACGACGTTTGGTAATGTTTAATAAATCGAACTGTAGATTCTATAAATGAGCCGTTTCTAATTCAGCAATAGATCTGCCGTGATAGCGAAGAGAGCAGTAAGTTCATTTTTGTGTGAGCCATGGTTAACACATGCTTTTATGCGTCTCGAGGGTCATCCCAGGATGCACTTACTGCTCTCTTCGCTATCACGGTAGAGGTACATGAAAGGGTTTTGAAATTGTTTAATGAGTCCATTGTGTTCCGCATGAAATTTTGAAAATGAATATGTCTTACTGTGCAAGAATGCTGCCTGAGTCCATTACTCGACATGAAAACTTGGTACTGAGTTAAATCACTTTCGCCACTTCAAAAATAAATCTGTTGATGCAGAGAGTACCGTGGCATCATATTTGTAAAGTGAAAAGAGTAGAGACTGATCAAGTAAATGAAGAAAAAAATAACAGGGAAAATACTGGAGGGAGGAAACTAGCGGGAAAGAGAAAAAGGAAGGAAGGAAATAGAGGAGATGCAGGGAGGAAGGAGGGATAAAGCGACAGAGAGCATGGATGCCTACTTCACCTAGAATAATTTGAAGTTACAGCTGGAGAGGAGACTTAGGCTGCCGTGCTAAGGTAGAACGCCGTATGGACATTTGAGAGCTTGCCAAATTTCCTTCAATAAAATGTTTATTTTTGAGGAAAGTTAAGAACAATTTTCCTTGAAATTTTCAGGAACTTTAGATGAAATTTCAAACAACATTATCTGGAAAATTGGAAGAAAAATGTTCATAAGTTTACCAGGAAATTCGAGTTTTATAAATGAAAATTTGGCAACGCCTGAAGGTTCATACGGCGTTTTTCCTTAGCACGGCAGTATGGAGGAACGTTGTAGGAGCCTTCAAAAAATGCCAAATTCCTTTTCGTTTAATTCAAATTTTCGGTACAATTTTTGAATATTTTATGATTAACTTTTTACAGAATGTTATTCACATTTTCATAGAAAATATCTGTAAATTTCAAAGAAAAATATCCGCAACATTTCTCAAAAATTAATATTATATCAGAGGAAAATTGGCAACAATTAAATAATCGAGCGGCGTTTTTCCTCAGCATGGTAGCAAAAAAAAAAAAGAAATATATAGGTTCAGATCGAAAAAGAGTAGGGAGTCGTTTTCAATTTTTATCTCCTATTTTTAATTTGCTAGGCTTTCTGAGAAGCATAAAGCCGCTCTTCTTTAAAAGTTGCAAAAAAATGGAACATTTTTTGTTAAGTTAGGCAACGAGGAAATGAAAGATACAAGAGCATCCTCCGATCAAAAAGGATTAGGATAAAATACTACTCCCCCGTATCACTGCCAATAGGATGCTCAACTGATTACAAATATCTGGTGAAAAAGAGATAAATAGTTCCTCTCAGTCCTGCCACATACAAGTTCACATTTTTTATCAGTTTTCCTCCGGCTGGACTCTCAAAATGAAGGCCTCTTCTAAAGTGTATATATGTGTTGTGACATACTTTGCGGCTGTAGTTTGCCACATGGTAAGTCTTCAGACACAGCAATTCCCCGACTTTCCTACATGGTCAAACTTGGAATTTAGCTAAGAAACAAGTTTGCTGACTTGACAGAGACCAGTTTTTTCGACAAAAATTGAATGGATATATCATGTGGTATTTTTGAGTTTAATTTTTCTTAAATAACTACGTTTTACAAATACAATAGAAGATGGACCTTGTGCTCTTTGGTTTCAAACAGAGCCTGAAATGACATTTATGAAGCCTTTTTTTTTGGTGGTTTCGATTATACAATTTAATCGAATTCTGGAGCAGCCCTGGCCAAAAATCGTCCAATAATTGAGGTGCCAAGTTCATTAGTATGTAAATTTGTTTTGAGAATTTGCTGATTGACTAGCAATGGCGTGTAATCTCATTTAGAGATAAATCCTGCAGCGCATAAAAATCCAGACTCTGTAAGGATAAAGTGAAAATATAACTGAAAAAGTCAAACCCAGAAAGGCTTGATGGCGATGCAAAGTTGCCAAGTTTCAAATGACAACTTAGTTCTTTATTTTTCAACTTGTGCATGTTTGGTACGAAAAATATCAGGAAATTTTGGGCAAATCATGAAGGCGATTAAAATAAAATTTTGGAGGAAAATTTGCAGCTGCTCATGAGTAAATAAATAAATTGCTAAATAACACTTTGCAACGTTGCAATGGACTCAAACCACTCTGCCCTCTTCAAATTGTGAAGAATTAAAATTTAGGTTTCCCTCAAGTACGATTTTAATAACAAATGATACATATTTCCGGTTTTTAAAAAAGAAGAAAAAAATTGGCATTAAGGTAATTTGATGGACGCCATATTTTGTGTCAAAACGTTATGCGATATATCGCATCGATTGGTTCCATTTTTTAAGCTACTCATCATTTTTCACGAATTTTGAGATCGCAGTACTGTTGTCAGGAGTCTAAAGAATTCACTTACCAATTTGGACAAACAAATTCAACGTAATTAAGGTGTAGTTTTTTTAGAGGAAAAATATCGGATTCAATACTGATATCGAAACTGCACTTGAACGTGACATTTTTCTTCTGAAAAATCCACGCCTTCATAACGTTGAAATTGTTTGTCAAAATTGGTAAGTGAATTCTTTAGTCTCCTGACAACAGAACTGCGATCTCAAAATTGGAGAAAAATGACGTGTAGCTTAAAAATGGAACTGATCAATGCGATATATCACATGTTGTTCTGACACAAAATATAAGCGTCCATCGAATCACCTTAGTTTATTTACAGAATTGAACCACTGAACTGAACTGAACTGAAAAAAAAACCAACTGCGAGAATTTCAGAGGGAACTTAGAGAAACATCTTACTTTCTTTAAACTCAAAATTAAGTGGAGTGTTCTACAAGAATCTTGAGACATTAGTGGTCAAAAAGTATTAAATTAAACTAGAGTTTGATAATTTGATATTTGCAGTTCAACAAACGTAGTGTCAAGGAAAAAGCTGTTTAAAATTTGAATCTGCTAAGTTCATGGCTCAAAATTATCGGATTATACTGCAAATTTACGCCTTTTGTTAGCAAAAAAATGAATTACATTCAAAACTTGTACTTTAAAATGCTAAAGAGGGTTTCCTGTCACAATTCCAAAATCACTTTCTTTGACTCATTTTGGAAAGAATCTATCTGGAAAATTTTGCCCCTGTGAACCGAAGTCCCTTTCCCACAGACACTTATAATGCATATTTCATTAAAATTGTTTATAGGCAAACGGAATGGATTTGAACTGGATCAAAGACTGTCCAAAAACATGCAACTGTCAAGTCAGTCACTTTGACGATTTGTCGATAAGCAAAAGTCTGAATGAGATTGAAAGGAAATTTCAGAGGGATTCCTCCAACACCGTAGACAACAATGAAGCTGCCATTCAGAAAAATAGTGTAAGTACTTTAAAATTACACTATTTACTTCAGGACCACGTGAGAAAAATTTTCAACATGAATTGGGTGAGAAGTTATTTATGGCTGACTTAGTAACTTACATTACACTTAAGTAATGTAATGAGTAATTTTTACTACTCCTAAGGGAGAGAACATTTAATAAACTACGTAACAAAAGGATTGTTGGTAAAATATATATGATTAAATTTTGAACTTTTTCATCCCTCTCTTCTTCTCGTATCGCTTTCGTGAAGTGGGTTCGTATCCTTTAAAACGTAAAAACAAAATGGTGTAACTTTCTCCTCCTTAAAGTGCTACATATAAAACTTTATCAATTTTTTTGTTCCACTTCAATTGAACTTCTCCAACAAGTTTTCTCTTATTCATTTCTTTGAAATTGTTAGTAATTTCAAACAAGACATGTTTATAATTCAAAATCACACGGATACTTTTTTTCTCTTTTATTGAAGGTGCTTTATGATAAGAAGCAGGCAGACATTCTCATGGAGGCTGCTCATCCAGAACAGTCTTTTTTCAATACAGCTATCTGCGTTTTACAAGAGGGAGTAACGATAGACGACTTTTTTACAGGGTTGCCATTAGAAATACAGGTGAGGTATTTTTTTAGAAATTGATACAAATTAACCAAATTTCCTGCCATTGATTTCAAGAGTTGATTCATTACTTCTTACCCAATTGATTTCAATCTATACCTACTTTGCTACCAAGTATTTTTTTTGAGGAAGTTAGGAAAATTGATACTTTTTCCCAGCCACAATGTCTTTCACCCGGTGTTTTAAGTACCTCTGGTTGTGAGGATCTGATTACACCTTGGAATCAATTTTTGTTATTAAAGTGTGATTAAAAGGAAGCTTAGAGCACAAAAACTTCCGTCAAAAAATGTCAAACCGAACCACAGTCATGTCGAACCAGTCATGATGAAACAAAAATTTACACTACATGTCACTACGTTTGTGTCAACATTTCTCAGGATTTATATATAATATCCAGACTGAGATCTATCTGTACAGGTATTCAATTGAAGGTTTACAGAAATTTAAGATGAGCAACATATTTTGCTGAAAAAAGCTAAATTTTATGGAATGATGACTTTTAGATTTTGGGATGATTTTGCATTTGAGCTCTCAGACATCAAAAAGCAAATTAAGTAACAACTAGTTCTTGTTGTCTTTCTAGGTACTAAATGTGCTGCAGGGACCTGAAAGGGTTCCAATATCGATTGAAACAACGCACCTGACGAAGTTCAACGATTTACAGGTCTTCGAAATTTTCGGCTTCCACGATGAAAACTCCTTGCAGGAGGAAAATAAGACAAAACTACTATTTAAAGCTGATTTCCCAGATTTGGTTCCAGGTTTACGATATTTGCATCTAGAAAATGTGCGGCTGAGGGAAAATTTAGAACTGAGCAACCATATTAACGTCAATGAAGTTGATGATGCAAACTTTTACTCGCGAAACGATCATGATGCAAACGAGATTTTAGAAGCAAACCTCTTGGAAAAAAAGTGGAGTTTCAAAAGTGGGATAGACCCTCAAAATAGTGGCCACTGGGTCAGAGACGATAATTCCATACCTTCTGAGGACGAATCAGAAATGAAGCCTAGAAACAAACGAGCAATCCAAACAACACATTCGGCAGCAAAATTAGTGTTTGTTGAGCCCCCAAATGAAATTATTCCATACGAAGTTTACATAAAAATGCAGGAAAAAAAGAAGTATACAGTGTTCTCGGGGCTTAAGAACTTGAAATACTTGCAAATCACCGATAGCAACTTGAGAGAGATTGACTGGGAGTGGTTTGACGATTTGAAGAGCCTTGAAATATTGTCACTGGCAAACAATCAGATTGAATACATTCCTGATTTTACTTTCCACGCACTCAAGAACCTGCGAATTCTAGTCTTAACGAATAACAACATTCAAAGTCTGATAAGCACAAGTTTTGCTGGTCTATTGTCCCTTGAAACACTAGATCTGTCCAAGAATAATTTGATGGAGTTATCAGACATGTCATTCCCACCCTTCCCTAAACTCAAAACCATCGACTTGAGTGACAATCCACTCAAATTTGTGAGGGGAAACACTTTTGAGGTGATGAATAACACGCAGAATTTATACTTGGGCAGCAAAAATGAGAACATTAAAATTCAAACAAATGCATTCACTGGCCTAGGTATGCTACAATCTCTTGAGATCTCCGGTATTCAACTCCATCTTCTTGAGCGTGACTTCTTTCGTGGAATGTCAGATTTGAAATACTTGCAACTTCAAGGCAGAATTGATTACTTGGCTTACGACGCTTTTGGAGAAATACTTTTGACTAAAGAGATAATTTTGAGAAATTGCTCAATACTGGCTTTATCAATGGATACTTTTTATGGTTTGTACAATTTGGAAAAAATCGACTTGTCTTACAATAACCTGAAAAAACTCCCTCCGAAGTTGTTCGAGCAACAGACCCTGCTGAAGGAGATAGTTCTGACCGGAAACCAACTGACGGATATTCCTGCAAATTTATTTTCAGGCTTGTCACCAAAACTTATTCACCTGCAGGACAATCCATGGCTGTGCACTTGTAAAATGAAGATTTGGGCAATTTTGCCAATAAACCAAGTGAGGCAGAAAAAGGATAGGTCATGTAAATATTATGCCGATAAAAGTTTCAGGTGCAGTTCAGATGACAATCAAGAGATTGAGTATGTCTATAGTCGTAGTGTGGAACCGCGGTGTTCTGCGCCCAGTGAATTCAAGGGCTGGACTGTTTCGAAGGTTTTGCGAAAAGGACGTATTTGCATAGATTCTCTAAATGACAAACAGAGGAGGTTGTACAAGAAACAGAAATATGAAATGTACTTACAAAAATCTGAAAATAAAACGAATCATGCTTTGTACGAAAAAACGGGTGTTCATAATGATGTGAAAGGGGTAATAGAAAGAAAACTTAAAACGTTTTGAGGCTGAAGGTTTTTTTGTGAGGAAGTTAAAATCTTAAAAATTATTTTTGTCACTCGGCAATGGGCTCTGAACCTCTAAGACTGATTTCAGTAAGAGGACTCAAGATATACGTGCTTTTTGATTTAAGAGACAAAAATTCTGTCATGAGGAACGTACGGAAGGGAAAAGATTGGCTGTATGAAATGGGAAGAAAAAAATCAACTTTCAGTTGAGGAGCTCAAGGTGAAAGTAAATCAGAAAAATAGAAAACAGAGGATTGTATTACAGCAAGAAAAAGAAAATACACCTGCTGTAAAGTGTAGAATTGAGTGGGACAGAAGTTCAGATAGAGATACAGTTTTGAGAGGACATTACGGACAGAAAACTTACCTCTTAGTAGAGTCGCTGCAGTGCCTTTAAAAATACTCCTAATTCCTCCTTCTTTATACAAATGTTTTACAACATCAATAGGGCCTTTGTATTTGGCATTTGAACCTTCTTGGATCTATAGAAAAAGAGCAAGATGAACTGCATGAGTAAAGCACTGTCTAACACCTAAGGAGTTAGTTATGTCTTATTTTTGAATATCAAGGTTAGCACGCAGCTTTCAGTTCCAAAAAACAGACACAAAAAATTGGTGCAAGTTCCTGCTTTTAATATAAAAATATTAATCTGAGAGTTTTGTAAAGTATGGTAGAAGGATAATTAGGTAGCATATAGTGAAATTAAACAAATTTTTTGGTCATTATTTGTAAAGTTATTGAATGAAATGCTCATCATCTTAGTGCTTGTTAGTTTTTTTTAAAGGAATAGCATCAAATAGAAAGTTGAAAATAAGTGTTCAGTATTGTGATTTTAATATGGATTTCTCTTTCCTTTATTTTTGGCGGGCGTTTGCCCCAAAATACTGTAAGACGTTTAATTTAAGAACACTAATAATTCTTGTGCACCAAAACAAAATAACTGCGATGAGATTCAAAAGAAGAGAGATAATTTTTGCTTCATGAAAATATCAGCCTCTATCTTCATAATCTTCAGGCAATTATTCATTGAAGAAGTTAGAAAAAATGTTCATACCTGTAAGAGGCATTTAATCCTTTCACCGGGAGCCATGATGACGGTTGTGAAAACTCCGGCAAAAGCTCCAGCATAAAAAAGTTGACTTGTACTTAACTGTTCATTTTCGTTATTTTGTTGAATTTTTTTCCCAACGCCAAACCCAAAGAAACTTAAGGCAAAAATTGGTGCTACTCCTGTCAATGGCGCTGCCATTCCTGTACAAAATTAAGATTTAACACAAAATTATGGGAATGAAGACATTTTCTTTCCGTGAATTATATTCTACATGAAAATTTGGAGGAACCGTGGATCAGAGTGCTTGAATTCGTGCCTAGTCTAGAGGTCCATTAAGTAAAATGAAATTCCCAAACATTTCTCTGATTTCCCAGACAAATTTTGGAACATAAAATTTCCTGATATTTGAAGGTATGCAAGATTGTTAAAAAGGCATGATTTTTGACAGTTTTCATAAAGTAAATACAAAAGATAAAGGTGATTTAATAAAATGTTCTTGAGATTTTTGTCAATATCTTTGACTTATTCAAATTCTGTGACACTTCCCGGTTTCTTGGTTCTCCCCGAATGTAGCAACCCTGTCATTAAAATAATACGCTTAGGGAAGTTTGTAACATTGCAAATCAAGATCCTCGTTTTGATAATTTCATCATTGACTCTAGGTTGAGGTTAGGAACCCTAGTTCCACTACTGTTCACTCCTGTTAAAAATAATGACTAGATATTCTGTGGCAGATCACAGATGTAAGTCACCCCTATAATCCTCGAGGAAACTTCTGTCCCTTTAGAAAGGAATGGAATAAATTGGATGTTAGACAAGAATGAACTGATGTTAAGAGAATGTTACCTTTATAAAGTCCCAAAGGTCCTTCTTTTTTGATGATTTTTGTTGCACAATCTAATGTTCCTGCATAAAGAGGCGCCTGCCCTGCCGTTACTTGTGGCATAGTTTGAAGACGAACCTTTAATTCAAACAGGACAATTCAAAATTAGAGAAACATCAAATTTTTTCTTCTTTCTCTCAATGTATCTCCTTCAGGTAGTCAAGTAAATTTAGATAAAATTGGAATAGGTACACGGGATACAATTTTTTTACTACAAATTGCATGCTTATCTAATAAATACGTTGAACTTATATTATTGATTACAGGAAACTGCCGTTCACTGACCAAATAATTCAGAGATATTATTTCATGAAAAATAGATTGCAATTTTATTACATTGAGTTGCAACATTATTTCAATATATTTGAAAAAAAAAAAAAAAAAAAAAATCCTCTAAGGTTTAATAAAAGAATGATGAATTAGAAAGAGTTTAGACATGGGAATTTTTGATTGCCGATTAAATTGACCATACTTAAGAGGCCACTCCTTCATTCATAGAAAGTACTCAAACACTTTCGGTCGATGTCTCATTGGCTTTTATCCAAAAGTCAAGAAAATCTTTACCCCACTAAGATTCAAACGTGCCGCTCATGCAACTTCCGCCGATCAATAGGGGCTCTGATTGGTTAACAAGGCAACTACTCTCCTAGTTTGATGTCATGAAACAGAGTAGTAATGGCCCTTCCATTCTCGTAGGCAACGCTCCTATCATACCCACTCTTTCGAGAAAATGCATGAATGCAAATCTTGGTGTGCAACCCTGGAGACTGTATACACAGCAATTCTCAAATTATCCAAACTAATGTGGCAGTCAGCTTGTTCAGATAATCCAGAATCAGTCACTAGGTAAGTACATTTCGTAAAATGCATAACGTTGGTGAGATTAATGCTGACTACGTTAATTTCATCCTTAAGTATACAATTTTAGATTACAAATATATAGTATACTTGTACAAAAGTTTGTTTGGTATTTACTAACTTAAAATAATTCGTGAAATTCTTCTGCACACGGCCAGCCGCTAGATTTTTGCTGCTTCCTCTTAACATATGTTTTCACAAGTGAGTTTGGATAATCCAAGGTTTACTGTAATAATCTGCTTTCTGAATGGAAAAATACTCGCCAGATTTCAATAATTTGATACAATCAAATGAGAGTGGAGATTTTGAAACGTTATGATTGAGATTAACGTTTTCGCAGTTTCACCTAGTCGCTCATTCATGATCCTGTAAAAATTCTGGCAATTTGTTACGCCTGGTGTTAAGGAAGGCATAATCGAGGGAGTTTACCCAAGTGCCAGTAACTTGCAACTCTGAAACCTGGTATTGAAGAAACACTGGTAACTTCAATGTTAACAGAGGAATACTCACTTTGATGGTATCAAGAGGATGTCCGATCAGAACAGCACAAACACCACCCGCTCCACCACTGATGAAATCTTTGATGGGGTTCACTTTTTGATCACTCGATGAGGTAATTTTCTTCTCTTCAGACATTTCTGCTGCTGTACTTCAAAAGTATTCAAAACAAAAAGGGAAAGTTACTGGTAGGTTACTGATGGATCGGCACAGAATACTAACTGGGAATTAATTTCAAATTTGATGACATTGAAAATGCGGAAACTAGCACACCATAGCGTCTCAAGAATGAGGAAAAAATAGAGTTTACAATCCTCCTTTTTTAGGGAACTATAATTACAGAATATTCAAGGAAATCAATCAAACGTAAAAGGGACACGGGCAATGTTTACGAATCTTATCAAACTTAACCTCACTTTATGGTTTTTGGGGGTTTTGGCAACGTTGCTTTTGATGCATGCTGTGCAACTAGGCCATAGGCGCCAAAATTCAAAATGACGCGCTTTTCTGCGGCGAGCGCATGCCAAATTCGAGTGGAGAGGAGGGGGGGGGGCGTATTAAATTCCTATATTCCTTCCCCATAGAGAAAACAAAGGAGGTGTTTGCATTTCGGGCATCTTGGATTTTTTTGATGACCTGTCAATGATCGTATCTGCTCTGAAATATTTAGGCTGGTCTTCGGCAATTCTTCCAATGAAAATTAATAATTTTCGTTTGTCAGTACGTTAAAACTATTTCTAATTCTTCATTGCCGGTCGCTGGTTGGCCCGAAAAGCATATTAGCGCCTACAAGAGTGCAGGAATACTTTACGCATTGCGCCTAACACAGCGCGGTCGTTGGTTGGCGCGAAAAACATATTCGCGCCTACAAGACGGTAGGAATACCTCACGCATTGCGCCAAAAACACAGTGCGGTCACTGGTCGCCGAGAAACTCATATCGACGGTGAATAGATTTACGTAATTTCACTCGTAGACCGCATGGTTTCTTACTTTTCCATTGCACCTTTTTAGGTCTGTTACGTGTCTAATTCCTGAATGAAATAAAAATAAGCCTAAGATTTTCTCATCATAGGTATACCTACTGGATAGAATGAGGAGAGATGCAAGTAGAACTGCTGAATTTCAATCTGGTTATTATAAACAGTTACCAGATCATGGTATTCTGTTTACAGTGGGTGGACATTGAAAAGGGAAATAGAGAGAGAAAAAAATAATAGAGCTTTTGCATACTTCAGGGATTTGCGATTTTTGTACTTTTTCTTACGTAAAATTTCGCGAAAACGATGGTGCCACTAATTTTCTCTGATATAAATCCTAAGCTCAGGAGAGCCTCTTAAGGTGATTCGATGGGCGCAATTTTTTGTGTTAGAGCGACGTGTGATATATCGCATCGATTCGTTCATAATTTCAGCCACTTGTCATTTTTTTCGAATTTTGAGGTCGCACCTCTGTTCTGCCGTGCTAAGGAAGAACGCCGTATGAACATTCGAGAGTTGCCAAATTTCCTTTGATAAAACATGTATTTTTGACGACATTCATGAATATTTTTCCTTGAAATTTTTTGATATTTTAGATTAAATTGCTTGCAAAATAATCTGAAAACTGTGGACACAAATATTGAAAATTTTCCTTATAAATTCGGATTTTATCGATGGAAACTTGGCAACGCCTGAAGGCTCATACGGCGTTTTTCCTTAGCACGGCAGTGTTGTCATAAGATTGTAGAATTTATGTACCAAATCTGACAAAGAAATTCATCGTAATAGAGGCGTGGTATTTTCAGAGGAAGAACATAGCCATCAACCTCTCTGAATTAAGGTTGCTACATTTGAGAGGCAGCTTCTCTGGACCAGACAGTGAGGCTGAACAACGACCGATCTGAATGGAGGGGGGGATCCAAGTGAGACCCAGCTACTAGTCTGGCCTCGCCGCCGCGCTGCACATTGCGTCGGCTGAAGGGCACAACTTGGCATAGAACTTCAGTCATTTAATCACATGCCTCGAACGCAAACTATTGTTTACTTTCTTTGATAATTGTCACTCAATTTTCGTACTGATTTGAATCCTTTCGCGGTAGTCCCGTCTCTAATTATTTAAACCAGTGCGAGTGAGCGTATCCGCCGATACAGTGATTTTAAAATAAGCTGGGTGCGTCCGCGCTGCAACTTCGTGCGAGTCTCTGACACTTGACCTCGATTCTAGATTACATCTGCACTTGGCTGTCTGGAGGTAAAAAGGCACTGCATGACTGCATGATATTTTTGCTCTGATCGTTACTTGAAATGCCTAGGCATCTTATTTTTTATTATCGTATCACAATTCGTCGTCTCCCGCACAAAGGAACGTAACTGCATTTCAATGTTGCCAAATTTCCTTGCGCAGATTGCATTTTCACCAGGAGAATTTTAGGCATTTCTGACTGAAAAATTCACTGATTTTTCTTCTGATTTCATGCGAAAATCAGACCAATTTTCGACAAAATTTGCATAGGTCTGTTCTTGTTAAATATTGAATTGTTTGAGTCAATTTGGCAACCTTGGAATGGAGTTACTTTCTTTCGTCCGGGAGACGACAAAATATGACCTTTTTTAAAAACCCCGAAATCTACGATACCGCTTGATCGAGATGAAGATGACACAGATGACACAGATGAATGATCAAGAGTGGCGGTAGCCACCCCCGGTCGAGGATTATTTATCTCGGGAATCGATAGAATTTGCAACATGGTTGAGTTCCTGCACTTGAGTTCGCATACCGATGAACAAACCAAGAAAATAATTAGATGTGTGTTTGCTTCGGGGGATTTCCGCGGGTGGATTTTGTTCATTTTTAGGCTCTGTTTGATGGGACTACCAATAATCACAAAGAAAAACATGCGCCACCGAAGTCGAGAACTAGACTGTGCGCTTTTATTACTTAGGGCTAACGACTGCATCCCATATCGATAACGTGGGCACCGTAAAATATGTTCGCCTCAAAGATCTTTCATTTGAATCTTTAAAACAATTTTTTGGAAATAAATGAAAATTGTTTTTTTGACAATTTTAAAAACAAAGAGCATTCATAGTTCTGTCGAACTTAATCTTAATGTGAAAAACAGGTTCTTAACGTTTTTAAAACGTTTTTTTGTTAGACACATTCAACCAATTATAGAAACAAAGAGTTTGTATTCTTTACGAATACATCAAAAGTAGTTTTATTCAATTTCATAGGTACACATTTTTAGAATTATTGAAAAATGACTCTAAAATGTAAGTATTGATAGGGCAAAAACTAATGTCACCATAACTTTTCCCCAAAACCTTTTAAAATCTTTCCTGAGATAGATTTTCCAATAAAATGCAATTTTATTTCAATATTTTCGTTGCACTGCGCAACTTGGATAATATGATAATAAGGTGGTAACAAGTGCAGGAAGCATTACCTGTCAAAGGCTGGTGATAATCCCCTCCCACTCATATAGCCGCTACCAATTTTTTTTTTTTTTTAATCCTAAGAAATAATAGAAAACGGTGCCCATACTCTCGTTATGGAGGGTTCTAAGATAGTCATCAGACAATTTTTTTACAGAGTCGGCCCTCCTATTCTCAGTCTCCTTCATATCATTCAAATGATTTTCATTGCCAACAAAGCGAAATTCGCCTTTCGATGGTGCAGAAATGAGTATCTCGGTGCAGAATTTATATCATACCTAGTACGTTATTTTTTGCAAGAAAAAACTATCAATCGCTATGCCTTGAAAATTTTGGTGATTTTTCTTCTCTGTGTGAAAATTATCCCGTAAAAAATCAAGCCATAATGTAGATTTGGTTTCCTTTTAAAAAATGAAGTAGGAGTGGAGATTCTTAAACACCGCAATCGAGATACGCATTTTTACAGTTTCATCACTGAAAAAAAATATGGTAGATTCTACCACACTCTGACACGGTGATACAAATATGGTAATAAACACAAGACTCTATGGTAACATTTACCATACTATATGGTAAGCATGACTAGAGCTCCGGAAAATACTGCCACGATTCTAGTTATTTCTACAAAATAGTATCACTGTGTATTCATCAAGTAAACTTATAGTAGATGTTACCATAACTTTTTTTCAGTGACCGTCGCACAGTGGATCGAGTCAATTAGAGAGATCGGACATGACATTTTTAACTAAAACTGCAAATTTTGATGTTTAATTCGTCACATTTTAAAGTATAAGGGGTGTTTTGAGAAGAAAATTTCACAAGGAAACCCGTGGAATCATTGTTAAAACCTCAATATTTTGTATAAACAGAGTTATAAGCTTTTAAAGTTTCCAAATTTCGTCCGACCTCTCCCATTGACTCGATCCAACGTGCGTCGCTTTGGATTGACCCTGCGCGGGACGGATATAGTAATGGTAAAAAAAAGAACGTATTCGTAATTTATTTGGGCAGATGAAGTTTGCCATGCTAAGGAAAAACGCCATATGAACCTTCAGGCGTTGCCAAATTTCGTTTGATAAAAACCGAATTTACTGAAAAAATTATCAATATTTTTCCTCGACATTTTCAGACAATTTTGTACGCAATTTAATCTAAGAAATCTGAAAATTTCTAGGAAAACTACGCTTAAATTGCGTCAAAAATAGTCAATTTTATCGAGGGAAATTTGGCAACTCTCGAATGTTCATACGGCGTTCTTCCTTAGCACGGCAGTAGTGGCCTGCGCTGAACTCTTCTTTCCCACTCGCACATTAACCTCACTCGCCCTTGAGCTTGAGCTTGAACCCGTGAGCAAGACGAAAAAAGACCACCTAAGCAAGCAGCAGTTAGTCTGCTTCCTTGTGTCTCTCGCACGTGTAGTTTTAAAGGGTCAATCAACTATATTAAGCGAGCGCTTTAAGGTGGTTCTGCAGCAAAACGCAGTCCCGCATAATGTATCAGTAATCGCGATTAGTTGTGATTTGATCGGAGGGTTACACGGACTTTATGTCCACTGTTTTTTCGTCCACAGACTTTTCGTCCACAATTTTTACGTCCACAGTTCTAAAGCCCACACTATTGTTAAGTCCATTACTTAAACGTCCACTAAGTTAAGTCCACAAATGTAAAGTCCACTAAAATCAAATTCTAGCGTCATATTTTAGTCCGTGTGTAAAATTATATTGACAATATCGAAATGAGAAAATTAAGAGAGAATGAGGTTTTGTTATCGTAACTCATATTTTAAATGAAATGTTAATTTCCTCTTTTGATTCATCTTTTCAAATTGTCTTTGGTAAAGACTTGGTTTCATTTCTATCCTTGAAATTTTTGATATAAAATATGCCTTAAATGTACATTCTTTTTTTTAATGAAATTGATTACTTCATTTTAAAAACATTCACATTTTTAAAACGTGGTAAATATTTGTAAAACCTTTTCCAAGTAATGGCATCGATATGAATCTCAATGAGTCGTAGTTGTGATGAAAGAAACTATACAAAAATTAATAAAAGAGGAAAAACACTAAGAAGAACGCAATTATTTGTTTTTAACTTATTTTTACATCGACCTACTTGAGTCAAATACGTCCAATTTTGAGCGTTTAATTGCGCTTACACCACGCAGCAGCACAGTAAAAATCCAAAACATAAAAGCATAAATTTGAATGCTTTGGAAATCATTAAATTTGACACGGAACCACTATCATATTTACGAAAAACACATTCTATTTTCCAGTAGTACATATTTCTTTTTCATCAGTTTAAAAGGGAATAATCAATGCACAGAGTGCAAACATTTCAAAATCATGAGTTGAAAAACGCTGACTCCGCGAGTTTAAATATTAGAGCCTAACACAGAGCGGAGCGGCGTGTTAGCAGCGCAGGACGCGCACTGGCGCCTACAACCCTAACGGGATACTTCACACATTGCGCAACGCGTGAAGTATCCCGTTAGGTTTGTAGGCGCCTATGCGCGTGCCAGGCTGGTTGCCTGCCGCGCCGCAACGTTTTAAGCAACTATTTCGCGTCAGAGGCGTTGCACAGTATCCTACAAGATTGAAGGTGCACGAAATAACTAGTTAAAAAGGACTTTCAATTTTGACTGCATCTGTTACTGAAAAATGTTTAATTTGGCATTGGAACGTTTCCTAGGCTCCCGCTTTGGTTTTTCATCTTATCATGTCCTTACAGTGGACGCATGAACATATGTTTTTATCTGCTCTTAGAGTCTGTTCTCTTTCATGACTTGATTCATGAATGAAATGTTTTTAAGAATGAAGGTAGTAGTAGTAGTAGTAGTAGTAGTAGTAGTAGTAGTAGTAGTAAAATAATTTTATTTTAAAGCGGTGCTTTAGCAGCTAAGGCCATTTACACCTCTAAAGAAGGCAGTAACAGAAGTAGTATGCATTTATTTTTGAAGTGGCTCCTGTCATTTAAATGAGAAGAAAAAAATGTGGACATAACATGTCCACAATTTGGACAGTTTTGGACATATTCATGGATGGACATTAAATCATGTGCGCTTAATTAAGACTGGACTTAACGTTTAGTGGACATTAATAGCGGTGGACATTTATTTAATGGACGAAAGGTAGGTGGACATAAAGTCCTGGAAGCTTGATCGGAGAACGTATCTCGATTTTACCGACGTCGATTCATTGCAATATTATTGGAGAAAAAATCATGAAAAAGTGAAATAAAATTTCGACTTTGTCAAACGCGATTTGCTAGAGATAAAATTGCAACAAGATCGAGGATAATCGCTCAGATTGCCACTTGCCGCCGACACACACAGCTTTTTCAATGATTCAGTATCCAATTCCTGCAAGCTGGAAGGACTTTGATTCTCCAATTCTCCTTCAATCGACAGGGTAGTGAAAAAGCTATCCACCAAGCTTAGAAGCCACGATCTTTAATCCGGCGTACATATCGGGAAGTGAGGAACTATTCCTCTGATAAAAATCAGACTTTAACCAAATTCCGTGCTCAATCATTTAATTCTTATTCTTGTTGTGACCGCTAGGATTTTGGATAAATAAAACAGATGCATCTCCATCAATTTGTACTGACGCTAGCATGGCTGCCTATATTCACGGAGGCGGCCCGAATTCTGGCGTTCTTCCCTTTGCCACTCAAAAGCCATCAGTTTGTCTTCCAACCTCTTCTGAGGGGTCTGGCACAGAAAGGCCATCACATCACATACGTCACGGGGATAGAAATGAAGGACAAGGTTAAAAATATCGAGGAAGTTTTAATCGGCGATATTATGTCGGATGACGATAACCGTGAGTATTATGTCATAACCCTTTCTGTATGCACTGACTTTCGAGGTGTGTAATGCTTTGCGATAAATCGATTCTTCAACATAGATTCACATTCGAAAATATCGAATTGATAGCCGATGATTCCCACTTTGCCGCTAACTAGCTTGCGAACTTAATCTTTCCCTCATGCAAGAGTAAATAATTGAGGTGATACCACTCAACTTTTAGTCAAGATAAAGACCTACCGTTACGTTATAGTGATGATTTTTACATATGGATTCTCCGTTATATCAAATTGGATACATACAACAACAATGATATAATCTCTTTTCGTGGTACCACTGAGGATGAATCGATATATCGATGGCTAAAGTACAAGACAGCATTTCTCCGTTTGCGACGTTGTAGACCCCACCCATTCTTTATTTTTCCTTGAAAAACTAGTTAAGGTAATTTCTTGAAAACTTCATGAATTTATATAGAATATTGTACTTACAGAATAGAAACTCTGTAAGTACAATATTCTAAATAAATTTCAAGCTATAAAGTTGACTTTTTCCTCTTCGAAAAAATAAACTAGGGGCGAATATTTTGAATCGTCATAATGTAGATACGTGGTGTCGCACTTTAGCCATCAATATGTCGTTATTCTGTGACGTAACCCTGGTAAAAATTGGCAGTAGAATCTGTGTTCCAAAATACTATAGACCTAAAGCCGGCTGTAAGATTTCCAATAGTTTCTGTAGCCGGCTGTACAATTTCTTATAGCCTTTAATAGCCGATGGCGATTAAGCAACAGCCAGACGATAAAGTTTATGCCAAACGTTACTAAATACGGATACTAGGACTCAGTGAGTTTTTGGACTACCGCTCTCTTTTTGTGCCGTAGTATCTTGCTTTATTTTGCGAGGAAAGCTCCGTACTTTTGAAGGATGCCTGTCATTCTTAATATGATGGAGTGCCTTCAATTTCTTATGATACTGTGCAGTACCTCTGGTGTGAAATAGTTGCTTCAGACGCCGTGGCACGCTGCGGCGCGGCAGGCGGGCGGAGAGCGCGAAACGCGCATTGGCGCCTACAAACCTAACAGGGATACTTCACGCGTTGCGCAATGCGTGAAGTATCCCTGTTAGGTTTGTAGGAGCCAGTGCGTCGCCGCTCCGCTTTGTGTTAGGCTCTAATATTTAATCTCGCGGAGTCAGCGTTTTTCAACTCATGATTTTGAAATGTTTGCACACTCTGTATGGACTATTCTCATTTTAATCGATGAAAAAAAAAGATATGTTTTAAAGGAAAATATAATGTGTGTTTTGTAAATATTAAGGTAGTTTCCGTATCAAACTTAACGATTTCCGAAGTACACAAATTTATACACAATTTCTTATAGCCTTTTATAGCCAATGGCGATAAAGTGCAAAGCCCGGCGATAGGAACTATAGCCCGACTGTATACTTTTTCATAGCTTCGTATAGCCCGGCTATATGATCTGCTCCGCTTTCTACAGCCAGCTGTATGATTTTCAATAGCCTTTTTTAGTCGGCTATAAGAACTCCTATGGTATTTTGAAACGCAGCTCCTATCGCTAATTTTTACCAGGAAACACAAATAGATCGTATTCGATAGGTACAACAAACGACTGAGATGGTATCGATATCGATTGGTACAAAACATAGTCTCAAAAGTCAATTGAGTTATCTGACGGAACGGGTTTTTGTGATAGAGTTTTTATTCGTATGAGTACAATTTGGTCAAGAGTTGTGAAATTGCTACGAAATGTCTCATTTTCATCTTTTCCGATTATTATCCCTCAATTTTGGTTTGAGGTCATGTTCCGTTGCTTTGAACCAAACGATACATCGAACCACTACACAGAAAACAATGGATGGTTAGGTTGGGAACAGAGTACTCTGTTCCCACGACAGAAGTTCTGTTCTCACGACAGAAAAGTTCTGTAAGTGTAACAAAGAAACTGTGGGAGCCGTATGAACAAAAGGTTCTGTCGTCAGCACCATCCATTTTTTTCTGTGTATCGAATACGATCCATAATATCAAACCGCTTTTTTCCAGAACTAGCAGCAGACCCATACTCCTTCCGCCACGATGACGCCTTCAAGATCTCGATATTCCACTGGGGATTCGGCCTGAAAATGACCGAGACCATTCTAGCGAACCCGATCGTCCAAGAGTTCCTACGTCGGAAAGACGTCAAATATGACGTCATAATTTCGGAAATATTATTCTCTCAAGAGCCGTTCGTCGCCCTCGGGAACTTGTTCGATGCTCCCGTCATAGATTTCTCGTCCCAGTGCGGCACCCACTACACCCACGACGTCCTCTTCAACCCGACGCTGTTCTCCTACGTCACCGACTACAGATCGCCCTACTCGGATCGCATGAGCTTGTACGAGCGTCTTCATAACACGCTCCTCGGGTTGTTCCAAATCTACGGCACGTATTGGTATGCCTTCCCGCGAGAGGAGGCACTCATGAACGCTTACTTCAATGCTTCCGTACCCAAGGGACATCTTTGAAGACTCTCCTGCACCAAAACATAGCTGCTTCGATTTTCAATTCGGATCCCGTGTTGGGCTACCCGAGACCCATGTTCCCGCAGTCCATCGAGGTTGGTGGCATTTCGGTGCATCCGAAGAAACCGTTGCCGAGGGTGAGTTATAATACCTCTATGAGGTGAGTTATAGTACCTTTAGGAGGTGAGTATGCCGTGTATATGTAGACCTCTGATTGGTCCTAACTAGAGTACCTGTATACGGGAGCGTATTGACATCTTTGTGCCCCTTAGATTATCATGGAGCTCCAAAGTTGGATCAATGTATAAACAAACCCGACCCAGAGGAATACCTACGTATTATCGGCTAAGATATGAATGATAATCATACCTACTCAAAGGTTAATTTTTGGCATAAATATTCATCAAAGTTTGATCCGAACCCAATTCAAAAGTTGGATATTAGTTGCAGACACTTCGAAACAATCCAGAAAATTTTGAATCCAAAATCAAAGAAACAAAATTAACTTCTCTCAACAAGCAAAAAACAAAAGCTCGTAGGTTTGCTTACTGAAGTATCTGAATGCCAAATATTTCGTTATGTTTATTTTTCCCCACAGGAATCGAAAAAAACAACTTCTTGAAACTTTTTGTGAATTTTCCGTAACTTACCCAATACATAATCGTAAAATTTCAAGTCAGAATGTTGCTTACTTTTCTTGTAGAAATTAAGTAACGGTAATAAATTAGAGAACGTTTGATTTGGTTACATTGATTCTGGGTAAATCCGTCCATTTCATTTTTGGCTTTTTGAGACTTTTTTTGGTCTATGGTATGAATTAAGGGCGAGAAAATATTATTCACGATGCTCAACTACTAAACCAGCTTCCGTGGGACCTCTTTTGCCTATTTCACTCATTGAAGGCAAAACATCGTTCTTCGCCCTCCTCGCATTTTCATGCGGCACGCAGTAGACATAGCAATTTTTGTGGGAGTTATTACGTCAATTTCAGCGACGGACTCATTTTCAGCGAAATGAAGAGACTATGTCTGAAACCATTGATTTGCGTTTTAGCACGGTTTTTTTTTTTTTTTTTTTTTTATCATGCGTGTACCATATCATCCTGTTACTTTTACGGGTGTTTTTTCTTGAAAACGAATGAGCAGATATTTTGTTTTTCAGAAATTGTGACTCATTTTTACCTGAAAACGGTCCACTCGGTCTTCCCTGAAAACTATGTATATTTTTTTTAAATTGATAGATAAATGTCATAGTCTTCCGAGCGGGCCGATTATTGAAATTGATAGACAAAGCTATAGACAAAGATGACAAAAGGGATAAGGAGGGATCTTATTGGTGGAAGCGGGTGGTTGTAATCAGACGCGGACTGGCCATGGGGGCGGGGAGGCGATCGCCCCCTAACAATTTGCCGCGGAGGTCCCGAAGGGCCCCGCGGCGAATTTTTTTGAGTCATCGTTTTTTTCCCGTAATGTTATAATTTTCTTATCCTTTTCAATCGCTAAAAGGCCCCGAGTTCCTTAAAAATTTGTCTCTAAGAGACACGGAAGGTCGCCAAAACCATTTGTGATGAAGGGACCCCCGATGAATCCTGAGAGTGGGTTATTTTGAAGTTAAAGTACTGTAGAATCCAACTCCAATAATGCCTACGTGTTTAAAAAGTGTGAAATTTTAGAAATTTACCGGGGGGGGGCGAACCTTCATAGAGGGGCCCCCGAACGACAGAAGGGGCCCTTACATTTACGTCTCCTCCTAACTTTTCGACTACCAGTCCACCCCTCTCTGCCGCTACTGCAGTTTTGACCAGTAAGGCCGGAGTATAACGGCGCGAAAGCCAGGATTGTATTTCGCAAAAAAGATAATTTTTGCTGAATAATTAAAAATTAAGAAGCAGGAATAATTTAACTTAATAATAAAGGAACTCAAATCTACAATATAATGCAAAGCAATTCGGAAAATCTCGTAATGTAAATACAGAAGAAACGAAAACGCCTTCAAATGAGGCGTCATACCTTACGCGTACCGGAGAGTTCAAATAGTTGTATCCCTGCGCCTTAGCAAGGCGATGGAAGTTTAATATTGAAGTAGCGTCCCCGCGTTGTTTTTCGGTTTTCCTGTGTCGCTACTGCCGTTTCGACCGTTAAGTAGTTTAAGGGCGCGAAAGCCAGGATCGTATTTCGCAAAAAGATAATTTTTGCAGAATAATTAAAAATTAAGCGGTAGGAATAATTTAATTAAATAGTAAAGGAACTGAAATCTACAATATAATGCATAGGAATTTGGTATATCACGTCATGTAAATACAGAAGATTCGAAAACGCCTTCAATTGAGGCGTGATACCTCATGCGTTCCGGAGAGTTCAAATAGTTGTTACCCTGCGCCTTAGCAAGGCGATGGAAGCTTAAAATTGAAGTAGCGTCTCAGCTTGGTTTTTCGGCTTTCCTTAGCCGCCAGGGGCGGACTGGCAATGGGGGCGGGGAGGCGATCGCCCCCTAACAATTTGCCGCGGAGGTCCCGAAGGGGCCCCCGCGGCGAATTTTTTTGAGTCATCGTTTTTTTCCCGTAATGTTATAATATGCTTATCCTTTTTAATCGCTAATAGGCCCCGAATTTCTTTAAAATTTGTCTCTAAGAGACATGGAAGGTCGCCAAAAGCATTCGTGATGAAGGGACCCCCGATGAATCCTGAGAATGGGTTATTTTGAAGTTAAAGTACTGTAGAATCCAACTCCAATAATGCCTACGTGTTTAAAAAGTGTGAAATTTTCAAACTGCACCGGGGGAGGGCCCCGGACCTTCTTAGAGGGGCCTTACATTTAGGTCTCCTCCTAACTTTTCGATTACCAGTCCGCCCCTGGTTGCAATGGACAAAGGCTTTAGGTAAGTAGGTAATGGACTAACTAATGGCAACTCACGAGAAACCCGACAACTTGTCCATCGTTTCTCCCTTAGTCTATAGGAACCACACATTTCAACCAAAAGGATGGCTCCCATACTCGACATGTCCTTTTTGTCTATCGCTTTGTCTATCGATTTCAATAATCAGCCCGCAGACTGTTGCTTAAAATAAGGCACATTTGCAGGTTTTCCCCCTTTTTATATCATAATGGTATCAATTTGAATTTTCTATTTTACTTTTGTCGCAGGAACTACAAAAGTTTATGGATGAAGCTAAGACGGGTGTCATTTATTTTAGCTTTGGATCAATTTTAGCTGGGGAGAAAATGCCGAGCAAACAGAAAGCGTACTTTGTGGAGGCTTTCAAACGACTAGATCAGAAAGTCATATGGAAGTATGAGGGCGCTTTAGACATCGAATTACCTCCAAATGTGCTCCTGCAGAAATGGCTCCCGCAAGGTGATATTTTAGGTAAGAATATCCATGCTTTCAGGAATATTCATTCTCATTTCTTTCAACGGTGTGTTAATAACAGTGTAGGCGCTTCATTGGACTGCATTTTGCAATTTGGAACTATAAATTCTGGCTCATTTAAAGAAACACTTATGTTTATAGGGAAACAAATGGCACATACGTTGTTTTTAAACCGGGCTAGAATTTATAATTCCAAATTGCCAAATGTAGTCCAATTGGACTGCATTTTGCAATTCGGACCTATAAATTCTGGCTCATTTGAAAAAAACACTTATGTGCATAGGGAAACTAATGGCAGATACGTTGTTTTTAAACCGGGCTAGAAGTTATAATTCCAAATTGCAAAATGTAGTCCAATTGATCGAACATTTTCTTGAACCTACGTTTCATTCGCCTCGCACTATCGAAATCCTGGTAAAATTTCATTGTGAATAGGATTACCGATTCTTGAATAAAGGTCCCGAGGTCTTTTCAAATTTTAAATATTTTTATTCAAATAAGTTAGAGAAGGGATGAATTTACAGTAAAGTCCTCTCAGACGTAAGAAAATTACGGTAAATTCTAGTAAAATGACAACTCATATAAGATCAGGACCACTTATCTCTCAAAAAGATCCAAAAATTAAATCCTGGTAACGAATCAGATGCTGATCGCTGACCGAAAATTTTATTGGAATGAAGTTTTTTCCCTGGGTTATTCGTAAGTATCCACTATGGTACTTTCCGGTTTTTATAAGGCGTCGAATCAAAAACTGCCAACTAAGAGTCTCTGTACCAATAATTATTTTATTTGTTCACAGCTCATCCAAATTGTCGGATATTTATCACTCATTGCGGCTATTTAAGTCTGGTAGAAACGGTTGATAGGGGTATCCCGATAATTGGCATCCCTTTCTTTGCGGATCAGCCGAGAAACTGTCACATGGCCCAGGAGAAAGGATTTGGCGTGCATTTAAACTTTGATGATCTGACACCAGAACTCATTGTAGATACCGTGAATAAAATACTAAAGAATAAATCGTAAGTTATCAATCATGTACAAACATAACTTGCTTTAATATTTATGAGGATCATATTTATTGATTGGATCATTTTGTAGTGATGTATTCAGTGATGTTCTGAACGAATGAAATTGATTTTTCCTATACCCGCATTTAATCTCTCAGTTTGAAAACGACTCAACTCGGGTTTTATATGATGTTTACTCTTTTGCGCAGTGCTCCCATTTCCCGGAACTAGTACCGAATTTCGGAACTTTTGAGATTTTCCTGAATTCTTCCCGGAACTTTTGAAATCCCCGAAATGTTCCGGATTTTATGCATTTTTCGGAACTTTCTCAGAACTTTTGAAAAAATTTAAAACGAAATTCCGGAATTATTGACAGTCATGAAGTGGGAGAAACCGGAACAAAAAAGTTCCGGATCCCGAAATTTTTGACAAACATAAAATGGGAGCAAGGAAAGGTACTCCTTTTGTGACAGTTACGCTGTTTTTATCGTCTCCTGAAAAATTACACTTTTCCGAGATGGGTCGTTTTCGAACTGAGAGATTCAATTGAACAAGGGTTGAGTAAAATAATTACTCTAGCTATGGTTAATTTTACTTCAATCAGAGATTGACAACACCAAGTGCTTTAGATTATTACTCGTAAGTTATTTTTGGTTCGTAATAAGCCCCTAGAGGATGTAAAAAGTTGGCAAAATTGTTTTCTCTCCATTTAAACCTATGCAAAATTATCGATTCTCGGAGGGACATATGCTCCGACAGGAATCGTTTATTCAACACAGGTTTAAATGGAGGAAATCGCAAACCGAGATACGTGGTTGCGAACTCACGTCGATATGCATCCGATGAAGGTCAATTCTCAAAAATTGTGTTAGAACGTATTAGTTCGCCTCACCATTCGCCTTATATTCTGCAAGAGGCTACCTGCGTTACATGTACCTCCTCTATGCTATCTTACTTTATCCTAACCTCGCTTCTCCTCCTCCTACTCTTATCGATAAATGGTTCGCAATGCATCACGAATAAGTTCTACCTTTTCTTTAAAAATTTCTCGCATGTGTTACAATCCATAACCCATCGAATTGTCGAGGAGAGGAACCCCGGCCCTTCAAGTAGCAGTGCTCGCGATAAATAGCGATTTTATAGGTTGGTTATCGAGATCATATCGGAGGCAATATATCGAGATATTATCGCATTAAAAACTGCGATATATGGCGATTAAATCATTACAGATCGAATTTTTTGGTTCGCTAAAATTGTGATCAAATCGTCGATAAAATCGAGATTAAATGGCCATTTATCGCAATTTTTAGTTCGAAAATACCGCGGTAAATTATCGGACGATAAAGGCGCGATTTTATCGAGATAAGATCAAGGATAATCGCTCAGATGTCGATGATCCTGCCGATTTTATCTTCGATAAAATCGCAATATACAGCGATTTTTCCGTTGAGAAATGCTACCTGGGTGTGACAGTGTGACCACATTGATAAACTTTTATCTCGTAATAATTAACCATTCCGTGTTTTTCAGGTATTCCGATAGTGCGAAAAGAATATCTTCAATTTTCAAAGATCGAGTGGTCTCGCCCGTCGACAAGGCAGTTCATTTAGTCGAATACGTCATCCGACATGGCGGGAATCCATCCTCACAAACCGGTGCGAAAGAATTGTGGTGGTTCCAGTACTTTTTACTAGATGTTACAGCCATTATCATTTTTAGCGTTTTAGTATTCTTCATGAGTATTTATAAAATTTGTAGAGTCATATTCAATCTTTTGACTTGTAACTCGTCTAAAAAGACCACCAGTACATCTAGAACCCAGAGTAAAATGTCAAAAAAAGTGAAATAAATTTAGATAATTTCTACCAAAAAGTTTGTAAAAGTGTTTTTCTTGTATTCTGCCGTGCTAAGAAAGAAAACTGTATGAGCATTCGAGAGTTGCCAAATTTCCTACGATAAAATATTAATTTTTGAAGAAAAATATGAATATATGCCCTTGAGATTTTCAGATACATTAGGTGAAATTGCGAACAAAATTATGTAAAAAATCAGCAAGAAAATATTAATAAGTTTACCAGGAAATTCTAGTTTTCTCGAAAGATATTTGGCAACCCCTGAAGGTTCATACGGCGTTTTTCCTTGGCGCGGCAGTATTGAGCCCCGTTGGAGGATCACACCTCATACTTATTTTTCTCTATTTTAAGATTGTGTTACTTGGTTCTCTTCCGCTTATCGCTGCTTAGGTGGTGTAGCAAGAGCCCAAGAGACCATTCGCCTCTGATTCACCATGGATTGACAAAAGCACCAAGAGAGAGAAGACTATATCTGGAATTATTGACACTGAGGGCAGAAGTTCAGTTTACCGTGACACACGAATAGTTGCATGCATGGTTGAGGAATTTCAGGGTGGGCCCAAAAACGGCCTTTAGGTATCGACACCCCTTCTTTTCCTTTGAAACACCCTGTAAGATGGGATAAATCTATTCGCCAGAATAATGCGGTTGATATTTTTTATTCATAGAATTCCGTGCAGGTAATTTTATCTCAACGTTAATGCTCAATGTAGCGTTCTTGTTATAAATCTCTCTGCGATACTCGTGATATCAGCCGAGCTTCAAGCTAATTCAGTTCGTTCTATAGAGGACGATAGAATCGCAATATACTGGAGCGCCGATGAGGTCGATCCATGAACGGGCCACTCCGAGCCCCTTGTTCGCCGGAAAGTGGGAACCGTCTGGGAACCGTTCGGCATTTTTTAACACGGTGGCTCATGAGAGAATCGCGGGCTGCGGGTGGTTTTTTTGGATTTATTCATTTTAATCAATCATTATTCCCGCGAATTTTGGCAAATTGTGTTCACCAACTGACATGCGACTGACACCGACATGCTGAGTACATGACTCGAAAGTTGGTGGCTGAGTATCGGAAATGGGGCCTCGAGGTGAATGTCAGCAAAACCGAGAAGTTTACCGTTGGCGGGAATCAGCAAAGTATAGAATTAGAGGATGGGCGACAAATTGGAAGCTGCGATATTTACAAATATTTAGGAGTGTTTTTAACCCAGGATGGAAGATTGGACCAGGCCATCAAGAAGAGGAATATGCTGGGTAGGAGGGCAATCGCTATGTTAAATGGAGTCCTTTGGGACCAAAGGATCTCCAAAGAGAACAAAAGGAGGATTTACAACGCGATTGTCAAGAGCATAGTAACGTACGGCTGTGAAGTATGGCCGATGAAACAGCGGACCCGGGAGGTTTTGGAGGCAACAGAGATGGACTTCTGGCGTAGATCCGCTGGTATTTCCAGAAAGGATCGCGTCAGGAATTAGGCGGTACGCGATATTATGGATGCCAAGCAGACCATCGTGCATGACATTATGACTAAACAACTCATCTGGTATGGTCATGTCCAGAGAATGGCAGGAGACAGGTTGCCGAAGAAGGTCCTTGACTGGGTTCCTCCTGGGAGAAGACGCAGAGGGCGCCCAATGAAAGGTTGGAGGGAAGGGATTGAAGCAGAAATGTTAAGGTGCTCAATCCCCCAAGATTTGTGGTTTGAAAGAGAGCAGTGGAGGTTAGGAGTCGTAGAGCGCGAGGGAGTGCTGTAAAGCGACTTGTATGTATGTATGTGTTCACCGAAGTCTAGCAAATTCAAAAATGCACAACACCCCCGGTTTTTATGATATAAATTTTAAACCTGCATTTTCTGAGCGAAGACCGGTGCTGGGACCCCGCGCATACGGCATCTCCTGTCGCCGCACACTAGTCTCAAGAGTACTGGACAAAACAGCCTCAAAAAGTGACTTCATCGGCGCGGCGCTCCAGAACATTGCGACTCTATTGTATGTACTTTATGGTTCGTTCTTGCTTTCAATATGGGTGACTCTTGCCATTCTCTCCTTGCCATTCCCTCCAAAATATTACTCCACATATTTCTTATTTCTCAGGTGAGTTTGATTTGAAATAACACGCGCATACATTAAAATAGAAGTACATACAATCATCATGACAAACGTAAAAAAACATCAACAAATTTCATTTTTTTATTCGTTGGTTTTTGAGACGCACGACTTCCTAGGACCAAATGAAGAGGCTGTGGATGATCCTATCCCAAATTTACGCTCCTAAGGCAAGACGATCTTTAAATTGCGTGATTAGCTAGGTAACCTAGCAACACCAAGTAGCTCATCGTCCTTTTCCGATAAACACTGATGCATGTTACAGCAATGTGCAACGAAACATAGGTTATAAACTGAATTTATTTCAATCAGAGTGCATGGCGGAGTAAAATTATTTTGGGAAAATATTCAGGGAGGGCACAGCAAGAGTTACCCATATTGAAGTCAAGAACGAACTGAATCAGCTTGAAGCAGTTGAAGCTTGGCTGACATCACGACTATCGCAGAGAGAATGATAACGAGAACGCTACATTGAGCATTAACACCGAGATAAAGTTATCTGCACGAATTTTATGAATAAAAAATATAAACCGCATTATTTTGACGAATTGATCCATCCCATTATACAGGGTGTTTCAAAGGAAAAGGAGGAGTGTCGATACCTAGGGACCGTTTTTAGGCCAACCCTGAAATTTCTCAACCATCCATGCAACTATCCGTGTGTCACGGTAGATAATTACTTTGCGCAGCTAGGCTACGCGCTGGGCTACGGTGCAATGAGCCATAGATCTTGTCGCCACGCTCGGATCTTTAATAGAAATCTGGGCACAGGAAAGGACATTTGAGCGCAATTTTCAGCTGCCAGGATGTTTGTATTTCACCGCCACACAGAATCGTAACAGTGTGTCGTTGCAAGCACTGCTTCATGGGCTAGAATGATCAAAACGCCTTCAATTTGGCTGAATCGTGAGTTGTGACGCTAGGCCCGATGCGAGTTCAAAATGATTAATTTTCATCAGGTCGAATTGAAAACTCACAATGACTTCTAAACAGGCCCGCCACATCCCATCTCGGGCCCTGGTACCAGTTATAAGGTCCGGGCCCCAAGCACGGGGGGGAGGAAGGGTCCGAGGGGCATCCCCCGAAAAATTTTAGAATTTATACGACTAATTGGACGCATTTTGAAGCTTCCATAAAGAATTTTTTCATCAATTTCTGCGGAATAATTATGTTTTTTTTTCTACTTTCAACAAAAAATACTTGCGAATTGTTGCATTCAAAACATCTGGAAAATTTTTATTTTTTTTGGAGGGGGGGCATATGATACTATTTTCAGTTCTGTTCTAAGAGGGCCAGGCCCCCCTGGACTCCCCCTTCGTTTGTCTATAGCAAGGGAGTTGAGCCATGAGCCATTGAAGTCGAGGATGCCCAGACTGGAGACTCTTAGCATCTGACGACGGAAGAAAATGAAACGCAGTTACTAAAAATATCCCTATGTACTGAAAATCTTGAAAATAGATAGAAATTTTCCAAGAAGTATACTTCTTTGAAAATTTAAGAAAAATTCTACAGTACCCTAGCGAGTTTCTGAAAATCTATTCACCTTCTGCGAAATTTTTAGGGTAAATTTTTCACTTTTTCTTACAAAACAAGGGTTGCATGTGAATTCGTAGTGGTTTTTCACTGGTAACACGGGCCCCCTCAGGGGCCCGGGCCCCGGTACCAGGGACCCAGTATCCCCCCCTTGTGGCGGTCCTGCCTTCATGCACGATAGGCTTGTCGATTTCCTCTGAAATTTTTGCAGTGGTAAATGCATAGCTGAAGTGCGCTTCAGCTAGGATTGTATTTACAAATGGGTGGTTTTTCTACGAGGATTAAAGATAAACAAGTGGCACGGAATATAACAAAAGAATATGAACTATGCAAAACGATAATCCGGGTATCGGAACTTGGCTGATTTGAAAACGCCTTCAAAAGCGGCGTGATACCTCACGCATTCCGGAGCGTTCGAATAGTTGTATCATTGCGCCGTAAGAATGTGAAAGAAGATTTAAAAGGAAATAGCCTTCATGCACGCTGGGCGGGTCGATTTCCTCTGAAATTTTTGCAAAGGTGAATGCATAGCGGAATTGCGCTTCAGCTAGAATTGTATTTAGAAATGGGTGGTAGGTATAAAAAAATCAGATTCAGAAAAAAAAATACGAACTAGAAAAGGCGACAAAATCTCTATATCCCGTTAATAACTATTTTCCTAAGAGTATAGTAATATCTAAATTTTTATTCTATCGGTGAAACAAGAGAAAGCAACTTTAATCAGTCGAGTTAAGAGAGAAACCAAACACGCAATTTAGCCTGGAACGGCGTGGCGCGGCGCAGAGAGCAATGATGACGAGGACTTGAGATGAATAGGGAATACTTCACGCATTGTAGGAAACCAGGGGTCGAGAGGGTTCTCAAGAGCGAACGCCGATTTCCAGGATTTCATATGCATCGCCTCCTCGCTCGCGAGTTGAGAGGCCTTTTGTTTCGAATGCCCTCTCCGTTCGCAAACCCAAATCTTTTTGTCCGGCGCCCGCTCTTAGTTCTCGATACCTGAGGCATATCGCGGCGAAAGCGATACCCATCCCAGAACGCGATCGATTAGCCGTCTAATTCGATTGCCCTCAGAGAGGCGATGCCAATGACACTCGTATTCATATCCCATCTTGAGAGGCGAATGAAGAACGCCAGTTTATTCCCTCCTTATTCCCTCTCATCGCTCAGTGGTCGCCGTGTCGGGCGCGCCGCGGTCCGCTGGGCTGCGAATCCTGCATACGGTCCACGTTGACCCATGGTTGACCGTTGAGTCATCCTCCTTGGCCATCCCTCGGCTCCTGCGCTTCCTGCGGGCTGCACCAGGTCGTCTGAATGCACTACCAGCCGAGCACAGTTCGTTGACACGCTAGTGAGATGAGGGTGAAAACGACGAAACACCCGGACGGTTAATTTTTTCGTCTTGTGAATTTCTTGACATGTTTCGCTCGGTAACCGATCATTTCAGTTAATTTGTCCACTTAAGCCGCGGCAATTTCTCCCTCTGAAATATTGTTATCACACGTTTCCATTAATTTTTCTTCACTATCCCCCCCCCCCCCCCTCTTCTGGGTTTTGCTTGATTCTCCACCCCCTTCCCCCGTTACCAATATTAAACGCATCATGCTATGAAATATGATATTCATGTTCTTAAAATTGAATGCATTGCATTCAATGCATTCAATGCGGTGCTCTCTGAATATGCAACTGCAATTCGAATACGTCAAAAACTTTCCTCAAATTTCCGTCCTTGCCGTGTATCAAAACACGTTTTATCCACCGGTTTTTCATATGTTTCATTGTTTTTTTCCCTTTTTTATTACCTACTCATTTTTCTCTTAGTCTTTAATTCATTTATTCTCTGCTATTCCAACTGAGTATTTTTTAATATTCTTTGGCATTTCATGCATTCCTTTTTATTCTAGGTACAATCCTGCAAGTGGGGAAAGGGAGAACAGGGCTAACAGTAAGCGAAAGTTACTAATCTCAACCAAAAAAAAGGGAAAAAAAACCGGTTTTAGGCAAGAAATCAATTTTCTCTGCATTACTTCACCTTGCACTTAGGGAATTGGGCATAAAATTTCCTACCTCCAGCAATCATTATACCTTAAGTCAATTTCAGTACTTAAGCGCTTAGATTTCACTTTCCAGAATTTGTAATCGAAAACCCTAAGTACAGTCTCTAAATTTAGGAGCTATAAAGGTTTTTAAGAAATTTTGGATAAACTAGACCACCTTTGGTGAAGAGACACTATTCCGGTGACAATGGGAGTACCTACACGATTTCTGAGTTAATGATTGGTTCCATAAACGCCAACCATTAGACGGTAAACTCCTTGACAGTAAATTCATTAAATCTCTATGAAAAATATGAAGGAAAAACTACGGAGACTTAATTTTCTGTTCATAATGACCACAGATTCCTTGAACATAGCAACTTCGGGGTGATCTCTACTTCCCTCTTAATTCTCCAATTAATGACTGTGGTAAAGGACGTTTCCAAATTTTTTAATTAATTAACGTCACTTCTTCTCAGAGAAATCTGGCTATTTCTTTATGAAGTCTCGAAGTCTGATGAAAAATTTGAATAATTATGAGTAGGTATATTGAATAAGTATGGTATCGCAAAACTCGCAAATGTCTTCAGCGCTTTTAAAATACTTTCTATCACATTCCTCCAATTCTTGTTTAGCTTACCGATATACCTACTTGTAATTATATATATTTTTCACCAGGATTGCAAGCAGAATCCAAATCCGTTGAAATAGTAGAACATTTTAGAAACGGTAAAGAAGTTGGTCGGCAAATTATCCTCTACCAGTAGAAGGAGGGTGTCATTAACACATGTCTGACCGCTTTCACGTTTGGCCCACGTTTTGATCAGTAACTTACCGATATAATTACTTATTATTATATATATTACTCATCAGGATTGCGAGCTGAATTTGAATCCGTTGAATAAATGAAGATTAGTTAAACTTTAAAAAAATTGGTCCGCAAATTTTCAGCGGCTAGTAGGTAGAGGGTGTCATTAACACGGGTTCCGCCGACGGAGAGAACCCCAAAAGTAAGCTCAATGGGAACAATCGCGCGTCGCAGCCGGTCGAGGGCCAGCAGACCGGCGCGGCGCGGTGGGAAGATCCGGCGGTGCTATTCGAAGAAGCGCCCCCGGACCGTTTGGTGGCCGAACCAAGAAGCAGGAGTTTTCTGAAATTTCTTCTTCCATAAGCGTCCAGCCCCGTTACAAACTAGAGGCTTCAAAGAGACTCATCGATTGCCCCGACTTAAACCGCTGGCCAATGAGCGGGCCAGGAAATGCAACGATGAACCTCTTTGAAGCCTGTAGTTGGTATGTGGGCTAGACGCTATACTGATGCGGTATGGATTTGTTTTTCACAAATTTTCGGATTTTTACCACCATTAGTGGTTGCTCACAAAGCTCATTATAAGTTAAAAAACGGTGAAATTTCGATTTTAAGAGCAATCGAGCGGAGGGACTGGGCATTGCCAAGCGAAATGAGAGTGACTTGGGAGAAAAAAAAAAAAAAATTCTCTTAATGTGCAAGGTATGTGCTCGGTTTGTACACATTTTTGAACATCTAGTCCAGTCCCTATCACTCACTAAAATATCAAAAATAGACGGTTAAAATGCTCAAACAATCGGAAAAATCACGATCTATTGGCTGTGTGCGCGTCGGGTAAATTTTCTTATCTTTCAAAATATTTTTGGCTACCGTGGTTTTTTTTTTTACATAGAACCATTTAGGACCGTGCAACATTTTTTTTGGTCGATTGAAAAAACTAAGTCCCACCCTAGACACGCTTACACTTTTCAGCATTCACATCAAAGTGCATCGCTGGTGATTCCGTGCTGAGGAATAACGCCGCATAATCATTTGAGTGATGCCAAATTTCCTCCAAAAGTTTTGCATTATAGTAGGGCCCACGAGGGATGATCCCTGAGCCGCGGGTATTTCTTGCAAACACTGGCAGCAGTGAGACACCCCCGTCCGGACCGAGACTGGAGCTCGCGCGACAATGTTTGAGCCGAGCCACAATAGAACCCTAATTACTTACGCGTAATTAACAATATCACCGTCCTACTAGAATGATCCAAAATTTTTTGAAAATTGCTAAAAAAGTTTTTAGGTAGAGTTTCCTCACTCTTTGTTAAAGCACGAGTAAAAAAAGGCCTCATTTATAAAAATCTGTCAAATAGCAAAGAAGTTACAGTTCGAGATACTATATGAGATAAATAAAAATTAAACTTCGCTATAAAATGGAGAAAAAAGGAAAAAATAAAAAGTGTAAATTACAATTAAACATCATTTAGTTCAGAATTTCACAAGCAATTCAACCATGTAATGAACGAAGAGATTGGGGCAAAATTACAGGAAATTGATCTTTTACGAAAGGGCTTCCTTTTAAGAATTTTGACCTGAAGATAGGGGTGGAATAGCGGCGGTTCGCATATAATACCTATTCTACCCTGCTAAGGAAACGCCGTATGAGCCTTTAGCCGATGCCAAACTTCCGTTGACTAAAAAAGAATTTTCAGGGAAATCAGTGAATACTTTCCCTCCAATTTTTCAGAGAATTTTATTCGCTGTCAGCTCTAAATCATCTGAAAATAATTTTCAGAAATATTAAATTATTTCAAGAGAAAATATGCCCAATTCTGCTTGAAAATAAGGCATTTAATTGGAGGAAATTTGGCAACTCGCGAATATTCATACGGCGTTTTTACCCAGTTTCGTCGATGTGCGTGCTCGATCTCGCAGCGTTGACATTTACATGGTCCATGCGTTTATTCGCCTGATTTTTCAGGGATCATCCTTCGTGGGCCCTACTATACCGCCTTAAAATTATTCGAAACTTTAGATCAAATTGCTCATAAAATTCTCTGAAAAATCAGTAAAAAAATATAGTTGAATTTTCACGATAATCTGCGGGTCATCAAAGGAAATTTGGCAACGTCTGATGGTTCAATGGTTCTTACGGCATTCGTCTGTAGCACGGCAAAATGGGCTATAACATAAGGTGCGAATTTTAGCATTCCGAGAGGGTTGCGTTTTTCTCTTCATTCATTTTTCGGATGTGTTCAATTGTTCATATTGCTTTAAATGGATTACATTTTGCAAGAGAGAACCACGAGCATTCCATGTTTCTAAGATTGCGCAACTATTTTCACCTTACAAATATAAACTGATCGCCTAAATAAGTTCTATCTTTACTCCCAATAAACTTTAAATTCAAGCCAAAAATTACGCTTGTAAATTTAATTTCTTGCATGATTTCAGTGATTTGATATCAAAGAATGTAAGTTGCACAATCCCAGCAATATTGGAATGCTCTTGATTCCTTTTTGCAAAATGCAATTCAAATAAAATAGCTCAATAAATCTAAGAGGACTAAAGCTTTAGTTAAGAAAAAAAAAATATAAGCCAATTTCCTGCTCTTTTATGCCGAAATTTTTCAAATGAGCCGAAAATTCGAAGAGAGCCTTCTGTAAAGTACCCTGACAAAAGTAGAAGAAATATGGACATTACATGTACCGATCAGCTATGAGGAATAGATGTTTAGACGTGCAGAAGTCAAAAAGCGACAAGCCCACAGTTCACGCACGAATCATGACAGGCGAAAAATAGCCAGGGTAGAGGACGAAAGTAAAAGGGGAGAACGCATGAGCACAATGCCAAAGTGAAAGGAAGGAGTGATCGGCTGTCGCGGTCCAGCGTGTGCGGACTAGCAGTGGAGGAAAGAATCCAGGGGTAAAGTCCAGAGCCTTTGCGGGCAAAAACTCAGCCGATCCAGATCAATTCGATCGGAAACCCCGTGTGCGTCTTTCGAGGAGGGCAATCGAGATCGGGTTTTAATTCCCTCCTGTCTTACGAGGGGATGCCAATGCGGCCAGAAATCATATCCCATCTCGGGAACTGAACAGTTTGCCCGCGCTACTGCCTCTCGTTCTTCGAACGAGAACAATAATCGCCCCATTCGCCTCTGAGTTCGGGATTCGGTATCCCAAATTCTTTTACCTGCTCTGGCCTCTTGATCGAGTATCGCGATCGAAAAGCGACGCTTGGTCGTTCGCGAACTCGGAGGGCGATCAAATTAATTTCAATTCCCTCTCGACCCCTGTAGGAAACACACTGCGGGTAGCAGCGGTCGTCGGGAAACGCATAGCGCCTACAAGACTGCATGAATACTTCACGCATTGCGCCAAACACAGTGCGGCAGCGCGGCGCGGGAGCGGAAGTTAAAATTCTTAAACCAAATTTATGTTTGTTCTTTCATAATTCTTTCGTTCAACTCTTACAAATTGAAGGCCTTGTCCACATAGAGGTAGGTTTACGGAACTTAACTTTCACGCAAAGTTCCGTGAACTTTTGCTAGTAATGTTGACAGAGCTTTCGCAAAGAATGTGTCCAACACGAGTAAACACGTCTTATACTGGAAAAAAAAAACACATTGGATCTAGATTTCAGACTTTTGAAAACATTGACGAGAAAAAATACTTTTGATTCAATCGGATTTTTGCTTGAATCAAAACGAAATCCTCTTAAATTAAGAGGCTTGGTTCTTGATTTAAGTTAGATTCTGATTGAATCAAGAGTACTTTTTCTTGTTCATGTTTTTAAGAGTCTGGACTCTAGATCCAATTTGTTTTTTTTTCCAGTGTATGCACCCCTCCCCCTCCGGCACGTCCACTTGATGGTTTTTATTAATGAATCAAAACAAATGAGAGGGGGGGGGCGGCAAAGAAGAGGCGGTCCACGGGCGGCATAAGTGCAGATTTTGAACAAAATGAGATATTAATGGTTTCAATTACAACTAGTTTTGATGCATTTTCTGTGAAAAATTCGCTCCGAAATTCCAATTTTTAAGCATCAAAAGGTCGATCGATAAAAGATAGTTTCAAGATGAGCCCGCTCGATTTAGTCTTACTTACAAGGGCTCGGTTGGCGCCCTTTGGATTCAGACCCAGTGGCGTGGCGTGTTTTGCGATTTATCGATTGTTCTGCCATTTAAACCTATAGCAAGAATTGATTATTAAGGTGTTCGCTGATGCGAACACCCTGTCTATCGATCCTTTTCCACCGGCTTAAGTGGCAGAGCAATCGATATATCGCAAAACACGTCACGCCACTGGTCAGACCGCAAAGCGGCTAGGGCCATAGGTGTCATACCTTTAAGTATTTTTACTTTTTCCTGCACGGAGAAAAAAACCTCGTGCGTGGGACCCGAAGTTTAGGCCATATGGATCTCTGCAGTTTTCAGATTGAGCATCTGAACACTTAAGGTCTAGCTGTCGAGGTTCGAATCACACATCTGAAACTTCAGTTCTTACATCTGAAGTACTTCAGATTTCTGAAGTACTTTCAGTTTTTCGGATGTGAGAACCGAAGTTCTTCAGATCTGAGAATCGAAGTTCTTCGGATGTGATAACCGAAGTATTCAGACGTAAGAACTGAAGTTTCAGGTGTGTGATCCAAACCTCAGCAGGTGGACCTTAAGTGTTCGGATGCTCGATCCGAAAACTTCAGAGATCCATATGACCTAAACTTCGGGCCCCCTTGCACGAAGTTTTTTTCTCCGTGTAAAAATTAATATTTGATCGGTTCAGATTTGGCAACGTTCGAATATCCATAGGGTGTTTTTGCCGATAGAATGGTAGAATGGTACCCGGCAGCGGCGGCTGTGACGCCGGGGACAGATGAATGTAATGGGAGGCGCGCGCTCGTAACTCCGGGGTCGTTGTGGACGGACACGCCGTTGGACACCGGACATCAGGCTGCCCGGACAACTGCTGAGTGTTGTCCCGACGCGACGTGTCCGGCTCATGCTGGGACCATGTTGCCACCGGTGGCGCCACACCGAAGCTCTCGATGTATGATCAAATTCCGAACCAATTCCGATCAAAGTAGACCAGTTGATGACTGATGGTCACCATTCAGTGTTCGAAACTCACCTTCGAGTTTTAGGAGCCATGTGGCGCATCAAGCCCGATTTTTAGGCGCCATTGAAGATTTTTTTAGGGGCCAGAATTGACTTTTTGCATATATATTACGGCGCATTTAGTGAAAAGTTAGACGCAAGATGTTTTCATAACGGAATTAGTAAGTAGCTGTAACTTGAGGAAGACAAAAGCACTAAGAATGAAACCGTGAAGATTAGAAACAGCTTTTACTTGTAGTGCTGAAAATTCTGAGTTTTATTTAATTCAAATGGATTATTTGTTTTTCTTTCTTTATGTGACTTCCTACGAAAATCCAGATTTTTAGGGGGCAATTTTTAGGGGCCACGTTGGCGCAGAGCCTTCATTTTTTAAGCGCCATGGCCAATTTTCTAAGCGCATTTGGCGCGTTGGCGCCTGTGAGTTTCGAACACTAGTCACCATGCAACAGTCCTCTTTGATCGAAATTGGACGGACCGTCACATTTTGATCAGAATGGAGAGGTATCATTCATCATTTTCTGCCACAGGAAACATTTCTGCCAAGTTTTCATTTTAAAATTAAGCAAATTAATGATTTTAAGACTGATGACTCTCGACTTTTTGATGGTAATTGATTCGGGAATTTGATGGTGTATCGAGGCCTTGAGCGCTATCTCCACTCGTCGAAATGCCGTCAAAATGGAAGCTCGAAGTGCGAATCTGTTTCAACGATAAGTCCTGGATAGACGATCAGATTCCGAACTAATTCCGATCAAAGTAGACATGCTGATGACTGATGGTCACCATCTACCATCAAATTTTGACGGGCCGCACTATTTTGTTCAAAGTAAGATCAGAATGGAGTGCCAACATTCATCATTTCCTGCCACAGGAAACATTTCTGCCAAGTTTTCATTTTAAAATTAAGCAAATTAATGAGTTCAAGACTGATGACTCCCGACACTTTGATGGTAATTGGTTCGGGAATTTGATCGTCTATCGAGACCTATGAGTAGCTCGAAGTCGGGACTTGATGCGATTGATGAGTGTTGCCACTCAAAATTAAGCTGCGGGACTCTTTTTTGATCAACAATCGCGAACAGATCGTATTTATCTATTCACTTTGAGCTTCCACTTTGACGCCATTGTGACGAGTGGACACAGGGCTCTAGATGTAGGGCTCTAGATGTATAGGGCATCCTCATAAAGTGAGCGTAGACACTGCTCACTGCGTTCCTTGAGGTGAAAAATAAGTGTGGCGTGGCGTGGAGCGGTTCCTTTACCAGCTTTATTGATTTTGATAGACGAAGCTATAGACAAAGAAGACAAAAGGGATACGGAGGGATCCTATTGGTAGAAGAAGGTGGTTGCAATGGACAAAGGAGATACCTAGGTAATAGACTAACTAACGGCAACCTATGAGAGACACTATAGTTAGTCCATCATTGCCTCCCTTAGTATAAAGGAACCACCTTATTAAACCAATAGGATTGCTTATTTGCTATACATAATTATGAAAAATACTGTAAATCAGCTCTTCAAGCACTTTCAGATGAAGCAATAAAAAATGTGCATGCAAAGTCTCCATTCCTGAGCATGCCTTTTGCTTCACCTTATTACATTAGTCGGATTGAAGGAGCGAGATCTCTAAAATCACTCTCTTTTGATGTTGCAATTTTTCGATGAAAGGTGAAGTTTTCCCCTCTTTATTGTTTAAAACTGGCAACCCTGTTCCCGCCCGACCAATTTCGGTCGGGGTCCGGTCCGTTGTCACCACGACCCGCGCGGCCTTTCTCCCGTTGCGTTGCGAACCTTGCCGCGCTATGGAAAAACGAAGTACCAGCATTCGAATGTTGCCAAATTTCCTCTCGGGAAATTTGATTTTTGGAGAAAGATATGAATCTTTCTCCTCGAAATTTTCAGGCGCTTTAGATCAAATTAGGAACTGGATTCTCCGAAAATTCGGAAGAAAAATGATCGTAAAGTTTCTCGAAAATTCGTGATTTGTCGGAGGAAATTAGGCAACGTCCCAGGTCACATACGGCGTTTTCCCTGAGCATGGCAGGACAATCGCTCCTCTGTCGCGAGCAGGGATCTTGGGTGAAAAACTGGAGTTGTAATTACTCTGACAGAAATGGGCTTTCGGTCAGATCCGCCATCCGCAACTAGCGGTGTCGTGGCATCCTTTGCCGTGTATCGATTGATCTGCCATTTAAACCTATGGAGAAGGATCGATTAACAGGGTGCAAACTCAATGATCGATTCTTCACCACGGATTCAAAAGGAGAAATATCGATAATCGATCATTAACTTTCGGCCTCGCACGAGCCGAAGCCGATTCTCGCGCTTTTACTCTCTCCGAATCATGGTTTATGTGCGCCGCGGAAATTCATTTCGTCACTGCTCCGGCGTAAGGGCGTATCGCGATTTCCGCAAGAATCCTAGAAAGCAGGGATTTATATCTGAAACGAGGCTTTCAGCGACGTTGAGATACGTCTTTACTCCTAACGCTGGAGGGACGACGATTTGACCCTGTCGATACATCGACGGAGGATGTAAATGGGAATGGCTCGTGCTTTGTGCCGTCGCGTCGTTGCGCATTATCGTGTCATTAACGAGGTTTTTAATGTTATACGGGCTGATTATTGAAACGGGCCTGTTGCAAACTACAGCTAGAGCAAAAAGAAGACTTGTTCCTTTATATATGGCTTAAAAATCTCGATGAGCGCAACGGGTAAGCCTGAAATATACTCCTAACCTCACAACCTGCGTCAGAAATATGCGTTTTTTTAAACTTCCCACTTTCAAAACGATACCACGGCACAGCGGGTCGATTGTTGAAACTGATAGACAAAACTATAGACAAAGAAGACAAAAGAGACATGGAGAGAGGGATCCTATTGGTGGGTGGTTGAAATAAACTCATTTCTTTTTAAAATTTTGATGAACGGAATTTTTCCTCTGCATCCTGTGGGAATTCATCAATTGATCGAAATCACTGCAAACCTTCTTAAAAATTTTTGAAAAGCAAGGCCAAAGTTTGCAAAACCTCTCTGCAAGCTCGCATCATTCACCAGTGACGACTTACGACGGGCAAATGTCAAAAAACTGAAATTAGAACTATTATTATGATGTTCAGTAGGATTTTTGACTGAGCGTTATGGGCGTTAACGGCGTTAACGGGCGTTTTACGTTAACATTACTTACAGAATACAAAAATGTACCATTCTCCAAATTCTCTCTCTTGTTTTTATCAGAAAAGTTATGGTATGACGTCACACTTCATTGTTAAAGCAAGTTTTTATTGTTATTTTATAGGATAGGTGCCTTCTTTGTATGAATGATTGCCGATCGTCAATTTGAAGGCGTTTCTTTTTTATGCAGCTAACCACAAGTGTAAGCTTCCCAGGCCTTGGGATAGAATTTTGCTTAATCCCTCTTTCCTTCTTATACCTCCGTTTTCTTTTTTTCTTCCTCTCCTTTTTTTATTTCTCCCCGTCTACTCCTTTCTGCTCCTCTTTCTGTTCTTCGTCTATCTCTACGTACTTTTCCTCTTTTTCGCTCTCCAATCTTCCAATTTCATGTGCGTATCTAAATGAGATATTTGTGTCAGGGGTCGAACGCTACTATACAAATCTACCGTGCTATAGGAAATAACGCCGTATGAGCCCTCAGATGTTGCCGAATTTCCACTGACAAATCACGAGTTTTCGGGAAAATGTGTAAGTATTTTTCTGTTAATATTTCAGAGAATATTATTCCTCATTTAATCTAAAGTGCATGTGAATTTCAAGGAAAAATATTCATAACTTTTGTTCGAAATAAATATTTTCTGAAAGGAAACTTTGCAACATCCAATGTTCATACAGTGTTTTTCCTTATCACAACAGAAATGTGCATATAGATGGTGAAACTGCAGGAACGCGCATCTATAAGTTTTCGACGAAACATACTTCCTGTCTTACTCTAATTTTTAATGGAAAAATATTCAACGTCATTTCTTTAAAACTTCCCTGATTTTACCCATCCGTATGAAAGATAATTTCAAGCAGTAGCGTTAATTGGTTCCCTTTTTGATAAAATGGAATGGGAGCGGAGATTTCTGAACATCGCGAAAAAATCACACGTTCCGCTGCAGTTTCTCCGTCAATATGTCTATCTTCAAAACTCTCAATGTAAATACGACTGCGGGCTGATTATCAAAATTGATAAACAAAGTAATAGACAAAGAAGGCAAAAAGGATATGAAGGGATCCTATTGGTGGGAGCGGGTGATTGCAATGGAGAAAGGACGTAGGTAATAGACTAACTAACGGCAACCCATAAGGATAACCCTATTTAGTATGTCCATCAGTTTCTCCCTTCATCTGTCATACGCCTACTGTCTTCTTTGTCTATCGCTTTGTCTATCAATTTCAACAATCAGCCCGCTGAGGACGCAAAATGACTGTGTATATGTGTTAATCCGTTTATGTACAAAATAATTCTACAAGAAAATTAACCGTTCTGTAAATGTACAAGCTAGACTTTGGAGACTTAAAAGCCAGACGAAGAAAGTAAACTAACGAATGCAACGGCAACCCACGAGAGACCCGATAGTTAATCCATCATTTATCCTCTGAGTCTACAAGAACCGCCCATTTCAACCAATGGGATCGCTCTATACTCCTTATGTCCTCTTTGTCTTTAGCTTTATCTATAAATTTCAATAATCAGCCCGCAGGTTTGCTTGACGCTGTATCAAATTAACACTGTTAGCTTTCTGTTACATTTCGGCTTGTTTGTCAATCCTCTGTCAGTCCGCAAACGGACAAGACGTCTAATTGTAAAATTCACTCCTCAAATAAAATTATGTAAACGGCTCGCCAGATTTGAATCTTGAGTAGATTTCCGTCTCACCCTCATTGCATTGTGTGCATCTCCGGATAGTTTTCCTGCTTCGATTCAACTGCGTCCTTTCGAGTTGCATAAAAAGTCCGAGCGTTTCTTTATGCATAAACTGCCCCGGCTCAAGAATAGCGGAGGACATAGACAGAACGTCGGAAAATGGCTGCGGAGGGAGAGGGGGTGCGTTTGTGTGTGTGAGTAGTAATTGATAGATGTGAGTCAATAGCCTTGCGTAGTGACACTGGAATGTTGCTAAAACCTGGAGAGCAAAGTTGCCAGTTTTAGCTTATTAGTATTTTAGTATCCAGTCTACCAGTTTTTAACTAACAGCAACCCACGAGAGACTATAGTTTGTTACAGTCTATCATTTTCTCCCTTAAGATATAACAACCACACGTCTCAACTAATGGGATCAGGCCCGCCACAAGGGGGGGGATACTGGGTCCCTGGTACCGGGGCCCGGGCCCTGGAGGGGCCCGTGACGCAGGTGACAAACCACTACGAATTCATGTGTAACCCTTGTCTCGTAAGGAAAAGTGAAAAAATTACCCTAAAAATTCCGTAAAAGGTGAATAAAGTTTCAAAAACACGCTAGGGCACTATAAAATTTTTCTTACTTTTTTAGAGATTTTCAAGATTTTGAGTATATGTAGAATGATATTTTTAGTAACTGTGTTTCATTTTCTTCCGTTGTCGGATGCTAAGAGGCTCCTTTCTGGGCATCCTCGACTTCAATGGCTTAACTCCCTTGCCATAGACGTACGAAATGGGAGTCCAGGGGGCCCGGCTCCCCATAGAATTGAAAATTATCATCTGCCCCCTCAAAAAAAAATTTATAGATGTTTTGAATGCAACAATTCGAAAGTTGTTGGTGCTGAAAGTAAACAAAAAGGCGTAATTATTCTGCAGAAATTGATGGAAAATCTCCATCATAAGAGCTTCATAATGCGTCCAAATAGATGTAAAATTTCAAAAATTTCCCGCGGGAGGCCCCCCGGATCCCCCCCCCTGTGCTAGGGGCCCGGGCCAGAAAATTGATACCAGGGCCCGAGATGGGATGTGGCGGGCCTGAATGGGATATAGCTCCAGTCATGTCTTTCTATCACTTAGTCCCTTCATCAACCCCCTAACCCCCTAATCAACCCCCTGGCGGAGTGTTTTTTCAGTGCCTGCGCCACCTACGCTGCCGTGCTAAGGAAAAAACGACGTATGGACCTTCACGCGTTGCAAAATTTCCTTTCAGGAAACGCAAATTTTATGGGAAACTTATGAATATCTTCCTTCCAATTTTTCAGATAATTTTGCTCGCAATTTCATCTAAAGATTCTGGAAATTTAGATGAAAAATCATTATAATTTTCCTCAAAATTAACATTTTATAGAAGGAAATTTGGCAACTCCCGAATGTTCATACGGCGTTCTTCCTTAGCACGGCAGTACGGATTAGAACTTTCCGCTTGGTGGACACTTGGATTGCATTTTGCAAAAAGGAACCAAGAGCATTCCAATGTCACTAAGCTTATGCAACTTTGTTTACCTTGCAGATATAAACTGATCATCTAAAGAAGATTCATCTTTAGGTACTCTTAATAAACTATAAATTCATGACGAAAATTACCTTTGTAAATTTAATTTTTTGTATGATTTCAGTAATTGTGTTGCAAACAATGTAAGTTGCACAATCCTAGCGACATATTTGAATGCTCTTGGTTCCTTTTTGCAAAATGCAATCCAAATATAAACTGGATTGCGTTAAACAGAAAGGAACCAAGCCACATCAGCTATTGCCAAATTTAAGAGAGCAATTTAATTTTTTACAAGAGAACGATTTTGCGGATTCTTTTGACATTTTTGAGGAATTTGCTTCGTACTACTCAGAAAATTCACTAAAATTTGCAGAAAAATCCGCACAACCGTTTTCAGGTAAAAAATTAAATTGCCCAATTCAATTTGGCAATAGCTGATGTGGCTTGGTTCCTTTCTGTTTGACGCGGTCCAACTAATCATCAAGTTTTCAAACAAGTTTCAAGACAAGATCCGAATGAGTTTAATCTATTTTCACCAAATAAAATTTAAATTCAAATCGAAATCGAAAGTTACCCTTGTAAATTCAATTTGTTTTTCATGATTTTCAGTAATTTTATTGCAACTATGTAAGTTGCACAATGCCCTTGGTTTCTTTTTACAAAATGCAACCCACTTGACCGTCTTAATTTTAGATTCGGCAGCGTTGGAGAGGGCTTAGTGTCAGTGTGAAAAATAATTTAAATATAAATGATTGTCTTAGCTGGGACGCTGCACGGGGCAAGTTTCGTTGCGCACAGGAACAATGCACTTATGAGGAGGCTCGGGAGGCTGCAACAAGCGCAACCGGTTTCATTTGATAAAATATATAGATAACTTGCTGCTCTTCAGTCCTGATCGCTTCCATTCGCCGTGTTGACTGTTGACTGTTGATGTTGGTTGTTGCGATGTTGATGTGCTCAACGCTGTCCTCTTTGCATCCCAAGTTGCCAATTTTGCCGTGTTATGTACCAGAGACCAGTGGCGTGGCGTGAATAGCGATATATCGATTGCTATGCCATTTAAACCTATGGAAAAGGATCGATAAACAGGGTGTTCGCAGCGAACACCTTGATAATCGATTCTTTACCATAGCTTCAATTAGCATAACAACCGATTTATCGCAATTCACGCCACGCCACTGCCAGAGACATTATATGGATTGCATTCAACGATATAGAGACTTTACTTTCGAAAGTCAAAGTAATTCAGATTCGCCTAATGATGACTGATAACTAAACACTTGAGCGATTGTTTCAGCAATCCTTACCTTGTTTGAAAAAAATCGCCCATTTTGCAAAGTGTGTCCCCATCTGGCATTCACGGTGAATGTGTTTTGGACGCACAACGAACACATTTTAAGGCCAGAAATCTGCAAAAAAGGTACTATTTTACTCAGGACAGCAGTGGGTACAGCTCTCTAGCAGAAGCATGCGAACTTACTGCTGCTTTGCCTGAAATGGCGTCAATTTTTGGGCCTTTGAGGGTTTCTCGTTACCCCTTTTCTTTTACACGCAAGACTAATTTTGCTGTTATGGTTATATCGGTCAGCTGATCTAAAGAAGATGAGGCCCTAAAAACTACAACTCTTTTCATAAGGGCCCGGTCGCCCAGTGCTCCTAAGTCAGTACTTTTTTATCTCTTTGGACAACAGAGAGGACACCTGGTGACCCTTTATTTTCCTGGAAACGCCTTCAATTTACGAAGTATACAACGCGCAATGTACGAGCCCTTCTACCCGTGCGCACCGCGGGCCCCTAATCGCTAATTCGGCCCTGTATTCGAGTTTTGAATCCTTCCAGTCTGATATACTTTCGTAATTATGAGACTGAAAACCGAAAATGGTATGACATACGACCGATTCCTCAGTATCGAATTGTCATTGCTGTAGCACTTATTTTTTCTAGACAAGAAGCTTAAAAATGCGTAATTTTAGCGCACATTGTGAAGTCAGGAGCGAACTTTGGACTTTTTCAGTCAGCTCATCGTGATTTTTAACCAATTTCAATTAAAGCTCTGCTCCCACAATCAAAATAAAGCGATCAAAGTGGGACATCGGTGCAACTGTTGGCTGTTGCACATGAAACTTTAGAAGTGCCTCTCTTTTTAGATGAACGGCTTTATTGTAAATTGCGTACCGAATGAATGCCTTTTGATACGCTTCTCTTGATTTACGTTGGGAAAAAAAAAATCAACTCTAAATTTTAATGGGCAAAATTCAACAGTCGCATTGTAGATGTTCCATTTTAAGCGTCTCTTTTTGATAATGGAAACAGATCTTTAAGTTATAGATTCCTCTTCCTCCTTTGGCAGAAGTTTGAAACGGACTCCTCCTTTCGAAAAAACTTCCGCTACCGAGGGGAAAATCCAAAGACCGACGTCAAGGGCGGAAGCGAGTTGCAGATGCACGCAAGGGATATAGTCAAGAAGCACTTACTCTCGACGAGAACCCTTTGGAGACATGTTGTTCTTGCGGCCGTACAGAAAAGGAAGAGCTGCGACCAGGGCAGAAATCCGTGTAGATTGAGTGCAAGGCACACCTCGGTGAGACTATACTGCCGTCCTAAGGAAGAACGCCGTATGAACATTCCAGAGTTGCCAAATTTACTTCGATAAAATGTTCATTTGTGAGGAAAGTTATGAATATTTTTCCTTGAAATTTTCAGAATTTTTAGGTGAAATTGCGAACGAAATTATCTGAAAATTTGGCAGGAAAATATTCATAAGTTTACCAGAAATTCGCGTTTTATGAAAGGGAATTTGGCAACGCCTGAAGGCTCATACGGCGTTCTTCCTTAGCACGGTAGTATACTGCCGTGCTAAGGAAGAACGCCGTATGAGCGAAGAACGACGTATGAAATATCAAATATAGCAACACTTTTCTCGGTTAAATGCTTATTTTTCCATTAATTTGTGGATATTTTGCTTTCAACTTTCCAGATACTAGAGATTATATTGAGAGTTAAATTCTCTGAGAAATTTGAAAAAAAAAAATATCAGCAAATTTTCCTGAAAATTGTGTATTAAATCAACAAAATTTGGCAATGTATACCGGCTCTTACGGCGTTTTTCTTCGGCAAGGTAGCGCAGGTCGATGGAATAATGTAGGCATTAAGTGTTGTGGTGCGGTAGGAATGTAAACGCAAGGGCTACACGATAAAGGCACTTAAAACTGGAAACGCGACGCACGAATATAGATGCTGCCTAAGCTCTCGGAACTCCGTTGCCATAGTGATGAGACTTTGTTTTTTAAACAATAGGGGAACTTTCGCGGAGGGTATGGATTCGATCGACATGAATCGATCGAAAAATGAAGACGTGAATCGATCGACATGAATCGATCGAAAAATGGATACGTGAATAGATCGACATGAATCGATCGACACCGATTCGATCGACAGCTAATTTAAAAACACCCGTGTCGATTCGATCGACATGAATCGATCGAAAAATGAAAACGTGAATCGATCAATGTGAATCGATCGACACCGATTCGATAGACAAGACTCGACCGATTCACGGGTTTTTCGATCCACTTATGGGTTTGTCGATCGACTCACGGGTTTTTCGATCGATTCACGGGTTTGTCGATCCACTCACGGGTTTTTCGATCCATTCACGGGTTTGCCGACCGATTCACGGGTTTTTCGATCCACTCACGGGTTTGTCGATCGATTCACGGTTGTCGATCGAACCGGTGTCGATCGATTCACGTTTTTATTTTTCGATCCACTCGAATCGACACGGGTGCTTTTAAATTAACTGTCGGTTGAATCGGTGTCCAATGATTCATGTCGATCGAATCACGTTTTCATTTTTGGGCACGAACGGTGCGACTTAGGGAGAAATGATGACGAGGACTTGAGATGAAAAGGAGAAGCCCTCGGCGCGGCAATCGGCGTGTAACGCATATTAGCGCCCACAAGACTGCACGAATACTTCACGCATTGCATCAAACACTGTGCGGTCAGCTACTGACCGTCAGCAGCGATCGGCATGAAACGCGTAGCGCCTACAAGACTGCATGAATACTTCACGCATTGCGCCAAACACAGTGCGGTCAGCGTGAAACGCATAGCGCCTACAAGACTGCGAGACTACTTCACGCATTGCGCCAAACACGGTGCGGTCGGCGCGGCGCGGCGGCGGAAGTCAAAATCATTCAACCAAATTTTGCTTGATCAATCATCAACACTATTGGACACCGATTCCAACAGATTCGACCAATTGATTTTCCGTATAGATCGAACCCCTTTCAGGATCACCTCGCAAGGCTGCACCAAAATCATACCCCAAAAGCGAATTTTATTTAAAGTTCCGAACCTATTTGGGAAGTTCTGACCTGGTTTGTCTCATCAATCCCCAACACCAGTGGACACCGTTGTTATCAGATTCGACCAATCAGATCCGTTTGTTTTCGAAGGGTCGAACCTTTTTCAGAACCACCTCGCGAGGTGGTACCAAAATTACGCATCATCTTGCGATTCGTTAGTCACCGAATTGGAAAGTTCCGAACTCAAATAGAATGGTAGCTCGGAGGTTCGGGCACAAAAGTAGTACCGAACCTCTAAATGGACCGCGTTTAACAGAAAGGAACCAAGCCACATCAGCTATCGCCAAATTTAATTGGGCAATTTAATTTTTTACATGAAAACGGTTGTACGGCTTTTTGTGCAAATTTCAGTAAATTTTCTCCATAGTGCGAAGCTAATTCCTTAAAATTTTCGAAGGAGTCCGCACAAATGAACTCTGGTAAAAAATTAAATTGTCCAGTTAAATTTAGCAATAGCCGATGTGGCTTGGTTCAATTCTGTTAAACGCGGTCCAAATAAAATTCGCTTAGTAAAACGGAAGCTGCGAGGTTCAGGCGCAAAAGTAGCTCCGAACATCAAAATAAAATTTATATGTTGAGTTTTTTCTACGTTTGGCAAATTTTGCAAATGTGCACCACCAGAGAGCACGTTCATTTTACGAGAATCTGGAGGGCAAAAACTCACCTGAATCGGCTCGGATTGAAATCGTGTATGAGAGCTTTACTCGGCGAGAGAGGCCAGGATCGAAATCCTCGGGCATAGGTCGCGGTCGGATCCGTGCGTTTCCAACGGCGGTTCATTAACGTTTAATCATTCGGCAAACACCGATTGAGGCCCGATTACGAATCAATTGCGAACAATCGTAAAGAAAAGCGGGCAGCCAGCGAGCGGCTCATTCCGTACGCACGCCCACGTCACCATTCAACAAACTTATCGGCTCCACTCACCGACCAGCAACCGCGACCGACACCGGTGCCACCGTTGCCTCATCGCAGACGCCAAAAACGCCGAAAAGCGCTGCCTCCACTCGTCAAAATGGCTCAAAGTCGGGACTTGATGCAATTGATGAGTGTTGCAGCTCAAAATAGAGCGGCGCGACTCTTTTTTGATCAACAATCTCGAACAGATCGTATTTATCGATTCACTTTGAGCTTCCATTTTGACGAGTGGACACAGGGCTAAATTCAGAGGGAACGAATTTTATTTAGAGGTTCGGTACTACTTTTTCACCCAAACCTCCGAGCTGCCGTTTTATTTTAGTTCGGAACTTACGATTCGGTGACTAACGAATCGCAACGTTGGTGCGTGATTTTGGAACCGTCTCGCGAGGTGGTCCTAAAGCCCTGGATAGACGAACCAATTCCCGAAAATTCCCGAAATTTCCCGAACCAATTCCGATCAAAGTAGCATCAAAGTGTCGGGAGTCATCAGTCTTAAACTCATTAATTTGCTTCATTTTAAAATGAAAACTTGGCAGAAATGTTTCCTGAGGCAGGAAATGATGAATGGTTGGCACTCCATTCTGATCTTACTTTGAACAAAGAAGTGCAGCCCGTCAAAATTTGATGGTAGATGGGCCCATCAGTCATCAGCATGTCTACTTTGATCGGAATTGGTTCGGAATTTGATCGTGTATCCAGGGCCTCAAGGTCTCGATACACGATCAAATTCCAGAACCAATTACCAGTCTGAAAATTGTTACTTCGCCTAATTTTCAAATGAAAACCTTGCAGAAATGTTTCCTGTGGCAAGAAATGATGTATGGTGGCTCTCCATTCCGATCAAAATTTGAGCCCATCCAATTTTGATCAAAGAGGACTGTTGCATGGTGATCATCAGCCATCAAATGGTCTGGTTTGATCGGAATTGGTTCGGAATTTGATCTTGTATCCAGACCTTAAAAAGGTTCAATCCATCGAAAACCAACGGGTCTGATTGATCGAATCTGGTAACAACGGTGACTACTAGTGGTGGTGATTGATGTGACAAACCGGGTAGAACTTCCGAAAGAGGTTCGGAACTTTAAATAAAATTCGCTTAAGTAAAAACATCCAGAGGTAATGTATTTTAGGGGTCCGTCACTAAAAATACTATGAAATGAAATCAGGTGAAGCAAGAGGTATACTCGAAGGTCCACACTTTTTTTTTTGACCCAATGATGATTGATGAATGTCGGGATGGGCATTTTGCTAGACGAGTTTTTTTTCTAAATTATAGACGAATTTTCACGACTGCATTCGGTTAATTTCTTGGATGGATGACTATTGTATCATCGTTGGAATTTGGACCAATTAGAATCAAGTTTCAATTTTTCAACCAAATCCTGAAATAGGTAACAAGCCAAATCCCGTGGTAGGCTCAAAAACAGCGCACCGATTGGCCAATGCAACACGACTTAATCTTCGATATTAAATATCATACAAATTATAATACGAAACATTATACAAAAAATGTGCAATTTTTATAATTTACTTCATCACCATCATCTCACCGCGGTTGTTGTTGCTCAGTCATGTTTTTGTCGCACAAAGGATTTTGAAAAAATGGATTGCTTTTCGAGGTTTTTGGGGAAACCGTTTACTCCCACCCATTTTATGACCTACCTACAGAGGTGGGTCGAAAAATTTTGGATTCGTTTCAGAAACTGGTTGCTAATGAGCTCAACAGACTACTGGATTGGGTTGAAAAAGAAAAAAAAAAGTTCTTCATTAGGACTTGGTCAAAAAAGTCAACCAAATCCACTCGCAAAAATTCGCCTTTTTCGAACCTTTCTGCTCATTGGCCCCAGTTTTGTTTCGCACTAAACACGGTCCACGTTTGTGTCAACTCTAAGTCGTTGACATTGAGATAATGAAGGGATTTGAACTATTCGAGCGAGTGGCAACACTGCGCGGTACAGCATTGCGTCGCGTTTGAGGGGCATATTAGAGGAGCCACAATCAGTGGGAATGGGCAGAGGGCATAGGCTCCCGAGTCTTGAGACAACTAAATTTGCAGCGCCCGGATAATAATTTCATTAGCTCACCAAGATGGAGTCCCACAATGATTATTCTCGCTTTTTAATCACTAGAACAGTGTTGCCGACTCATTGAACGGATGGGGGATAGAATTCCACCGAAAATAGGCAATGCCTTTCATGGGCAAAATCGGGAACTTTTTGAGGAGAGGTCAGAAGAGCACCTAATCGAGAGGGGTGGGGGCGCACAGTGGATCGAGTCAATTTGAGAGGTCGGACATGAAATTTTTGATTGAAACTCTTGACTGTTCCTCTACTTAATCTCGATTACTCAAGTCGTCAATCATCCTCCTATCCGGAGGAATTCTACGTGGGCAACTCGAATTTTACCCCTCATTTTGACTTCAGTAACTTGAGAAAAGCCTAGTTAGTACGAAGAAATTCCGTGATGACCACCGTTGCTCAGAACTGTCGTGGAAAAGTTTGTTTATCTCATGCAGGTATCAGTTCGTTACATGATAATCGTTTTTGTTTTCACATTGGAAACCTGAATAAGCTCGAAACCTGGATAGCTTGAAATTTTTCGCTTCTCAACTTCGAGATATCGAAGTTTGACTGTGCCGACTGAAAGTTTTGTATTGGTCTAAATGATCTTGTAAGTCGATTCTTGAAATCTTGCTCGGTAATCGGACCAAAAAAAGACTGTGATAAATAAAAACTATGTGATTGGTCGATTTCAGGTGTCGAGTTCACGTTCTAATTATTAGTCGAACCAGAAAATAAGGGGTAGGGTTTGCAACCTGAAAATCACTCCAACTACCTTCTAACTACGTAGCCTCATTCCGACCTGCAGTCTGCACCTGTTAAACCGACCAGTGGTGAGGCATGAATGATCGACTATCGATATTTCCCCATTTGAAACTGCGGTAAAGAATCGATTATTAGGGTGTTCGTTGCGGACACCCTGTTAATCGATCCTTTTCAAAGGTTAACTTGGTGTTCTTCTAAAGGTGTTCTTTAACCCCCCCTCCCCCCTCCGTCCCTAATGAGGCCAGCCCATTATCATTGTTTGAGACCATCAAACTAGGGGCATCTGACCGGGAATGGAACCCAGGACCTCCCGATCATAGAGCAAGCGCTACAACCACTACACCACAGGAGGCCGACAAGTTGATAGAGGAAGGTAAAATGATTTGAGAAGGAGTCTCGGTAGGTTTTCGGCCATATCCCAGATAGACTGAACTTTACAATAAGAAATTCTAGGGGCTAAATATAGTTTCTTTAGGGAGGTCCTAGATGGAACTCTTTTTGATTAGGGAGGTTTCAGGAAGCCCTGACCATAATATCATTTTAGGCACAGTTTTTACGAACCTCAAGCAAAATTCAACCATTAAATCTATAAATGAATCTATCCGAGGGAGCAGTGGCGTGGCGTGCTTTTTTATGTATCGATTGATCTGTCATTTAAACATATGTAAAATAATTGATTTTCAGGGCGTCCGCAACGAACACCTTAGTAACCGATTCTTCACTACAGCTTTAAATAGGGAAAAATCGATGATCGATCATTCACGCCTCGCCACTGCAAGGGAATGCAATGATTTTTCATTGTAAAAACTACAAAATACACGGTAAAAAGTCTGGATTTTGAGAAAGTTTGCAGTGGGTGCGAGTAAAATTGACATAACTTACATTACGTTTTCTTCTCATAATTTTTATTTCTTTGAAGAGGCATAGTGATCATAGTGATCCCTCGCAAATTGTTCTTGTAGATCGTATTCGATAGTGGTTCGATGTATCGTTTGGTTCAAAACAGTAGAACATAACTTCAAAAAAAAAAAAAAAAAAAAAAAAAAAAAAAAATGTAGGCTGTAAGTTGGAAAAGCTGAAGATGAGAAAATTCCAAATAATTCCACTTTTCATCGCCATTTTTAAACTCATGAGACTCAAAAATCTATCACAAGAGACCCGTTCCTTCAGATTACTCAATTGACTTTTGAGGCTATGTTTACATGTTGAACCAATCGATATAATCTCACCTGTTCGATGTATCGAATCGATTTGAACTCGAGTCGCGGCGGTGATAAACGAGTGCTCTATCACTTTGCCATTCGGCGCTCGTACCATGATTCCCTGAATTCACGCTACTTGAGGTACCTCAACTAATTCGTCCGTCGTTGGTGATATTTAAGCTCTGATCTATTCACCCAGAGTACGGCGCGGAATTCGCGCTGGAGTTTTCTTTCACGCCGACTATTCACTCAGAGTAAATCATTGATTTTTAACAGTGCAGATCAATCGATGCATCTGAAAGCACGCCACGCCACCGATCCAAAATAAGCCAAAATTAGTGTTCCCTCGTAGCAAAAGCGAAGGCACCCGGCAACGAAGCGACGGCAGGCTCGGATTCCTGGATTTCAGTGGAGCCATTGATCAAAGCCGGGAGCGCGCGGTTGCTCGTAATTAATTTTTACAAGAGTTCCTTAATTGCTTAATTTGCAAAAAGAGACCGCGAGATCCCGAGAGGCGCGTAACAATCCGGCTCGGTTTTTAATTACTTTTATCGGCGCCCGAATCGGCAATAATTCACTCGCGGATTCGCACTCGGCTCGCACATCGCACTCCCGATCCGATTCCTACGCGCCGGGGAGGGTGCATCCCACCGCGCCGCACAAACGACCCGAATCCTCACTTTCACGAACAATAATCATCGAAATACAGCTGGCTGATTGTTGAAAGTGATAGACAAAGCGATAGACGAAGAAGACATAGGACGTATGGGACGACCCTATCATAGTTGGAACGGATGGTTCCTACAGACTGAGGGAGAAAATAATGGAAATACTATAGGGTTTCTCATGGATTGCCGTTTGCTAGTCGATTATCGTCTTTATCCATTGCAACCGCACCCGCTTCCACCAATAGGAACCCTCCAAATCGGTGGAAGTGGATGGTTGCAATGGATAAAGGCGGTGGATAATAGACTAGCAAACGGCAACCCATGAGAAACCCTACAGTATTTCCATCATTTTCTCCCTCAGTCCGTAGGAACCAACCATTCCAATTGATAGGATCGTCCCATACGTCCTATGTCTCCTTCGTCTATCGCTTTGTCTATCAAAGTCAACAATCAGCCCGCTGAGGACGCAATAACTATGTATATGTGTTAATCGATTTGTGTACAGAATAATTCCAAAAGAAAATAGTTCTTTTTATAATATCGACCAAGGGCTTTTCCTGCATGCACGTTAAGGAAGCTTTGCTTCCCCAATATAATTAGGGAGTGAATTACCAATTTAATATTATATATTTATCATCGATTATGAAAGCATGAATAGAAAACGAGAGAACTTATCGGGTATTGATAAAATTTACCGCGAGGAACGATTTGTAGACAGAATGAGAAGAATATTTTCGAATCGGTAACTATTATTGCGCAAGAAATACTCCCTGGCCTACCTCAAACTGAAGGCAGAATAGAGGTGTGCCATAGCCTTCATTCTCGCTTAACACCAATTCTGCTTCCACCAAATTCCCAGTCAGAGTACGCAACTGATATCGACAATGACTTTGTAGTAAATGCAAAAGGATGCATTCAACAGAAATTCGAAATTTGTTTGACAAAAAAGGGAGCCTTGCTCGATTTTTATAGGCTAATGCCCGTTATCCGTTCTGTAAATGCGCGAGCTAGACTTCAGTGACTTAAAGGCCAGACGAGAAAAGACAACTTACGAATGCAAATGGATGCAATCTATAGAGAACTGTTTTTGTGAAGAAAAAAAACGAGAACACTGACTCGATTTCTAGACTGATGATTGTTGACTCGTTGGTTCTGTAAATGTGCGATACTTCGGAGACTTAAACGCCGGGCGAGAAAAGTAAACTAACAAATGTTAACGGATGCAATCGATAGAGAACTGTTTGTGTGAAAAAAACAAGAACAGACTCGATTTCTAGCCTGATACTTGTTGACTCGTTGGCTCTGTAAATGTGCGATACTTCGGAGACTTAAACGCCGGGCGAGAAAAGTAAACTAACGAATGTTAACGGATGCAATCGATAGAGAACTGTTTGTGTGAAAAAAAACAAGAACACTGACTCGATTTCTACACTGATGCTTGTTGACCAGTTGGATCTGCAAATGTGCGATACTTTGGGGACTTAAACGCCGGGCGAGAAAAGTAAACTAACGAATGCTAACGGATGCAATCGATAGAGAACTGTTCGTGTGAGAAAAACAAGAACACTGACTCGATTTCTACACTGATGCTTGTTGACCAGTTGGATCTGCAAATGTGCGATACTTTGGGGACTTAAACGCCGGGCGAGAAAAGTAAACTAACGAATGCCCATGCTGAACCTCTACCGAGCGGTCTGTATACTCCAGAAAGCCAACGATATCACAAACTGAGATACGCTATCTGGTAGTTTCACCTTAAATATGCAGCAACAAGAAAATCTTTCTCCCCTCAGGCCACATTTTGGGTGATTCCATCACGAATATTCGTTGAATTCTTCTTGAATCAATTTGAATTTTTCTAAAACCCTCACATCGCAGAAAATCTAAGTGTGAGAAAATTCGGATTGATACATTGATAAAAATATTTGTGTTCTTGTGTAACTTTTGGATATTATAGGAAATAAAACACAAACCAACGCAAATTTTGTGTGCGTAAATTCGGATTGATACATTGATAAATATATTTGTGTTCTTGTGTAACTGTTGGTTATTATAGAAAATAAGACACAAACCAATGCAGATTTTGTGTGCGTAAATTAGGATTGATACATTGATAAAAATATTTGTGTTCTGGTGTAACTTTTGGTTATTATAGGAAATAAAACACAAACCAACGCAAATTTCGTGTTGATTTTGGTACAGTTTGTGGTGAATTTAGCGCAGAAAAGAATGGAGAGACTGAGAAAATGTATTCCTCCGATTGCGACGTTGGTACTCGCGATCCCCACTCGTTTTTCATAAATTTCTTCAAGAAAACTAGCTGGCATTTTCTCTGGAAATTGCCAAATGAAGGCGAGGGTTATTTTCTGTTTTGCTTCCCATATTAATCAAATTTTTGTGGGTGGTTTCATGATAACTGGAATAGTTATGTCACCGTAACAGGCAGCACATTTTTCGGTCATATTTTTAGTAGAAATGATAATCATTCGAATTTTTTCGCATCAATCCTCAAATAGGTACGTGTTATAACGCTTTCTAATGATTTATTGCTCTTCTTCTCAATTAATATCATGTAAACTCCGAAAATGTGCTGTCTGTTACGCGGTAAAAAGTCAGCGTAACAGACAGCACATTTTTGGCCATTTATAAATCAAGATTGAAAAGTAGAGCGATAAATCTTTGAAAAGCGTTATAACACGTAACCTTGTGTAGATTAATGCAAAACAATTCAAGTAATTATCATCACTATACTAAAAATATGACCGGAAAATGTGTTGTCTGTTACGGCGACAAAACTATTTCAGTTATCGTGAAACCACCTTTGTGTTGAAATTTCTCTCTGTGTAGCATGACTGATGTAGATGCGAAGTTCGGTTGCGGGATTTCAGACTCCACCCTCTGTGCGGCAATTTCTTCGACGGCTCTGTCCGATTAGCTCCGTTAGTCAATTCCGACATCCGCCTTGTCACGGTATTTGGACGTATTTGTGCTGAAAGGAACTATGTTTTACGCAATCCCTATGCACATAGTTCCTTTTAGCATGAATATGATCATTTTTCTGAATGAGCTATTGTTTTCGATCATTTAGAACGAGGAGAATCGAAGTTGTCCAAGTGAATATTCCAAAGGCAGTGCTTACTTGAGTAGCTCATAGTATCTTCCAGTCATGAGGATCAAAAAACAAAATCTCGTAGACACTTTTTTTCTTTGGCTATCGGAGATACTGATCTACAGGGTTTTCGTAATTGAGAACATCTCGCATCGGCAACTGCCGAAATACTGATTTCAGCCGAAAATTTTCGGCGATTAGAAGTTTTTTATTTTTTGGTAACATATTTTATTTGTATTTTTACAAATAAGAATGGGGCCGATAGCAGCCCCACCCAATGAGAAGAATCGCATTATATGTACGATTGGGGTGCTTGGACAAAAAGTAAAATTTTCGGAATTTCCTCGAAGTTTGCAGTTTTTTGTCAATTTGACCATTTTTATTGGAACAAATTTAGGGACGTTTTGATCAAATTTGACAATCGTCGGAACTAAATCCGGGCGTATTTCGGAATTTTTCCCTATACGGAATTTTTGAAAAAACCGGAATTTTTCTCGGAACTTTGGCAAATCGGATTATGTTTCCGGAGATCGGAATTATTTCGGAATCTTTCGATAAAATAAAATGGCAACAGTGCAGGATACGCGATGTGGCGCGACGTGACGTCATCATTGTCCAGTTGGCGCGGTGAGCGCCGCAAAGGCCCAAGCTTCCTGGACGCTTGGCTATTCCGAAGGGGTCGGTCGAAAGTTTTATTGTCTCGAGCCGGAGCAAAGCGTTGCGTTCACCGGTGTAAACTCACCTCGCCTTCTGTGAAGTTAACCGGCTATTGATTTTTAATTCGGTCCATAGCTCAAGCGAACACGCGCTCAAAACGGCACAGATTGTTCATTGTTCGCCGCGAGTTGACAATGTTCGCGCATGCGCGCCGACCGTGAATCATGCCATGCGGCTTTGCCGTTGCGGAGCTTTTTACATGAAATGGGGCCGTTGTAACCTAGAGTACTTTTATGGGGAGAGTTTGGACAACTCGAAAATTTGAAGGTTAGGTTTGATCAGGTCATGTAGTTCCAGAGGCAAGAGCAGAGACAAGAGACCTTCCACTGGCCTCTTGGCTACAGGTGGAAGCTTTTACTTTCGGGGATTCAACACTTCTTGTGGACAATTATTATATGGGAGCAACAGTCAGCACTCTTTTTTCGGCGTTTTTTGTTTGGCTCATGACGTTACCCGAAGCTCATCATCCACCATGTAGGTAGGTCAGCAGCCGAAAAAAGAGTGATGAATGCTGCTTTCTTATAATCGTCCACAAGGAACTGTTGAATCCCCGAAAGCAGGAAGTGAATCCCCGAAAGTAGAAGCTTCCACCTGTCGCCAAGAGGCCGCTTATTGCAAGTTTACGCCTCACGCCGCCCCATCGCGCCTTCAATTTTGCTCATGCAACATGGACATCCACTATGGTGCCGTCGTGCTAAGGTTAAACGCCGTATTAGCCTCAGGCGTTGCCAAATTTTCGTTGGTAAATCAAGAATTTTGGCAAAATTTTCAATATTTTTTTTTTTTCAATTTTTTAAGTAATTTTGTTAGCAATTTTACCGAAAACTCTTGAAAATTTCTCGGAAAAATATTCATAACTTTCTTCAAAAATAAACAATTTATCGAAGGAAATTTGGCAACTCTCGAATTTTTATACGGCGTTCTTTCTTAGCATGGCAGTATAGGAACGAATAGTTGTATCTCTGAGCTTTCATCGACGCGGGTCCAGGTATCTCATATCAGTGGCGTGGCGTGAATTGCGATGTATCGATTGTTATGCCATTTAAACCTATGGTAAAAAATCGATCATTAAGGTGTTCGTTGCGAACACCCTGTTAATCGATCTTTCTCCATGGGTTTAAATGGCAGTTCAATCGCTATATCGCAAAGCACGCCACGCCACTGTATTTTTGAAATTTGAGAAATGTGAAAGTTAGATTTGCTCAGAATTTTCTATGATGTGCCCAAATCAATAATCATTTTGAAAAAAAAATAAAAGAAAGGTTTTTCAAGCTTCTTGAAGGGCGCGCGTCTAAAAATCCTCTATTGAAAGCCCAGGCTGGGTCAAATTGACCTGACTATCCTCTTTGGGGAGGGGGAGGGGGTTACACATGGCGAATGAAAAAGAAGGGTAAGAAAACACAAGTATGTTATCCAAAATGTAAAAATAGAAAACAAATTTTTCCCAGTTTCAAAGCACAGAAATAAAATTGATGATACTTCAAGTACTATAAAAATCAATGTATTTAAGTTCGGGTCAGTTAGATCCAACTTGCGACTTTGCGTGCAGAAAAATTGATCGGGCATCTAAGGGTTAAAAATGATTTTATATTTTAAATGTTTGCTCATCGACCTAAATCTCACTCTTAACCGGTTTCAGGGCCGAATTAGGCCGCTTTGGGTGCTGTAGCACCCAAAGCCCATCTGGACGTTTTATTTTTTTAAAATTACAAATCCTCTTTAGAAATTCTTGGAATATTAAAGACGCATATAGAGAGGTCCTAAGCCTGGAATGTTGGGTGTCAAGGGGCCCTTAAATTTTAATATTTAGGGCCCCTAATAACCTACACCCCGGGTCCCTGAGTGCGAATCCAGTCCTTAATAACTGATTTAGAACGAAATGCAGGAGATACTGTCTTAAATTTAATATGTGCACCACAATCTCTTTATAGTGCAATGTAGGAATTTTTTGTGAGGATCGCAACATCGCAGGAAAGAGCGTTCCGCCATAAGTTTCGGTCCATTTAACGCTTAAGGTCAATGAAGGTTTTTCTTTATTTCATTCTTAGTTCTTTTTCATATTTATAAAGGCTCGGCTTGCGGCTTTTACCTATTGTGTTTACTTTTGCTTGGAACTGTGTCAATGACGCTTTTTCTCTTCAACTCACGCGTAACTTAGGTTTATAAGTCGATGCAGTGGCGTGGCGTGGCGTGAATTGCAATGTATCGATTGTTATGCCATATAAACCTATGGTAAAGAATCGATCATTAAGGTGTTCGCTGCGAACACCCTGTTTATCGATCCTTTTCCATAGGTTTAAATGGCATAACAATCGATATATCGCAATTCACGCCACGCCACTGGAGTTGAGCACTGGTCACTCTAGTGATTGACAAATTGGAAGTTTATAGGCTTGCAAAATTGGCCTCATTTCTTTCTTCAAAGAGGCGGAAAAAAGGAAGAAGAAGAAAAAAGAAAAAACTAAGAATCAGAAGTAAGCGAAGAGGAAAGGGAAGCATAAGAAGAAAGAAATGAAGAAGAAGGAGAAAATGAAGTACCTGACGACGAAGAAAAAGAATCGGAAGAAAGCAAAAAGGAGGTAAAAAAAGAAGAAGAGGAAAAGCGGAAGAGACAAAGAAAAAGAAATAAGCAAAGAGATAGAGGAAGCAGCAGAAGAAAGTAATGGAGAAGAAGGATAAAACGAAGTATCTGACGAAGAAGAATAATGGAGACAAAAAATTCAAAATATGAAGAAACGGAAGAAAGCAAAACGGAAGCAAAATAAGAGGAAGCAGAAGAAAAACAGGAATAGGAAAAGAAGGACAAGGAAATGAAGAAGATGATGTAGACGGAGATGAGGAACTGGAGAGATCGATAAGACTAGGGAGCCGGGCTGCCGTGCTAAGGAAAATCGCTGTATGAGCCTTCAGGCGTTGTTATATTTCCTTTAGTAACCAACAAATTTACTGGGAAAATTCTGAATATTTCCCTTCCAATTTTTCAGACAATTTTGTACCCGATTAAATTTAAAATGTCGGAAAATTTTAAGATAAAATACGCATAACTTACTGCATAAATACATGTTTTATTCGGATAAATTTGGCAATTCTGGGACGTTCATACGGTGTTTTTTCTTAGGACGGCGGTGTGAATGAGCTGGCTCGGAAATGGCGGGTTCCGTTGCGGAGTCTCGGGACGTGAGCGCAGCTCGGATGAGCACGCTTCGAACGTGGCTCAATAATTCAGTGGCTCATAAATTTATTGCACTCAATAAACCAGCAAATGGAACTAATTATTTTTCCCCGCCGTCGCCCCGTCGCCATCACTTACCTCCTCTCCCGATCCCCGAGCGAGGAAATCATTTCGCACTGTCCTCCGTTTGCCTTTTTAACAATTTTGCGCGTCGCCTTGCCTCGCGTTGCGCCGTTGCGCCAACGGCCGATTGTCCCATTTCCGCCGTGATAGCGAAGAGAGCATCACGTGTCAAATTTTCGAAATCGAGTTGCCTTTAAAATTCGTCTATTCTCTTTTAGATAAAATCATTGAAATAGCTGAAACAGCAAAATTCATCCTAATTGTATCAAAACGAGACATATGAGAAAACCGCAAGTGCGCAAAAAATGACGCAGTCTCAGGCAAAATTTGTCGGCCTCCTGTGGTTTAGTGGTCATAGCGCTGGCCCTATAGCCAAGAGGTCGCGGGTTCGATTTCCAGCCAGGTAACCTGAGTATGATGGTCTCAGACAATGGTCACCCGGGGCTGGTGGTTATCGTGGGATTAGCCAATTAGGCTGTTTGAAGCTCGGTAAAAAAAACAGCCAACATTATTCCTCCTTAGAGCCAATGGAAACAGAGATTTCGAGTAAAGCGCTGCCCTCTTCTTATGGTGATTGTATCGCAAAAAAATCGGAATAAAAGCGCAACTTAATTTAAAAACAGAGGTCGTCAACAAATTGCGAAAGGCACTTTCTCCGATTATTAGAATGTTTTTGAGTTTCTCAAACCGTAAATTTTCTCCTGCCAAAAACTGAAAGTCGAAAAAAAATTGGTTCGTGAAAAGAGGGATTAAAGTTTATTTTTTACATTGAGCATCATGCAGGAATAAAACTTCAAACCTCTTTTTCTCAGTTTCAACTCAATGTGGGTTGGTTCCTTTCTGATGAACTCGGTCCATTTGTGCATGGCTCCTTTCGAGTAAAGTGCTGCCCTCTTCTACACTGGAAAAAGAATCTCGGTGTATTTACTAAGAAAAGGGTAAAATTACCAAGAATTCAGGGTTCTATTTGATCCCAGTTTTTTCTTGGTAAAATTACCATTTATGGAATTGGCAATTTTACCGAGCTATCTCGGTAAAATTATTGAACTTTCTCGGTAATTTTACTGGACCTAGGTGAAAACGCCAATATTTTTTAGCGACTGTGGTAGAATTACCGAGATAAAACTACAAAGTTACCGGGAATCGATTACCAATAAAAGTGGTATTCTTACCTGAAAAAAAAAACAGTAAAAATACCGGTTTTTAGGTAAGCTTACCAGTCTGTCTTGGTAAAATTACCAATAATTGGTAAAAAAAAGTGAGATGGTACAGGTACCAACGGACCTTGGTAAAACGCCGAGAAATTTTTTTCAGTGCACCAAATTCTAACCTGGCCATTTTATCGCCAACAATCGGAGTACAAGCGCAACTTAATTTAAAAATATAGCGATTTTTCCGTTAAAAAATGCCACTCGGGGCGCGGCAACAGGGGTACCCTCGTCACGGGGGAGAGCTGAGCGATGTGCGAAAGCTTAACCCGGTGCAAGACTTGTAAAGAGCCAGATAGTGTCAGCGCTGAATGGGGAGTTGTTCCGAGCCGGTGGCGGCAGATCGCGCTGTCGCGTCAACTGAACTTCTCTCAGATGTACTGTCCGTGTCCGTGTTCGGCCTAATCCTACTTAGAATTTCTCCCGGGGTCCCCGATCCCCCCGAGGGGGCCGTTGCCCCCCGCGGAAAAACAAGGGCCCGGCTCGCGCTATCTTCTCATACGCGAGACTCTGTTGCCAAGGGCGGAATATTAATAATTAATCAACTGCTAGATCATCACTGAAGAAAGTAGGTACCCTCATGGGCGGAAAAAGGGACTTCTTGTGGGGGGGGGGGGCGTACGCCAGGAGGGGTGACCCCCATTTTTCCAGCAGGCTGATTATTGTAATGAACCCCTAGACGAGGCACGAATTTAAGCATTCTGATACATGTTTCTTCACCAGAATTTCACGTAGAACACGATTCTCGCAACGAAAAGTACTGAAATCAACTCCTAACAAAGATATTAATGTTTTTATTTCACATTGGTTACGAGGAATTTGATCTGCCCGCTTACAAGAAACACATACGTGAGTTAAATCATGCACTACAACGGTTTCAGCAAGCTTCTCAATCGATCGAGCAATGTTCATTTCCCACCATGTGGTGTTCAAACTATTAGCAATTTGCTGTAGCTGAGCCAAAGCGTCAAGATTGAGGTTGCCAGATTTTTATATCGCAGAGACTGTCATGATAAACCTTTAGTGCGCGATGTGAATTACGTAGAGCATTGAGTTTTCATGAGCGGGTGGTTTGAATTCACGTATCAGGAATCATTAAATATCTTCGTAAGGAGTTAATTTCGGCACTTTTGATTGTGCGCATCGTATTCTACGTGAAATTTTGGTCACGAAACAAGTATCAGAATGCTGAAATTCGCACCTTGTCTAGTGGTCCATTACCGTCTCCGTGAATTTCTGGCTAGAATTTACTCCCCGGGAAACTTTGACAGAGGAACACATAAGTAACATGCGTACTCAGTGATCACTTCAAAGTGAAACTGAGAATAGTCCCGAGAACTTTCGCGGTAAAACCCGGGATTTCCTTTCCCTCTCTTGGCACTTGATTTTCTCGGGAAACTCCGATCTCTGAAACTGCCAGAAATATCTTCATTTTGTGTTATTCACGCCTGTGTGATGGTTTTTAAGAAGTGGACAGTGACATCGTTAAGCATAATAAAATACTTGGAAAGCGTTTTGATAACATAATGAGGAGGAAAAATTTGTTTATTTTATTCTTGAGTCCGTTGTTTTCGTCGCATGATGTTGGCAAATGTAACAATAACGTCAAAAATACCACTACTTCTACCGAACATTTTCTATTTTCTCTTACGAAAATTATTTTTGGGAATGGAAAAGACGGTGCAAACATCGGTGGAGAGGAAGGCATTACTGCAAGTAAAAAATGTAAACTTTTACTTCACTCTTTGATCTTTTTTCATCCTTGCAACGCCGGCGGATGCATCGAAACGCAAAATAGGTGAAAGTCCCTTAATTATGCCTGTCTCTCACTCACTTTCGAAAATTTTGAAAATCTTTGTAATGTAAAATATAGCTCAATCTTAATATTTAATTTGAAAAATAGAATGAAATTGTGAATCAACCACTGTACTAATTGCGAGGGGCGTTGGTTCATTTGAAAGGTGTTGTTCTCAATGCTTCGGGAAAACTATAAATTATTTTCTGGGGTTCGTCCCCGATTTTTAAATCCCTAAAAACTCATAAATTGGATGAGGGGGAAGTGGGGGTTTTTTGTTTTTTGTTTTTCGGAAAAGTTTTGTTGCTACGCATCTTACTTTACTGTTTGCTGTCTTTTTATCAGCTGTTTTCATTCAACAATCATCATTAAGTGAGGTTACTTCCAACACTCAACTGCCATCAACTTACATTATTCTTTTCCCGCGTTTTTTTTTTTTTTTTTTTTTTTTTTTTTTTACGGTTTTTCATGATTGCTTCCATCTTTTTCCTATTGCCAATTTTTCCTCATTAAGTCAATAACCTCCAAGTTTTTTTCTTATTTTAACATACCAAAAAAAAAAAAAAAAAAAAAAAAAAAAAAAAAAAAAAAAATTCCGATCAGAACTTTTCACGCTGTTTCTTTTCAATGTGTATAAATATGTTTATTATTAATTTCCATTTTCATTTCATCCTTTTTCTTCTGATTTATTTTTTTAATTTAAAAATTGAACTTTTCAGTTATGATTTTGTTAAAATAATAATAATTTTTACTAATTTTAATTTTAAATTTAACAGTTGTTATGAGTGAAATTTTCAATGACCGAGGCGGTCGCGTCCTCCAAAACGTGGTCGCGTTTTCCAGAATTCTTCGCATGTTCGTTTAGTGAAGCAAGAACTTAACTCTGTTATTAGTATAGAAAATCAAAGTTTCATTTCTTCATTTCGGAAGTATAAAATTGATGATCAGAACTTTGATGAAAATTTTGTTACCAAATTTTCAGTCGGTTCAATGAATATAATTTGTCATCATTGTGATGCTCGCCATTTTCAGGGTGAAATGTCAATGGTCATTTAATAACTGCTGCCAAAATGGCTTAATTTCTTTACCGAGTATTTATATTCTCCAAATTTCATAAAGCGTATCAGAAATTATAATAGTGCTGTTGCTTTTGCCTCTTTCTCTGTAAATCGAATTGATATTCCGGGTGATGGACCTTATTGCTTTAAAGTTCAAGGATCCATATATAGGTAAGTTTATTTAATATTTACCGTTACGTAACGTACTTTTTTCAGTTTCTCAGTCCGTCCCTCCCTCCTTCCCACCCCTTAACGCATCCGGAATGCAGCTGCATTCCCGGAAACCAGAAAGCAGACTGAACATGGAAAAAACGAAGAAGAAAAAGCGGAAAAATTAGATGAAGTTAAAACAGGAGCAGAAAAAGAAGAAGAACCAGAAGGAACAGCTACTGAAGAAGAAAAAGAAGAAGCAAAAAAAGAAAAGACAAAAGGAGGAAAGAAGAAGAGCAAAGTTGTAGGAAATATAGGAAGAAAAGCAGGACAGAAATGGCAAAAGAAGAATCAACAATTTAATCGAAAAAAAAAAGCAAAGTATTTAAAAAATAAAAAAGATCTTCTTTAAAATTAGTTTGAAAACAAATGTAAAACCTAAAAAATAATTTTGTATGAAGATTAAAACAAAATTTTAGTTTAAAGTTTACTAAATAAAATTACAATTTTTGAAAACATTTGTTATATTTATTCTCTCAAAAAAATAATTAGACCCGATTCAAAGACAAAACAGAAAATTAAATGAAAATAAATAAAAAAAAAAAAAAAACATGTGAAAGTGAAAAGTGTACAGGAAAAATAAGGGGCTGCGAAGCAGCCCCATAAGCCCCTAGTAATTGTAGAAATCGAAGGTAGACACCACTAGTACTGGGAAAATGTGTAAAATTTGTTCTCGTGATTTTTTTTTTTTTTAAAAAACCCAAATTGTGAACTTTTTAAAAAATATTACTTTTTTGAAAAAGAAAAATTATAATCTTATAGGTAATAAAAATTTTATGTAAAAAATCTTATTTTTTATATTTTGATTTTTTAAATTTTTTTTTAAAAAAAAAGTTAAGCACAACAAAACGTTCGTAATGTATGTTTAAACGTTTCTAGGAAAGAAACGATAATTTTTTTCTCCTCCTAAACGATGGGTCTTCAATGAACCGAACGGTCCAATTTCGATCAGACACCTGTTCGGCTTGTCGGCATGCGGCACTCTGTGTGATGCATGCTGCCTGCGCAATAGTTTGAAGGCGCTCTACCGCCAGTCATGAGTCAGAGAGCGCATGACATAGCAGTGACTCTGTTTTCTTTTGTGATCTCATTAGTTTAAGAAACGTGCACCTTGCTGTCAATTTTCCCCAAAATTTCCACTAGCTTTAATAACATCATAAAATACCAGTCGCCCAGAAACTGACCAAGCGACCGGCCGATTTTTTTAAATTTCTAACGCAGCTCTCCGTGGCCCGGATAGCTCAGTCGGTAGAGCATTAGGCTTTTAACCTAAGGGTCCTGGGTTCAAGTCCCAGTTCGGGCGCTACTTTTTTAACATAAAAGGAAAATAACCTAGCAACGCCATGGATTTTAGGGAAGAAATAATCATATCACGGTTATGGTCGCTCGTTAGTGATAAAATCCATGAAAATTTTAAGTCATTGAATTGAATTTCAAAGACGCTCGGTCCCCACGATTAAAATGAGCCCATCAAAATGGGTCATCAATGCGACTTTTAAGGGTTGCCGATTAGAATTAAATGGCGCCATTCACATAAATATGGGAACACAGTATCGAATTAAATCGTTCGATATTCTGCCAACAATTCCGCCGTGCTAGGGAAAAATGACATGTGAACCTCTAGGCGAGCTGCCACATTTCCTCTGATAAAACCCGAATTTCCTGGTAAACTTATGAATATTTTCTTTCCAATTTTTCAGATACTTTTGCTCGCAATTTCACCTTAAGTTCCAGAAAATGTCAAGGTAAAATACCTATTCATAATTTTCCTCATAAATGAACATTTTATCGAAGAAAATTAGCAACTCTCGAATGTTCATACGGCGTTCTTCCGTAGCACGACAGAATTAATGGTGATCAAAACTCAGAGGCGTCATTTCTCAGTGGTCGCATCGATAGATAACCAATTTGATGAGCTCTTTTTAATTGTGGACACTAAGGCTAAGGGGTCGTCCATAAATTCGTCACCCACGTTTTTCAATTTTTGACACCCCCCCCCCTCTCCCACACCGTATCCAACCGTCATCAACAGCTAGATCTTACCCTAAAAATTATGTCATCCTTAGCCTCCCCCCCCCCCCCCCCCCCTTTGGAGGATGATTAATTTATTTTATTGAGTTGATCGATTCACAAGTTTTGTCTATCAATTAAGGGTTTTGTCTGTCGATTACGGGTTTTGTCTATCGATTACGGCTTTTGTCGATCGATTCACGGTTTTCGATTGAATCGGTGTCGATCAAATTACGTCGATCGGTTCACGTCGATCGATTCACAGGTTTTTTCGATCGATTCACAGAGATGTCGATCGAATCGCGGGTATTGTCGATCGATTTACGGATTTTTCGATCGAATCGGTGTTGATCAAATCGTGTCGATGGGTTCACGTCGATCGATTCACATTATTACTTTCTCACTTATGTCGCATATATATTAGAGATTTTTCGATGTACTGAACGTGCTCTGTTTGATACGTTGATGAGAAAATATAAACTCTAAAGCCTCATTTCTTAGTCTGTCGAATTACTCGTTAAAAGTGGAAGATCTCATGAATCTGAAGGCTTCAAACGGGTCAGTTGCGCTGGTCCTAGAATCATGTTTTGAAACTTTATGCTTACAGATCAACTAAAAATAATAAGATGTGTCCAAACAGCAACTTTCTACATTGTATATTAACCGAGAATATCACGCCTCGAAAAACTCGATTTATGACGTCATCCACCGCGGTAGTACATACCATGTTATGCACTACCGCGGTGGATGACGTCAAAAACCCGACTTTTCAAAGGGCAATATCTCGGTTAATATTCAACGTAGAAAGTTGTTGTTCAGACGGATCATTTTATTTTTAGTTAATCTAAAAGAGTCAACCATCAAAACACGATTCTGTTACCAGCGCAACTCGCGCAACGCTATATAAGCTCAAAAGAAGTGGTCGAACTGGCATGCGATATATCGCATCTTTTAGGTCAAAAATCTCGGCAGATTTTGAATTTTTAGCAAAAAAAAGGACGATAGCCCCTGCGCATGAGCCTAAAGAATCATTCTAAACCCAAAAATCGGAAAAATTTAGAGAAACCTTGGAAAATTTGAAAAAAAAACCTCTCATTCAATGCAGCTATCGATTTCTGTATCGAATGCGAGGTTTTTTTCCCAAATATTATTCTGCTTTCATTTCTCTGAATTTTTCCGATTTTTGGGTTTAGAATGATTCTTTAAGCTCATGCGCAGGGGCTATATCGTCCTTTTTTTTGCTAAAAATCCAAAATCTGCCGAGATTTTTGACCTAAAAGATGCGATGTATCGCATGCTAGTTCGACCGCGTCACTTGAGCTTGACGAATCACCTTAACACGACAACCCCGCATTATCCGCGGTCAAGCGGCCCTGCCACACTGCTGCTCCCTGTGTTTGTTTTGTTAAATAATGCGATTCCCCGCGCGCGTCGGAACATGTGTTAGCATTCACACTCATTGTTGGCCCTCCTAATGTCATACTCCTCGGACAATTATTTGTCTATCAATTTATTCGTCCCCGTCCGTGCCTTGTCGGCCTACGCAACGTAATTGAATCGATATCCGCTCAAACCTCTTAAATCCATTTTCTGATGAGCCTTAAACTCTACAGGAGTGCATACTTTCCAGGATTCATCAGGATTTTAACTTATCGGGTTCTCAGCATTAGCTGATTCGATTGTGCGTGCTCGACCTTACAGATACTGCCCGCCTGATTGTTCGAGGCGGTAATTATCACACTGCGCATGCGCGCGCAGAATGCGCGAATGGCCTAGACCGAAGTTCTGCATGCGTTTACATTGTGTTGTGTGTCAGAGGCCCCGGCTTTGCGTGAAATAATCGGTCGCTCTCGCTCTCCTGATTCAGGAATTTCCAGCGCACCTTTTGCAGGTTTTTACGTACATCGATGTGAATAAAATGAATAGACCTCAGCAAACCAGTCATATCTACGCACACATTATACATGCAGAGAAAAATAAATCGCAGTCATGAGGAATATTGTCCTTGTCGCAAAAGAGAGGAGTGACGAATAATGCCGTGCTAAGGAAGAACGCCATATGAGACGTCAGGCATTCGCCAAATTGCTCTCGATAAAGACCAAATTTACTGGGAAAATTAAGAATATTTTTGTTCAAAATTTTTCATTTAATTTTGTACGTAATTTTATCTAAAATATTTGAAAATTTCAAGGAAAAATATGCATAAATCTCATCATTTTATGGATGGATATTTAGTGTACCTATCATCATTGGAATCCGGACCAATCAGAATCGAGTAAAAAAATTTCAACCAAAACCTGAAAAAATGATCCGGTTCCCGGAGCAGGTTAAGAAAAGCGCGCCGATTGGCCAATGCAACACTATACAGATGAGTGAAAAACAGGTGTTTTTTTTTTTTTTTTTTTTTTATCTTTCTCTATACATTATATACAGTCATTACCAATGTACACAATTTTATTTGCACTGTGTGCAAGAATTTGTACACGAAGTCGCTTTGGATTTTTACCATTACCACCGTTACTCCCGTTAAAAACTTTACTCACATGCACTCGCGGATCCAGTGTCGCGGAAATTGGTATTTTGAGTCTCCTGAACATTTTTTCGATGTGTAGGAGTAAGAGAACCGTTATCAAAGTGTTAGATGGCATCAGCTCAGAGCATGGTCATCGAATGAACATGCCAGCTTTGCTAGGTAATTTGACTTACGATTTTACGGTGTGTTCATTTATTACAAAAGCCTCACACTTGCTCCATTGAGCAGTTCATTCAAAACTACCAGTGCAAACATGGAACAAATACTTGAAACTACCGGAGAGGCTAGCTTTGTTTGCTCAGAGTGCGTTAAACTGCGACTCGAATCGATGTATCGAGGGGCGATTTTTATCCTGTTTAAGGTGGTACAGATAGGGAACCAATTTGAGAGAAATATCGATGTATCCTTTTGAATTGAGCACAAGCTCAGGCCTGTTATTATCATGTTAAATAGTCATTGTCGAAGAAGCAAGAAAGAAAATATGGAAAATAAGCAGGGCCCTCGGACAAAAAAGGATTGTAAAGCGGGCATTGTACCATCAAATGCGCTTTTGCCATATGTGACGTCAATTCTCTCTGAAAAGTGAGAGATTAAGACAAGTTTTCCAATTACAGACGCATTTGGAAGCTATTTGCGTCATTAACAAATATTTAAATATTATTATATATATTTAAATATTATATGAGAAAAAAACAATGGATTGAAATTATAATATTTATATTTGTATATTCTATATTCCATATGTATCGGTATTAGTACGATTAAAAGGCAAATTGATTGAAATTGGACATCATTGAATAAAAGTCATCGTAAAATCTGTGATCTATATGCAAGAAGAAGGCTTGAAAATAACTAGAGGTTTATTTAAGTTTGGAATACCATCCCTGGTAAAAATTGGCGATAAGAGCTGCGTTTCAAAATACCATAGGAATTCTTATAGCCGTCTAAAGAAGGCTGCAGAAAATCATATAGCTGGCTGTAGAATGCGGAGAAAATCCTACGGCCGGGCTATACGAAGCGATAAAAAATCATGCAGCCGGGCTATAGTTCCTATAGCCGGGCTTCACACTTTATCGCCTGGCTGTTGCTTTTTTGCCATCGATTATAAAAGGCTATAAGAAATTGTGTAGAAATTCGTGTGCTTTGGGAATCATTAAGTTTGATACGGAACCACCTTAATATTCACAAAACACACGTTATATTTTCCTTTAATACATATTTTTTTTTCCAACAATTAAAACGAGAATAATCCACACAGGATGTGCAAACACTTCAAAATCATGAGTTGAATAACGCTGACTCCGTCAGATAAAATATTAGAGCCTGACACAAAGCAGAGCGGCGACGCACTGACGCCTACAAACCTAACAGGGATACTTCACGCATTGCGCAACGCGTGAAGTATCCCTGTTAGGTTTGTAGGCGCCAATGCGCGTTTCGCGCTGGCTGCCCGCCTGCCGCATCGCAGCGTGCCACGGCGCTTGAAGCAACTATTTTACCACCAGAGGTAGTGCACAGTATCATACGAAACTGAAGGCGCTCTAATATATTAGGAATGGCAGGCATCCATTAAAATTACGGAGCTTTCCTCGCAAAATAAATCAAGATACTACGGCCCAAAAAGAGAGCAGTAGTCCAAAAACTCACTAAGTCCTAGCATCCGTAATTAGTGACGTTTAGCATACACTTTATCGTCTGACTGTGAGTTGCTTAATTCGGCTATGAAAGGCTATAAGAAATTGTGTAGCCGGCTTTAGAAGCTATTGGAAATCTTATAAGATTTCCAATAGCCAGCCGGCTGTATACAGCCGGCCGTAGGTCTATGGTATTTTGGAACACAGATTCTACTGCCAATTTTTACCAGGGATGAGCTCTCCCCCTTCAAAGCTGTCTGTTCACAAATTTCTTTGTAATAGATTTCCTCCGATAAAATATTCCTCATTAACGAATCAAGACTGTAGAATCCAAGATTAATTGCATGTATGCACGTATTGCATAGATGCACTGAAGTTTTTACAGAATATTTTTCATGAAGAGAAGAAGAATCACTGTAGTTTTCACACAATGACGTTCAGTAGTTTTCCATGTAGAAAATAAAGTATGACAGGAAGTCTGAATCGCTGCAAACCGAAATACGCATTCCTCCATCACCATCGATAACTATTCGCGCACCCCTGTAGGTATATTCCATACGCAGAAAAATTGAAGGCAAACTTCAAATGAACAATACTTACCAATATGTCAACAAAGTCGTTTATCAAAGCTTGTAGCGATAAGAGAGTGGTATGACGAACGGGAATAGCAATGTCGCTGACCACAAATGACCCCTTGTAGACCGCAAATGTTTTGTCGGTTACATAACCGACAAAACATTTGCAGTCTAAAAGTCCTAGCATCGATAATAATTTCTAATATTTTTTCGCATGAATCAACGCAGGTTTACAACTTTAGAAGATTTTCAACAACAGCTGTATTCTGCTTTGATTACAATGCTGTATGTCTTTGGAAACTCTAAAAACCAAACTGGCGACACTACTATATTCCCGTTTTCGTGAAATCGTCCATGAATAAGTGTTTTTCGGGGATTTGCACCCATCGGTAAGTTTGTTGCATATATAGCGAGATTGAAGGCGAACCACAAGTGTTTTTGATCTAATTTCCTTATGGCCTATGTCACACCATCAAACTACTCCATCAAAATGTCAAGGTCAAGTGTTGTGATTGGTCCAAGTCATCGAATAAGCCAGTCATAACATGTGACCTTGATATTTTGAAAAGCGTCATAACACCCCTGTGTAACCCTGTGTAAAAAATTCGAGTGATAATCATTACTACTAAAAATATCACAGAAAAATGTGTTGTCTGTCACAGCGACAGGACTATTCCAGTTATCGTGAAACCACCCTTGAAAACTTTGACAAGAAAAAATACTCTTGATTCAATCGGACTTTTTGCTTGAATGAACAGAAAATTCGCCTAAATCAAAAGGCTCGGCTCTCCGATTCAAGGAGTATTTTTTCTTGTCAATGTTATCAGGAGTATGGACTCTAGATCCAAGCGACTTCTTTTAGCGGCTCTGGTGCTTGCACTAGAGCTGCTATTCCGGACGGTCCCAGCTGGGGAGTATCAATGCAGCATGTTACATTGTAGAGACCGCGCGTTGGTTGATGGGAATCGGCGCCATTTTCGGCTATGTTCCTTGTCATGACTTTATTTTATTGCATACTGTTTTATTGTTAGTCAATGCTATGTTGTGTATTGTATTTTTGGAATCATGGTGATACAGTCAACAATTCAAAACTTGTTTGTGCTTTTATCTCGTGATGGAAAAAATGTACTTTACGTTCAAAATTTGAAAATTTGAATTTTAAAGTTTTCGCGGTTAAGGAAGCTTTAACTACTGGGTTGGAGCTTCCTAATTATATTACTTGATATCAGCTGATAGCAAACAAAGGTTACCAGGGAAACCGTAAACGTCTAACAACTATCGTGGCCATTGGGGCGATTATTGAAATGATATCGATTGTATGTCGCCGCTTACGACAGGACATAGCCCTATCTTAACTGTGTAATATATCGCAATTCGATATTGTTTTGATTTTTAAAAGGAGCAATTCATTCATACAGTTCCGATTAGTTTTGGCGAAC